>NC_047086.1:175351254-175654284 GCF_902459505.1 Geotrypetes seraphini | reverse complement strand
TCCGTTTTCCAAGTCATTGATATAAATATTAAAAAGGATCGGCCCAAGTACCGAGCCCTGGGGTACACCACTAGTCACTTTCTCCCAGTCAGAGAACTTCCCATTTATGCCCACTCTCTGCTTTCGGTTTTCCAGCCATTTGCCTATCCATCTTTGTATATCTCCCTCTATGCCATGGCTTTGTAGTTTCCTGTTACAAATGCCTTCACATCTGAACATTCTGACTATGATCTCACCAAATATATTTGTGAAGCTCGTCTGGCCAATCTTCGCACACAAAGTCATGGCTCTACTTAGGTGCAGAAGTTCCACTTGCACCCCTTGGAACTCAAAGTGATGTTCAATACTCTGCAGATTCTTCACTAAAGTATCTTCCCTTCAAGTCCCCCTAGTATACACCAAGGAGAAAGTATGGGGTCTCTTTGCGAGAGACCGAAAGGATTGGAACTGAGAAGTTTCTCCAAACGTTTCGAAAAGCTCTCTATGTCCAAGGAGCACAGAATACTCATCAGATTTCTTCACTCACATCAGTGGACACTTTATTTTTACAACCTGATGTCAGGTGTTCTCTCTTCTGGGGAACTCCTCAGATAAACTTATTTCTGTTCCCCCCACAATTACACACTGCCTCACATGTTCCAGACGATCCTCTCCATTATCTAGAGGTAAATGCCTTTCTACTGGTTTTTCCCAGTTTGCAGTCTTTGTGCTTGGCAGCTTGGTACCTTCTGGGATAGCCTCAGCATTTGCTGATCTTCAGATCCTGTCAGAATCATGTTGGATACATACAGAAAATCGTCTACATAGCAGTGCTACTTTCAAAAGTGGGCATCGTTTTCATCGTGGTGTACTCTTCATCATCAGAATGCTTCTTCCTTCTCTATATATTCAGTGTTGGATTTCCTTCTCAACTTCAGGTCTTAAAACCACTTCAGTCACAGTTCACCTTAGTTCCATCAGTGCTTTCTACATGCCAGTCAACAAAAATTATCTGACTGCTCATCCTTGTGTTTCCAGGGTTATGAAGGGTGTTTTTCAATATTTAAGCCACTTCTCATACCGTTTCCACTGGTTTGGGATCTTACTGTTGTTCTCACCAGGCTGATGAAACCTCCATTTCAGCCAATGTCTTCTACTCATTTTGCCTATCTCACTTTCACAGGATTCGAACTGAGAAGTTTCTCCAAACATGTTTCGAAAAGCTCTCTATGTCCAAGGAGTGCAGAATACTCAGCAGATTTCTTCACCCACATCAGTGGACACTTTATTTTTACAACCTGATGTTAGGTGTTCTCTCTTCTGGGGAACTATCGTGCACGTCGAGTAAATGAGTTTCAAGCATTGGTGTCGGACCCACTTTTTAAGTTTTCTACTAGGATATGGTAGTTCTCTGCTCCCATCCTGAATTCCTACTGAATGTAGTCATGGGATTTCATTGGAATCAATAATTTGTGCTTCTAGTTTCTTCCTAAGCCTCATTCTCACCCTGAAGAAACAGCTCTTCATACCATCCACTGTAAACGAGCCATAGCTTATCACTTTCAATGGGACAGTTCCTCTTCTTTGATCCTCACAGTTTAGGTCGGCCTGTAACCACATGGTTGGCAGCCTGTGTTGCCTTCTACTGTGCTCAGGCTTGGGGGTCATGTAACAGCATAATGTCCCAGCTATGTCAGCTTTAGTTGCTTTCTTGCATTCCACTCCCATAGATGAAATCTGTAAAGCAGCTACTTGGTCCTCAGGTCACACATTCAAGTCTCACTACTGTCTGGGATCCTTACTGCCTGCTTGTCCTGGGATAAAGCACAGTTACTTACCATAACAGGTGTTATTCAGGGACAGCAGGCAGATATTCTCACAACCCACCCACCTCCCCTGGTTGGCTTCTTAGCTTCCTTATGGAGCTAAGGTACTACTGCCTACGTCGGGCAGGAAGGCGTGTGCATGGGCGCAGTGAGGGCAGTCACAAAGTTTCTTAAAACGTAAAGTGACAATATACACTTTTTAATACTGTCCATACTGGCGCTCCGTAGATGACGTCACTTACATGTTAGAATATCTGCCTTCTGTCCCTGGATAACACCTGTTACAGTAAGTAACTGTGCTATATGAATTATCTTATATCTCTGTTTTTATTTCAGGATCTCAGCAAATCAAAAGGGTTCACAAAGTCAGTAGAAAACTTGTTTTTTTCCCTGACAACACACATGAAAAGTAAGTACACATCATACTACTTATCACTTATATAGCACTGAAAGATGTACGCAGTGCTGCTCAGAAGAGCTTACTATCTAACTTGGACAAACAGACATGACATATAGGGTTGAGAAGGTAGAACCTAAGTGGAAGGAGTTAGGAGTTGAAAGCAGTCTCAGAGGTGGGCTTTTAACTGGGCCTTGAACACTGCCAGATACGGAGCACTCCATAGGGATTCAGGCAGCATGTTCCAAGCATTTGGTACAGCAAGGCAGAAAGGACGGAGTCTGGAGTTAGAAGTTGAAGAGAAGGACACAGATAGGAGGGACCAGCTGAGCAGTAGAGACTAAACTAAACTAAACCTTAAGTTTATATACCGCATCATCTCCACGGATGTTGTGGAGCTCGGCACGGTTTACAAGAACTTAAAATATAGGAAGAGAAGGAAAAAAAAAGGTTTACATGAACTTATATATCAAGAGACTAAGTAGTGAATTTCAGAACAGGATTCTCTGGTATGCTAGATTCTCATGGAGATGAGAAGAAGGGACATGGTTAATATTGTTGCTTCTATTATTATTTTTAAGGAACCTCACAGGAAACCCTTGGGCTGACTTTCCAATAGGCAGAGTAGGCAATTGACCACAGACAGCTGCTGCGGTAGGCCACGCTACTTCTTAAGTGGCTGGTCCTTTTTAACTCCACTGATTAATGGGGAAAGTCATCTAGAACTTTATTTGAGAGGTATATCTAAGCCAGCCATGACTTTTAACTGTTTTTATTGCTGTTTTTATTCCTTGGAGTGGGCAACTGGATGTTCAAACATCTGAGCAGCCAGGTTTGCTAATCTACAGTTGAGTAAACCAAGGCATAAAAAGATTAAGCAACTTGTCCAGGGCCACAAAGAACTTTCTTCTCATAAGGTTTGAATTCAAGTGCTCAAATTCCTAGCTCTTAGCAGTGACTTGTTCATGGCCAAATCTAAGGGCCTTTACTCGATCCTCATCCTTCTTGACCTGTCTGCTGCCTTTGATACTGTTAATCACATCTTACTACTTGATGTTCTTAATGAAGATTTATGTCCTTGAATTACCCCAATTTTGCATATGGATAATAAATCTGAAGTGAGATGATAGTCTAACCAAGGCCATTTCAGAGTTATTAGACAGTGGAAACTTGGAAACTTGTTCCAGGTAGATTATATAGTGACATCAACTGCACAACTGATATAATAACATCTTTTTTTTATAATTTGATATAAGTACCAAATACCTTGTTTTTTCCAAATTTGCCATGAAATTATGTGATTGTTTATTAAAATATCAGATTTATGCCAAATTGGTGCTTCTAGAGATTTCTTTTTTGGTTGTTTGTTTAACTTGAACAGAAGTTATTTTTTATAGCAAAAATAGCTGCATAAATAGTTTCAAATAAAGGATTATGCTTTTTGGACAATAATACATAGGGCAGATTAAATCTGTTTCAATTTGAAATCAAGCTGGAACATCAGAGGAAAAATTTGGAAGATTTTTTAACCAGAAGGAGCCATATTTTAGTATAGCTGCTAAGTGGTATCTATAGAAATCTGGAAATTTTACCCTACCTTTGGCTTTTAAGAATTTTAATGTTTCCAGTGATATTTTTGGTGTTTTACACCATAAATATTTTGATATTGCTTTTTCAAGATCTTGATTGTGGAGCAAGTCTAGAAAGTATACTAGATAATAATTTATAATTGGGTAATGGTCCCACCATGATAAAGTTAATGGAGACCATTTTGAAATAACTTTATCTGTATGATTTTTAAGAGTGGTTAAATTTAAGGACATCATTTGATCTTGATCTTTGTTTTTGTTGAATAGGATACCTAAATATTTCAGTTGTCAATCTGACCATTTTAAGGGTTATGAGCCTAGATCTAGTGTTCAGACATTTTTATTGATGACAACTGGTTACCACAGAACCATAATCCTGATATACAAGGTGTAATACAACCAAACTACAACCGCAGGACGAATAACAAAAAAAAAATAGCTAGTCCCCAAACATTTTTAACATATTTGGTTTCCAACACCCCACAACCCACCCCCTTTCCCGCATCTCTATCCTCACATACCATCAGGTAAATGACAAAATCCCCGTCATGCCTTCAACAAACAAGTAATCCAGGGATCTGCATCCATATAGTCCCTGAACTTCATGAGGGATATCTATAAGCAATTACAAGGCTAGAAAGTACAACTAGGAAAAGAAAATTAGACAAAGACCACTAGTGCAATACGGAACATAAAGAGGAATCAATAAATTATACTGTTAACCCCGCCCCCCGGTTCACCCACTCAACAGATAGCACAAAAATGAGCCTAGATCTAATTGGGTAGTGATGTTGAGGGGCATAGCTTTCAACTTTTCCCTATTTATGTGATAACCTGCAAATGTTGAGAATTGGGAAACTAAGGACTCCTTTTACAAAATTGCGTTAGGGCCTTTACGCGCGGAATAGCACGCGCTAAATTGCTGTACGCGCTAGACCTTAACGCCAGCATTGAGCTGGCGTTATTCTAGAAGCGTACCACGTGGTTTAGCGCATGGTAATTTTGTGCGTGCGCTAAAAAACGCTAGCGCACCTTAGTGAAAGGTGCCCTAAGTATAATAGAGCTGGAGAAGAGTCTGGAATGAGAAATGAAAAATAAAAGATCATCTGCGTATGCTAGAATTTTATAGTGCTGTTTTTTTTTTTTTTCAAAGCAGTTTATTAAACGACAAAGTACAAACAAACAGAGCAGCTGATACAGCATTTTCAATATACAGAGCACAAAACAAAACAGCACAACAAACCATCAGAATAGGCCGAGACCGTTAGAGTCCGGCTTGGGTTCTTATACCCAGACTCGGCCAAGCCCCACCCTACAGTAAAATCCCCTCTCCCATCCCTTACCATCCCCCGTCCCACCCTTAACCTACTGGCAACACGGGTACCACTGGCTTCCGCAACCAGTTGAGTACTTGGCTTTTAATCAGAGGGGGTAAAGTATCCAAATAAGGCACCCAAAAGGACAAGAAGAGCTTACTACTCCTAGGAGTTACGATAGACAGATGTTGCACAATACAGCCCCAGATCAACAAAACAACCCAGAAAGCTTTTCTAACCATGAGAAATCTCCGTAAAATCAGAAAATTCTTTGACCAAGCACAATTTAGACTAATCGTCCAATCCCTAGTCTTAGGTCTGCTGGATTATTGCAACTCCCTATATCTTCCTTGTCCAGCCACTATGATAAAACAACTCCAGACCATACAAAACACCGCCCTCAGATTGATCTACTCACTCAAAAAATATGATCACATAACAACTGTCTTCTTAGACTCTCACTGGCTACCCATACAAGCACGAATCCAATTCAAATTCTACTGCCTGATATTCAAAGCATTACACGGCTCTTCCCCCTCCTATCTAAATAACCGCTTAAACCAAATCTCCACCTCAAGACACAGAAGAACCTCGAACCCTTTCGCCTTCCCCCCACTCAAAGGCACACAACGCAAGAAAATGTTTGACACAAGCAACACAAGCAGCAAAAATCAACCATTCCATCTCCAATCTTATGACAATATCAGACAACTTCAAAACATTCAGAAAAGAAATCAAAACCCTGCTTTCCAAAAAATTCATCCAAATATCTTAACCCCTCCTCTTTTACCTCCAGAAGATTCACCTACCTTCAGATAACCTTCCCCCAAATTACCCACCTTAACACCTTCCAATTAAACAAATACCATAAATAGATTGTAACCTACCCTCTCTAACTGAATTCCATATGTATTTTTCATACAGTTCTTCACTGTCAGTTTAATTTCCATCCTATAAATTCACATAGAATTTTTATTTTTTCAACCATCTTTATTTTCTCTTCTTTATTAATTTCCAGGTACTTTAGTTAGATTGTGAGCCTTCGGGACAGTAAGGGAATTTTTTAAGTACCTTCTTACTTCTCATTTATAATCTTAATGTATATTTTCTTCAAACCGCTTAGAACCTAACGGATGTAGCGGTATATAAGAAATAAATTACATTACATTACATTACATCTATATGCTTTGAAAATAAGTTCCTATGCATTCTGCTGTCTTCATAGAACATATGCTACAGGAAACTAACTTCATTTCCTTATCTCTCCTCCTATAACTAAATCTGTTTTGCAGGTATATCTTGAGTTAGTATTGTGTATAGCTGGATTGTTCTGTCAACTTTGATTTTTTTTCAGTATTAGAAGAGCAGTATATCAAATAGTATAAGAAAATTAAAAATAATCAATAAAATCTGTGAGCCACAAAGTTAGTCTCATGTCTATGGTATGACTTTGAGATCTAGTCTCCTTGTTTCTCTATATTCTCTTATGTATTTTAGAAATCTCCAAGTCCCAGGATGACGTGACAGCTCCCAGATTTCACCTAACAGCAGACTATGGGCAACATGCAGAATGGAGAAAGGAAAGGAGGAGTCAGTCTGACACAGCCATCGACATTGCAAACAGGGTACAGGTTGATTTCTATTTGTGTTGCTGGGGCACAGTGTAGTGTACAAGTAGACTTTAAAAAAAATGTTCACTACTTGATCCTTACAAGGACCCTTTACAAAACTGTATATTCCAAAATTGTTTCTTTAAATTTAATTTTCTGGTTCATTTTACACTGCTTAATAAGTTAGAATTTGCCACTTCATGTTTTATTTATTAATTGCCTTTGTAAAGAGATTCACTCATGGGGATATATAGCAGGTGAGACTGATACACATAGGACTAAGTTTTGTATATGGTGCTATTTTTTTGAGAACAAGCAGGCATTATATTTATTTATTTAAAAAATTTCTATACTGTTTAAAACTAAACGGTATACATAATTTTGTGAAAACATGATAAAACAGACACACAAACAGTCATCAGAAATCAGATCTACAAACTAATACCATAGCTTATATAATGAGAATTATGAATAATTCATCAACTGTGCAGAAAAGAAAATTATTGGCTAAAAAAGGCATCTACAAATAATTGCGTCTTGAGTAATTTTCTAAACATGCCCTTTTCACTACAGTTTCGTATTTGCCTACAAGGGATAATGGCATAAAGTCTCAACAAGCCTTGGGTTAACATTCATCTTCAGTAGAACTAAATTCTCAGAGCGTAGTAATCTGTTTGGTGTATAGCTAAGTATATTATTTTTAAACAATTTTGGTATGTTACCATTCAAAAATTGATGTCAAATCATTATTCTTACATGGAACCCAGCACAGACAGTTAGAAAGCGTATTGTCACTTTAAAATCTTAAGACTACTCATATCATATGCATGCTGGTGCTTTCCTGCCCAACATTGGCTTGCAGATCCATCAGTTCTTAGTTTTCTTTGGAGCCAAGAAGTTGTTTTACATCAATTCTCTTCAGTGTTGTGCTTCAGCTACTTTCTTGTTTGTTACTTCCTGGTATATATATCCTCATATTTTTTCATTCCTGTTCATTTCCGTCATTTTTTCTGGATTTTTGAACTTTTAGTTTTTTTGGGGGCCTTTACCCCTCCAGGGCCTTTCCTCATGGCCAGGAGCATTGACAATTTTCGGCTTCCCTTCTACTCAAGCTCTTTCACCATTGAGTCCTCTGACCTCGTGTCAGCTATTTTCCCATCGATGTCAAAGGTGCCTAATGGATTCAAGAAGTGCACTCAGTGTCAGTGGCGTACCAAGGGGAGGGCTGGGGGGAGGTCCGCCCCGGGTGCAGCCTTAGGGGGGGTGCACAGCTGGCCAGGTCTGGAAAATGGTTGATCGCTAAGGCAAAGTGAGTCGATTGCGGACCCCATCCCGGGCTCCATGATAGACTCGCTTTGCCTTGGCGATCTACCGGGCCGATCAGCCTTCCTCTCCCCGTCGTCAATTCTGCCATCGGAGAGGAAGTTTGGGCCAGCTAATTGCTGCCTGGCTGGGCGGAACTTCCTCTCCAACGGCAGAATTGACGCGGGGAGAGGAATGCTGGTCGGCCCGATGCAGGGAAGCAGAGAGAGCTTGGGGCGGCGGTGGCAGCTTTGTGGCCTGTTCCTCGATGGTGGCAGCAGTGGCTTGGTGGAGGGCAGGCAGGGAGAAAGAAAGAAAGGGGGCAGGCAGGGAGACAGAAGGGAAACAGAAAAAAAGAAAGGGGGCATGAAGAGAGAAAAAAGAAAGGGAGGCAGGGAGAGAGGAAAAAAAAAGTTGGGGGAGGGAATGAGGTCTGGAGGAGAGGAAGTATACAGGCTGAAAGAAGGGAAGAAAGATTGGATGCACAGTCAGAAGAAGAAAGTGCAACCAGAGACTTATGAAATCACCAGACAAGGTAGGAAAAATGATTTTATTTTCAATTTAGTGATCAAAATGTGTCTGAATTTATATCTGCAGTCTATATTTTACACTAAGGCCCCCTTTTACTAAACCACAATAGCGTTTTTTAGCGCAGGGAGCCTATGAGCGTCGAAAGCAGCGCTGGACATTCAGCGCAGCTCCCTGCGCTAAAAACTGCTATTGTGGTTTAGTAAAAAGGGAGGGGGTATATTTGTCTATTTTTGTATGGCTGCTACTGAGGTGACAGTGCATAGAGTCATCTGCCTTGACTTCTTTGAAAATCCCCCAGAATAGGAATGATAATTAACATTTTCTCAGCGTACAGAGTGCTTTATGTTTTTAAAACTTTTTTATTGTTGGTAGATCATTTTGACTTGGTCATTTTAAAAGTAGCTCGCAAGCCCAAAAAGTGTGGGCACCCCTGAGCTAGAGCGTTGAAGTTGCGTATGGCTGCTGTAAAGGTCATCTCTGACACAACCGGAAGTTGCATCAGAGACGACCTTTACGGCAGCCATATGCAACTACAACGCTCCAGCTGCTGTAAGAAGGCAGTTTAGACATCGCTGTCCACAGGGCAGGGAGGTTTGTCGGACCGGGCCTGTTGTCCGGGGGGGGGGGGGGCGTTGCAGATGTTGTTGCCAAAATCAGAAAGGTGAGGAAGGGAGAAAGATGGGCCTGTGGTGGATGGAGAGATTGAGAGAAGGGGGCAGATGATGGAAGTGGGTAGAAAGGGGAGAGAGAAGAGGTCAGATGATGGAAGTGGGGAGAAACATAGAAACATAGAAAATGATGGCAGAAAAGGGCCATGGCCCATCCAGTCTGCCCACTCCAAAGATCCACCCCCTATCTACCTCCATGAAGAGATCCGACATGCCAATCCCATCTTTTCTTAAAATCTGGCACGCTGCTGGCCTCAATTACCTGTTGTGGAAGATTATTCCAGTGATCAACCACCCTTTCGGTGAAGAAATATTTTCTGGTTTTCGCCATGAAATTTCCCACCCTTGATTTTCTACGGATGCCCTCTTGTCGCCATAGGTCCTTTAAGAAAAAAGAGATCTTCTTCCACCTCGATACGGTCCGTGACATATTTGAACGTCTCGATCATGTCTCCCCTCTCTCTGCGTTCTTCGAGTGAGTATAGCTGCAACTTACCAGCCGTTCCTCATACGGGAGATCCTTGAGTCCTGAAACCATTCTGGTGGCCATTCGCTGAACCGACTCAACTCTCTGCACATCCTTTTGATAATGCGGCCTCCAGAATTGCACACAATATTCCAGATGGGGTCTCACCATTGATCTGTACAATGGCATAATAACCTGGGGCTTACGGCTGACGAACCTTCTACGGATACAACCCATGATTTGCTAGCCCAGGAGGAAGCTTTCTCCACCTGATTGGCAGTCTTCATGTCTTCGCTAATGATCACGCCCAAGTCACGTTCTGCTACAGTCCTTGCTAGGATCTCGCCATTTAGGGTGTAAGTCCTGCATCGATTTTTGCCACCAAGGTGCATGACTTTGCATTTTTTGGCATTGAAACTTAGTTGCCAAGTCTTTGACCAATGCTCCAGCAGGAGTAGGTCATGCGTCATACTGTCAAGCATTGAGCTTTTGTCGGGCACTGTGCTTTCGTCCGTTGAGCTTTTGCCTACTAGGTTGCATAGTTTGGCGTCATCGGCAAATAATGTAATTTTACCTCGGAGCCCCTCAGTCAAGTCACTTACGAAGATGTTAAATAGGATCGGGCCCAAGACCGAGCCCTGCGGCACTCTGCTGATCACCTCCATCGTATCGGAGAGGGTACCGTTAACCATCACTCTCTGACGTCTACCCCTAAGCCAGTCCCTAACCCATGCGATTAATGTTATCCCCAGTGCCCTAACTGACCAGTGCCCTAACTGACACTAGCCCTACCAGCGTATGTCTTGAATCCCTGGAGGGTGTTTTCCCCTATGACAGACTCCGGAAGAGCGTTCCAGTTTTCTACCACCCTCTAGGTGAAGAAGAACTTCCTTACGTTTGTGCGACAGCTCCTGTGGTCCATGGCAACCCGCAAGGATCGCCAAAGCACTGACGATCCTCTCTGCAGGCTGTTCCCTGCCAAAACTAGGCAAAGGGATGTGCAGGAGGTCAGGGAGGAACACACAGGCCTCCTCCGGGGGGGGAGGATAGTCCTTTTGGGGGGGGGAACAGGCCTTCAGGGGTGGTGGTGCAGGCCTTCAGGGGGACAGGCAGGCCTTCAGGGGTGGGGTGCAGACATTCAGGGGGGACAGGCAGGCCTTCAGGGATAGGGTGCAGGCCTTCAGGGGGGACAGGCAGGCCTTCAGGGATGGGGTGCAGGCCTTCAGTGGGGGACAGGCAGGCCTTCAGGGATGGGGTGCAGGCCTTCAGTGGGGGGGGGTGAAGGCCTTCAGGGGGGACAGGCAGGCCTTCAGGGATGAGGTGCAGGCCTTCAGGGGTGGAGTGCAGGCCTTCGGAGGGAACGGTGCAGGTCTTCAGGTGGGGACAGGCCTTCGGGGGGGAGGGCCCTGGTGTAGAAGAGAGGGAGGGAAGGGAGGTTCAAAGAGACATGCATATGCCAGACTTCGGGGGGAAGAAATAATGGGTCTAAAAACAGAGGAGTGGGAGAGAGATGGTGGACAATGGGATTTAGGGAGGGAAGGTACAGAAGGGGAGAGAAGTTGGACACAAGGGATGATGTAGAGGGAGGATAGAGATACTGGATAGGAGGGTAGTTGAGGAAAGAAAGGGAGAGACGTTGGACCCTAGGGTGGTGGGGAAGGAGGGAGAGATGCTGGATGAAAGGGTAATTAAGAAAAGGTGGATCTGTTGATGGAGACAAAAAAAAAAAGATGCCAGACCTCTGGGGGAGGGAAGGGAAGGACAGAGATGGCAGGGAAGGGGAGGACAGAGATGGCAGATGGATGGTTAGCACAGAGAAAGAAGAAAGAAGGAGACCCTGGCAAGCAAGTTATCAGAAGACAACCAGAGCCTGGGACCAATAAGATTTGAATAATGACCAGATAACAAAGGTAGGAAAAAGCACCATTATTTATCATAACAGGTGTTATCCAGGGACAGCAGGCAGCTATTCTCACACATGGGTGACGTCACCAGCGGAGCAAATGCTGAATGGAAGTGGAGAAAGAGAACACATACTGGATGGAAGGAGGGATAAAGAAAAAGGACATATGCTGGATGGGGGAAGAAGATAGAGTTAGTGAGATAGTGGAGGGGTGAAGGAAAGGGGTGGCATGCTGTGGGTAGACGTAGTGAAAAGAGGGAAACTGAGGACTGCATAGTAAGAAAGAATTTAATTTAGACGGAGGCAGAAAATAAAGAAGGAAGACCAGAGAAGGAAAGGAAAAAGAGAGAGAGGAGAGAGAGATGCCAGAGAATGGGGAAGGAGACAGAGATATCAGATTTGAGCGGAGGAATGAGAAGAGACAGATGCTAAAAACCACAAGGGGGAGGGAAAGAGAGATGAAAGGAGAAAGATGCCAGACCATTAGGGAACAGAGGGAAGATGATGGATGCCAGACCAAAGGGGGGGGGGTCTAGAGGAGAGATGGAAGGGGGAGGCATACAGTTTCTGGAAGGGGCATAGAAGGAGAAAAGATGCCATATAGGGAGGGGCAGAGAGATGGCAGACAGTGGATGGAAGGAAAACAGTAACAAGAAGATGAGGAAACCAGAAACCAGAGAAGACAAAGGTAGAACAAAAATTTTCTATTTATTTATTGCTTTAGGAGACATATGTCACTGTTTCTGTGGTGTTGCATTTTATGCAGATTCCAGCTTCTTGCTGGTTCAATTTAACCTTTGTCTATGTATTTCTGTTTTATCCCCCCTTTTACAAAACCGTGAAGCGTTTTTTAGCGCCAGCCGTAGTGGTAGCAGCTCTGATGCTCAGAATTCTATGAGCGTCAGAGCTGTTACCACCGTGGCTAAAATCCACACTACAGTTTTGTAAAAGGGGGAGGGGTTAGTTTGTGATGACATATTCCATACTAGGCGAAGGTGTTTTCTGTGTTCTGTGTGTTCAAAAGACATGGTTTTCTGTTAGGATTGACGGTGTAGGTTTGATCTCTACTGGTCGGCTTGTTTAATTTTACAATGGGTGTATTGATGTACTGCTCACTGCAATATGTAAGATGCTGCCTTTTCCTAGGTACTCATGTGTGACGTGTGACTTGTTACTAAAAATTATGTTTTTCGTACAGATGGGGGGGGGGGTGCCAAAAAATGATGGGCCCCGGGTGTCACATATGCTAGGTACGCCACTGTTCGGTGTAGCATTCTGTAATAATTTGGCTTATTCATTTTTCTTAATAGTAGAGGGGATATATGTGAAGGGGAGGGGATACAGGGGTTTTGTTGATCCTTGCTCTGTATTATTTGTATTTATAAAATGACAATTGTACAGAATATTGTTTCTTTTTCTACTTTAATAAAATAGGTTCAATATAAAATCATAACTATTTGAGGCTTGTGCAGATGGGATCAGATGGTTTGCGGGGACTGAGCTCACGGGGACGGAGCGGAGATGGAGTTTTTAATTTCAGTCTTAGTAGTTTGCCGGCACAAAATAATTCTTTTATTTCCGCCGGTCCATAGGTGTAAAAAGGTTGAAGAACATTCTGTAGCATACTACTTAGATCAGATTAAACCTCATAGAAATTCTTCCCAACTCTTTGTGGTTTTCAACTCTAACAGACTTGGCGCTTCTATTGCCAAAAGAACCATCTCTACTTGACTAGCGAACTATGGCTGTTGCCACAGTGGAAGGGCTCTGGTGGCTTCATTAACCCATTCCCACCCTACATCTATTATGAATATCTGCAAAGCAGCCACTTGATCTTCAATCCATACTTTTTCTTCACACTACTGCTTTGAGCAAAACTCCAGAAAAGACATTTTGGGCAAGCAGTTCTGCTAAATCTGTTTACTTCCTAACCACCAACTTTCCCGCTAACCCTTTTTGGGTTTTGCCAGGATCATTTTTTATGTATCCTTTATACTTCTCCAGAATCCTGATCCTAGGAGTTAAATCCTACATGTGAGAATATTGTACCTGCTTATCCTTGGAAAAAGTAGATACCCTGTGGCAGGTATTCTCTGAGGACAGTAGGTATATATTCTCATAACCTGCCCACCTCCCTTAGTTAGTTTCTTTGTTTTGTTACTCAACTGCAGGTCCTGCAAACAGATGGATGGGAAAGCATCGGCATGTGCATGGTACAGGCACTGCCTTAAAATTCAAAGTGACAGTGCACTTGATATGTGTTCTGTGGATGATGTCTCCCATGTGTGAGAATATATATCTGCTACAGGTAAATTATCTTTGATTTCTTGTGGTATTGACCAGTAGGAAGATCCTCCCCAAACCTATGGAGCCCCAGTTCCAGGACTCAGCCTAGAGACCTCACTCCTGGTGAGATTTAAACAGCTGCCAGTAAGGCTAAGGCTCTGGATGGGTGTGGTGGGTAGGTTCTCTGAGTAGTCTACTCTCATACCAATTTTATCTCTGCCACCTCCCCCTCCATCCTTTTGACTTCTTTCCACTGTGCTTCTTCTCCAGGCCCCCATGCTGCTCATCTCTCTCTTAAAAAAAAAAAGAAGAAATTTAAGGAAGGCATACAGTATACACAATTGTGACGTATACCGCGTCTTTTAAACTTTGAATCCATTAAGTTTTCTTTAAAATCTTAAGACAATAGCTCACTACTTTTTGTACATTAAGGGTACCAAAAGAAATAAGATGATTTTCCTTTCATGGCACATTGTCGCGTCTTTTAAACTTAATAAACGCATCTATGCATCTTTAAAACATTACATCTATATTTAACTACTGCTCTGTATCATGGTATAATAATCAGAATGCTTCGAGGCTTTTTATACACATTGAGCGAGTATTATGGTATTGAGCTGCATTTTTAAATGCACTATAAGATGCTGAATTCGTGATTGATGGAGTAGTACAATTTGGTTGAGCCATTCTTTATAGGTTATTATGTGATACTAAACTTTGAATGATGATGTTTGTAATTTCTCTCTATACAGTTAGGCCAGGGGTGTCAAAGTCCTTCCTTGAGGGCTGCAATCCAGTCAGGTTTTTAGGATTCCCCCAATGAATATGCATGAGATCTATTTGCATGCACTGCTTTCATTGTATGCTAATAGATCTCCTGCATATTCATTGGGGAAATCCTGAAAACCCGACTGGATTGTGGCCCTCAAGGAGGGACTTTGGCACCCGTGAGTTAGGCAGTCATGCATTGGCATCTATCATATCTGTTTTGTTTACATTACATTACAGATTTCTATTCCGCCATTACCTTTCGGTTCAAAGCAGATTACAAAAAGAGTTATGGAAGAAGGGTTACAATGTTAGATCAGAGAAGGTTTCCAAGAGAGGGAAAAGTAGGATCTGGGGTTAGGGAGGGGATGGTAAGAGGGGGGTTAAGCTTTATCATGGTATTAAGCTTTATTAAGGGATTTCTTGAAGAGTATAGTTTTTATTTCCTTTCTGAACATCTTGTAGTCTGGGGATGTTTATTGTATTTTTTCTCTGATAAAATTTCAATAAAAATATTTTAAATGAAATGAATGTCATTCTAATAGCTGAGTAGGTTTTCAATTTTTATTTGTGTTCTGACAACTTTTTAAACAATGTCCTCATATGGGCAGGCATTTAAGCATGTTTATTGATTTTTCAATACATGCGATGCTCTTGTTCAGTAATTGTAATCATTCTCTCATTACTGATGTTTTTCAGTATAATGTGCAGCTTCATCATGCTATAGGTTTGGCCTGGTGTGCTTGATCCATAATATTTTCTATAAGTGGGCATTATTATGCTATTTCAGGTTGTATATCTGCTTGGCAGTAGTATACCGGCAGGTTCCAGGTTATCACCACACCTTTTGCTGCTGATAATATCACTGAATTGTCAATGTTCTCTGCATCCGTCTTCTGGTAGGGAATACAACCCAATTGTCTGGACTGGTCTAGCAGGATTAAAAGGAAAGGAAATTAGCAAGTAAGAGCAAATTTCACTGTTCATATGAGTTACTCCCACTCTATCATAGCCTTCATAGAACCATCTTAAAATAATTCCACATACAGGGCCACAGTATAGCGAAGTGATCAAGGTGTTGCCCTTGATACAGTATTTTTTTCTCAGTGTAAACCTTTAGTCTGTGGGAATGGGAGGGGTGCCTCAGCATTACATTTTGTACAGCAGTGTTCTTGCAATTGTCACATGCCATTAAAACTATCTTATGACTAAAACTGCATCTCTTTTAGATTACAAATGCACCAAATCTGCTTAACCTCATAAAAAAGACAAAAGGAACAGAGGAGTGTGAAGACAGCAGTTCTAAGCAGGAAGAAGATTTCAATTTCACAAGCAACACAATATTCTCTGGCAGAAGGAAATATGTAAGTTTAGTTTTCTTGAAATGGAAAAGTACAAATCCAACAGCCAGGTTTAAAAATGATAAGTGTATTATTAGAGTTTGTGTTTTATTATATGGTTGTATGTACAAATATTAATATTTGATTTGGCCCCAAATAAAGCTCTGAATACATTAGTCATATTTGGCCAAATAGTGATTTAAATTTGAATACAAATAATCTGGGGCTCTACTGCAGGGTTTCTCACTTGTTTGGGATACATGGGCTGACTGCCTCCCGCCCCCTGCCGCTCGCCTGCCGCCTGGCCCTTTTGGAGTTGCGGCAGCAGTGGGGCCAGGGGGTAATTAAATAGAGCGGGTGGGTGGCAAGCAGTGGGCGGCAAGCAGCGTGAGTTGGTGGCGGACTGGGGGGGAGGAGGAATCGGCAGCGGGTCGGCTTGGGGGCATGCGGGCAGGCAGGCTTCAGTGCTGTTTTGGGGGAAGGAAGAAGAGGGCACTAACTTGGGAATCAGAAAGGGTGTTACGAATTGGGATTCAAAAAGGGTGAAAGTAAATCAGAAATGGTGTTATTTGTTGGGATTCAGAAATGGTGTTACGTGTTGGGAGGGAGGAGGGGGGCACTAACTTGGGCTAGATTCACTAACTTGACTTCCGTACCCGATCCCTGCAGGCCCAACCAATTCACAAAACAAAAATAAAATGAGGGTGATCAGAGGAACGCCCCCTTCCAACCGCATGGATCGCTAGTGTGCGATCCTGACGCATGTGCAGACCATCTCTTTGCCTTGTCGATGGTCTGTGCATGCTCTCTCCGCACAAGAAGACTGCAGGGAGGGAGGCAGGCAGGGAGGGTGCAGTCAGCCAGAACGTGGCCTCCTAAATGTCTCGACCCAGGAGTTTGGCTTTCGATGAAATCCAGCCACTTACAGGACAAGAGCTGAGAGATGGCATGGCCAGAGCCCCCTTTTCCATTGAATGGCTCACCCAGAGCAGTCATGGCCAAATGAGCAGGGAACCAAGCATTGCAGACATTTTAGGGGAGTTGCTGTCAGTCCTCAGCGGTTGTTTCTCTCTTCAAAACAATGAAGCTTTAACTTATACAAACCTGCAGATAACTCCCCAAGCTGGAGAAAGGATAGGGCTCCCAAAGAAAAGTGAAAAAGAGCACAGCCCTGGAGAGACTGCCTCTCTGTTTTTTAACCCACCCGACTCTCCTGCTCTCTGCCGCCTTCCCTGCAGTGCTAGCCCATGGGTTTAAAGCAGGGCTGAACTGCGGCGTGTTCTGAAACACGCAATAGCGCAGCCCTGCTTTAAAACCGTGGTCTCACACTTCAGGGAAAGCGGCAGAGATCCAGAGTGGGGGCAGCTGAGAGCAGGGCAAGATGGGGCAGAGAGTTGAGAGTGGGGCAGAGATATAAATATTTTTGTCAGGGCAGCAGAGCAGGGTGTGCAAAGAGCAGGGCGGCAATGGAGCTACAGAGTCGGAAAGGACGTTTAAGACTGGTCTCTAGCAGTCGCTTCATGTTTTGATCAGCCAGCCCAAACGGTTTGCAAGATTTCTTTAGTGAATCGCGTCCCTGCCTTTGCATGCTGTTCCCCTCATTTGCATGCGCGGATCGGAATTGGATCGACAGAGAGGTAAGTGAATTGGGCCGGAGTAAAATCGAGTCGCAAAGGGGGTTGCAAACCGATAAGTACACGATTGGTTTGCTTAGTGAATCTAGCCTATAGGAAGGAGGGAGGGAGGGAGGGAATAGAAAGTACAATTATTGGGCCTGAGTGAAGAAAGAAAGAAAGAAATATTGGATGTACAGTCAGAAGGAAGTGCAACCAGACTCATGAAATCACCAAACAACAAAGGTAGGAAAATGATTTTATTTTCAATTTAGTGATCAAAATGTGTCAGTTTTGAGAATTTATTTCTGCTGTCTTATGTTTTGCACTATATTTGTCTATTTTTCTATAGTTGTTACTGAGTTGATATTGCATATTTTAGTCATCTGCCTTGACATCTTTAAAAAAAAAATAATAAAAATTTAAATAATTAACATTTTCTCTGCATAAAGTGTGCTTTGTGGTTTTTTTTAATTTTGTGGTTACCATTATGTATTAATAAGATTATATTGTGTGTATATGAAAAATGGATGGAAGAAATTGCATTACAATTAGTATTATTATTATTATGGAGGTGGAGTCAGGGGCGTAGTTTGGGCGGGTTTGGGGCAGAGTTTATCCAGGGGTACTCAGTTGATATTTGTTAGGCTTAGGGGGTA
This sequence comes from Geotrypetes seraphini, assembly GCF_902459505.1. Lineage (NCBI taxonomy): Eukaryota > Metazoa > Chordata > Amphibia > Gymnophiona > Dermophiidae > Geotrypetes > Geotrypetes seraphini. The sequence continues at coordinate 175,636,031 of NC_047086.1, read as the reverse complement.
CTTGGCTTGAAAAGGTTGAGAAACACTGCTCTACTGGGCTAAAACCTACCAAAATAAAACTTGATCTCTGATTTCACATTGCTTCTTTTGTTATTTTTCATTATTCATATTCTGTCAAATAGTAAAATATGCTATTCAGTACAGTATTTGATTTGTAGAGTTTGTGGCTTGATACACAGAATGAAGAAAGTGTTGAAGCTTGGGCTCTATGTATGAAACCAGCTATGGTTATGGTTACCATATTTTTAGTGCCAGAGCAAATATAGAAACATAGGGAAAAAAAAGCCTGATAAAGGTCATGTGGCCTATCCAGTCTGCCCACTCATGTCATCTACTATCCCTTCTCCTTTAGAGATCCTATGTAATTGTCCCAATCTTGCTTGAATTCAGTCTTTGTCTCCACCACTTCCATTGGGAAGCCATTCTATGATTATACCACCCTTTCCATGAAGAAATATATCCTCAGGTTACTCCTGAGTCTATCCTTTCTCACCTTTACCCTATGCACCCTCATTCCAGAGCATAAGAACATAAGCAATGCCTCCACTGGGTCAGACCTGAGGTCCATCGTGCCCAGCAGCCCGCTCACGCGGCGGCCCAACAGGTCCAGGACCTGTGCAATAATTCTCTATCTATACCCTTCTATCCCCTTTTCCAGCAGGAAATTGACCAATCCTTTCTTAAACCCCAGTACCGTACTCTGCCCTATTACTTCCTCTGAAAGCGCATTCCAGGTGTCAACGTTGGGTAAAGAAGAACTTCCTAGCATTTGTTTTGAATCAGTCCCCTTTCAACTTTTCCGAATGCCCTCTTGTTGTTTTATTTTTTGAAAGTTTGAAGAATCTGTCCCTCTCTACTCTCTCTATGCCCTTCATGATCTTGTAAGTCTCTATCATATCCCCTCTAAGTCTCCTCTTCTCCAGGGAAAAGAAACCCAGTTTCTCCAATCTCTCAGCGTATGAAAGATTTCCATCCCTTTTATCAGACGTGTCGCTCTCCTCTGAACCCTCTCGAGTAATGCCATATCCTTCTTAAGGTATGGCGACCAATATTGAATGCAGTACTCCAGATGCGGACGCACCATCGCCCGATATAACGGCAGGATAACTTCTTTCGTTCTGGTTGTAATACCCTTCTTGATTATACCTAGCATTCTATTCGCTCTCTTAGCGGCCACTGCGCACTGTGCCGTCGGCTTCATTGTCATGTCCACCATTACCCCCAAGTCCCTTTCTTGGGTACTCTCATTCAATAACATCCCTCCCATCGTATAGTTGTACCTCGGGTTTCTGCTTCCCACGTGCAGTACTTTACACTTCTCAACGTTGAACTTCATCTGCCATCTCGTTGCCCATTCCCCTATTTAACTTGCTTTCTGTTACATCTCTTCCAGATTCCATATGCTAGGTGTTCAATCCCAATCCGCAATCCAGGAGTTGTAGAAATCCAACACTTTTCTGAGCACATGCTCCACCCCCTTAGCCTGAGAGCTATCAAACATATCCGGTTACAATTTCTGCAAGCAACCAGTGCAGAAGTCTCTTGCAGTTGCTCTGCTTTTTTTCTTGTTCTTTTGCTTAAAGTTCACTTTCTCGGTGGCTTCAGTGCCTTGACCCTTCCAAGTGGTCCCCTGTTGGAGGGAAGGATGCAGTCCTGCGGTACTGGACTGCTGCTTCACAGAGACACTCTGGTGGATCTATGGAGCCAGCCTGCTTTGTACCACCCTTACTAGACTCGGGATCCCTTTCCCTGCGAGTTTGCTTGCCTGGTTGTCATGGGTTTTAAGCGCAGGCTGTATGCGTGCGGAGCAAAAACCCCTGGGTTTCAGGGCGCAGGCTGCGTTTCCTGCCCCCAATTGTGGGGAGAGGATCCGTGGGGGGCAGAGGTTACAGTCAGTGTCTGGCCGACTGGCAGTCCAAAGTCTGGTCATTTGGAATTGTTTCTGAGGCAGAAAATCCTTTTCCTCCAATCAGCTGCTGTAAAAGTACTGACAGGATGGCACTGCTGAAACTATGAATAAACCCTCCAGTATTTCCTATGGGAACTTTGGGGATGGCCTGGTAAATGCTTTAAAACATGTTTTTCACAGTTTCTGAGGGTAGGGTTCTGGTCCCCCACCTCCTCAGACTCCAAATTGCTATTTTTTATTTTCAGATTTTATTTGTGGCGCAAATGCGCTGGCAGTGGTCATTTTGAATTTTAAACGATCTTTTTTTAAAAGTTTTATTTCTGCCTCAAAACCCCTCGATTGGATTGAAAATCATTTGGGATGGACTTCCCAGCCCCTAATCTGTCAGATGTGTACCTTGGTTGTGCCGGATCCATGACTGTTTACTGCATGCCATAGCATACTGGGCGAGGGAGTGGGAGCTTTGGGCTTTACCTCTTTCAGGTCCCTCAGGACTGGGGAGCTGGCCTGGGTCCGTGATTTTGGAAAGGAAATGGTCAAGGGGACACAGGAAACACTCCCATGGGCCCCAAAGCTCCCAAGCTGTTTCGCTGAGCGGAATCACATCTTCTGTCCCTATCGGCAGCCCATGTGGCCGGAATCGACAATGTATAGGCAATCTTCCTTAGTCGTCCAGTCCTAGACCCAGGAGCATGGTCACTCTTGTGGTCAGCTTTCCATCTGCTTGTGCAGCGTTGTGAGCAGTCCCAACTTGGTTTGATGACTTCAGCAGAGAACACGAAGGTCAGGTGCTTCTTCAGTCTCAGAATGGAGTGCAGAGGATTAGGGCTGGATGCCTTGGTTCAGCCTTGGATGGTTCACGAGCTCCTTTATGTGTTTCCTCCTTGGCCTTTGGGTGGTCGGGTCATCCACCAGATGGCGATGCATCCTGACCTTGTGATTGTAGTTTCTACGGACTGGCCTCATCGTCCGTACTATGCAGATCTTGTCCATATTCAGGAGGCTCCAACTCCCTTTTCATCACTACTTTCCCAGTCTGGATCTGGTGACCAACCTTGATGTAGTGGGGTTATTAAGATGTCATTGTGACACTTTGGCAGTCGGGGGACCCCCCCCCCTCTACTATGGTTTCTTATGCCAAAGCCTGGAAGGCTTTTCAACAGTGGTGTGCTAAGGACCAGGTGGAGCCTGAGAGGGCTCCCATTTCGGTGGTCCTAGCTTTTCTTCCGGCGGGACTAGAGAAGGGTTTAGCAGTGACCTCCCTTAATGTTCAGGTTGCAGGCCTTTCATGCTTAAAAGTGCACATAGTGACTCTAGTTTGCTTACTGCTCATCCAGAGGCGACCAGATTTATGAGAGGGGCGCTTCATTTGCGGCCTTCCTTGTGGCATCCTTTCCCTTCGTGGAATCATAACATTGTTCTTCATTGCCTTGGGAAAGCCCCATTGGAGCCACTGAAGGATGCTACTCTTCTGAGTCTGACGTTTCAGATTGTCTTTCTGGTCACCATAGTTTCAGCATGTCGTATTTTGGAGATTCAAGATCTTTCGTATTGGGAACTTTTTCTCTGTATTTAGGACACAGGAGTAGTTCTCCATACTGTACCTTCCTTTCTACAGTGAGTAGTTTCAACTTCCCCTCTCACCTACGGAGTTTGTTTGCCTGTGCTTCATTCCTCAGGCTCTGTGAGGATGGCATAGCTCTTCTGTACATTGGGCATCAAGAGTGTTTTGTTCCACTATTTGCAGTGGGTGCCTGATTTTCAGTTGTCTGATCATCTTTGACCTATCTACTCCACCTTGGCGGGGTAGGCTGGCATCTCAGATCTCTATCGCCTGTTGGTTTTCTTGGGCCATTTCTGTGACCACTGTCTCCCATAGCTAGCAGCCGACAGTTTCCTTGACGTCCACTTTGCTAGCAGTGTTGCTGTTTCATGGGTGAAGTCTCGCGCGCTTCCTCCCAGTTACTTTGCTGGGTGGTTCTTTGGTCCTATTTTCCTACTTTTACCCAGTTTTTCTGGATGCATGGGGCAGTTCGCTTGGATAACATTTTTGGGGGGACATTGGGATTGCAGGCAGGCTCTTCTATCCCTCCCTAGACCCTGCCATTGCTTTGGTACGTCACCTAGCATACTGAATCCGAAAGGTACGTAATAGAACAGAAGATTAGGTTTTCACCTTCGATAATCTTCTTTCTGTTAGTACCTGTAGGATTCAGTACAGCCTACCCTCTCTGTAACTTGCAGTTGTTCTGAATCGCCTGCTTTTTGCCTCGGGTTATTCTCCTTGTAGGCAGAGGCCTTCTAGCCAGTTGACGGATACTGTGGGAATTTTTCACCTTTTTGTGAGTATGCAAGTTACCGAAAGCTGTTTCTTGTGGGTGCTCATTGCATGCAGCAGGTTAGTTTTACATTGTTCATCAATGTTTTTTCTGTGTTGCCATTGGGCCTGTATATTACTTGTTTTCATGTTTTGCAGAGCAGACCTGTACAGAAATTATGTTTCTGGGGAATTTCCCTTGTACCCCCTTGTCATGGAGTTGTTCAGGTATGTTGCTTGCTTTGAGACTAAACTGAATCTAACTCTGTCTGTAAGGGGGAGGAGCATGTACTCAGAAAAGTGTGTGGCTTTCTATAACTCTCAGATTGCGGGTTGGGATTGAACATCTAGCGTACTGAATTCTACAGGTACTAACAGAAAGAAGATTATTGAAGGTGAAAACCTAATTTTCCATGTGCATATATGTGAATGCTATTGCACTGTTATGAATTTATTCATAAGCAGAGAATTTTACATTTCATTAATCTCACAGTTGGGGCAAAGTCCTTGCTCTCCTTGGGAGCTGAGTTGACATTGGTAGGGACATTGAATCCCTTGAGTGAAATCGAAAGAGAATAATGGTGTCAGCATAGGCAGGAGGAAAATATTAAGGCTCGGTATTAACAGTTGTGGAAGGGGTAAGCTGAGCTTAGCAGTAGTTTCATCGAGAGGGAGTCGGGGAGAAGATGAGTGTGATGAGTTGAGGTGAAACTTGGCAGCTTTAGCAGAGAATGGCAGAGTTGTTAGGGTTGAAAGCAGGAATAGAGATCAGCACTGAATTTTCCCTGAGTCTGCCAGGTAAAAAAGGATATATTTTCCTGGGGAATCGCCATCAAATTTGAACTTCCATTCATGCACTATGTGGCTGCTTCTTTGTTGAATATGTTTCCTATTAAATGACACAGCAGCGAATAATAAACAGCCAACTGAAAGCCTAAATAATTCCTTTGAATGGTTTTGAGCCTGCAGTTTCTGCCATTAGCCTACATCTCCTATGTTTGTGCCTCAGAGAGTTTAATGGGATCCCTTGTATGTGTAAATATTTGTGCAGTCTCAGTTCTTTATACTGTATCCAGGTGGAATACTAGCCCTGTTAAAGTGAGTTGTCAGCATTGTGATAATGAGGAATCTGCTCTGATGCATGTTATATTAATGGCTGTGTCAGTTTGCACTAAGACATTGGGTCACCATCTGCTCTGCCCCTGTAATTAAAAATAGAACAAAAGTACATAAGCTACAAGTGTTCCATAAAAAGTGACAGCTAAGTGAGGTAAATGCTTGTTGTGTTTTCTTCACTGTTCTTTGTAAGACATAAATTATGTGAGAAAATACATTGTGCTATCTGGATAAGATAAATTCACCGATACACACTGCAAACTACAGTACTTAGCATGGTAGATTACATAAGAACATAAGAATAGCCTTCCCCATGTCTGTCTCAATAATGGACTATGGATTTTTCCTCCAGGAAATTGTCCAAACCTTTCTTAAAACCAGCTACATTAACTGCTCTTACCACAACCTCTGGCAATGGTTTTAAAATTATTTTCCTGTCACTTGATCGAGTGTCCCCTAGTCTTGTAAAAAAAAATAAATTGATCCACTTGTACACATTCTACACCACTCAAGATTTTGTAGACCTCAGCCGTCTCTTTTTCATATGAGAAGAGTCCCATCTTCTTTATCATCTTGGTCGCTCTTCTTTGAACATTTTCTAGTTCTGCTATATCTTTCTTGAGATAAGGAGACCAGAATTGAACACAATACTCCAGGTGAAGTTGCACCATGGAAGGATACAGAGATATTATAACATTATTAGTCTTGTTAACCATCCTTTTTTTTTTTTTTTTAAATAATTCCTAGCATCTTGTTTGCTTTTTTGTCCGCTGCAACACATTGTACAGAAGATTTCATCATATTGTCTACAATGACACCCAGATCTTTTTCTTGGGTGGTAATCCCCAAGGTGGACCCTAGCAGCTGGTAACTATGATTTGTGTTATTCTTCCCAGTGTGCATCACTTTACATTTGTCCATATTAAATTTTCATCTGCCATTTGGATGCCCAGTCTTCCAGTTTCCTAAGGTCTGCCTGCGCTTTTTCACAATCTGCATTCGTTTTAACAACTTTGAACAGTTTAGTATCTTCTGCAAATTTAATCACCTCATTTCATCGTTCCAATTTCAAGATGATTTATAAATAAGTTAAATAGCACAGGTTCCAGTACAGATCTCTGTGGCATGCCACTATTTATTCAGTAAATGTGTTTCAAACTACGTATGTAGGTCTGTAAACTTAGGATATAGTACCTTTCATCCAAGCAGGATCCTAGTGTGCTTTGTAATACAATATATCCAAATACTTATGCATTCACATCTGGTTTTAATTGCTAGTAAGTAAGTCTTTGGTGCATAGATTGCATGAAAATTCTCAAAGAGAAGATATTGTAATTCAGAGTAAATGAGCAATTTATGGAGGAATTCATCAAGGGATGCTAAAATTTGTCTGACCTGAGGGACATATTCCGGCAGTGCTTTCACCATCTAAGCATTTTCCTGCTCAGCGCTTTTCTCCACAGTCCACGGATCATCTGATTTGGGTCTCTCAACACAGAACAGTGCTAACCCTGCCTCCCCAATGATGTTACTTAGGTGTGCATCGGAATTTAAGACTGGGCTCATCACCAGTGAGAGAACATTTGTCTGACCTGAGGGCCACATTCTAGCAGCACTTTCACCACCTAAGTGCTTTTCCTGCTCAATGTTTTTCTCCGCGGTCCATTTGCCCTGGGACTCCCAAGCCTGAACAGTGTTATCCCCGCCTCCCCGGTGACCTCACTGGGTGCATGTCAGGTTTTAAGGCTGAGCCCAGTACCAGAAGTGACTCGCTCTGGAGGTTGAGAACCTTTTTGTTGCACCAATGAAGGACTGCTACAAACTTCGTTATGCTCCTTTGTGTGGGCTTTGGAGGATAAGAAGGAATAAGGAGCATTATTTGAGGACTTGGTATTTGATATATATTTTTTAAAAATATCAAGTTTCAAGTTTCAAGTTTCAAGTTTGACCTTTATTTGATGAATCGCTTATAATAACATCTAAGCGATGTACAGTAATAAAAACCATCAGAGTGTGGTAATACAATTAATTTACAATAGTTAATCATAAGACAGACAAAATTAGACGAACAGGGGGGGTGGGAAGGAAGGGGAAAAGTTACAATCTTGTTCTTTGTTAGAGAATGACATCGAAGGGGAAACACATTAGGTACTAAGGGGTTAGAAAGAATATTGGACCTAAAAGGTGCTAAAAGGTGGAATTTCATATGTCAAACGCGTCTTGAAATAGGTAAGTTTTTAAAATTTTCTTAAAAACAACGAGGTCAGTTTCGTTTTTAATGAAATTTGGAAGGGAGTTCCACAATGAGGGGGCTTTTACAGAAAACATATCATTTCGCCTAGTACCTATGACTTTTAATGAGGGGACTGAGAGCAGTTGTGAAGAAGAAGATCTAAGAGAACGTAAAGTTTTGTGTGGAATAATCATTTTAGCAATATATTGAGGTTCATTAAAGGTTAAAGTTTTGTAAACCAGGAATAAAATTTTAAACGTAATTCTATGGGTTATAGGAAGCCAGTGTGATTTAATTAGTAAGGGGGTGACATGATCGAATTTTTTTGTTTCCTGTGTTTTTAGATTTGCTATGGCTATATTTTTGATTCCTTTATGAATCAGGGCTGGACGATATGGTGACCTAGAATCTAGGCAAAGCACAAAAACAAGGTCAGACAACCCCCCATCAAGCAAACCAGAACAAGAACCAAGTGGGAAATGGGATTGTACACGTCAGCCTTGGAAACAGAGAGCTTTATTGATTGTAAACACAGATATAAACTCAATACATGTATAAATATATAAATTCAACATCCTTTCCTTTTAGGACCTAGAATATAGAGCAAGAAAATCTAGAGAAGGGCATGTGTTAAGAGAGATTCCTTTACTGGATTTTAGTACTGTCAGAATTGAGAAATGTATGGAATTTATTTTAATGAAATAAGACAGTAATAGTATCTGACTTACCCCCCCCCCCATGTTTTACTAAACCGCAATAGTGGTTATTAGCGCAGGGAGCCATGCTGAATGCTCCACGCTGCAAGGAACTCTATGGACCATCGGGAACAGCGCAGAGCATTCAGCGCAGCTCCCTGCGCTAATAACCACTATCGTGGTTACTAGCGCAGGTCAGAGGAAATGAATGAATTGTGTTTCCTAGTAGGTACTCCCCAATGGGAAGTGTTTGGTCAAGCAATATATTTCTCTCAAAATCATGAGCCTCCTTATTTTTTTCCATCTTCTTCCTGGGTCTTATCCTAGGAGTACAGTGAGACATCCAAGAGAAGTAAAATAGGTTCAAGTGGATCCAAGGTAAGATTTAGAGACTAAGAAGCTCAGGGATCATAAGTAATAATAATAATAATAATAATAATAACTTTATTCTTGTATACCGCCATACCCAGTGAGTTCTAGGCGGTTCACATTAGTTAAACAAGGATTACATGCGGTTAAGAATTGGTTGAACAGATTTACATTGATTGAATATAGTTACATGCATCGTTACATTAATTAAACATAGTTATGTACAGTTAAGTAATAATTGAACATGCATCGTTACATTAATTAAACATAGTTGTGTGCAGTTAAGTAATAATTGAACAGAATTGCATAGAGTTGGGTGTGGGTGTGAGCAGGGATGCAGACAGCGGAGAGGGTGACATTGGGGAAAAGGGTCGGGTGGGTCAGGGGGGAGGGGAAGGGGAAGGGCGAGGGGAAGGGGGTAGGGCGAGGGGAAAGAAGGAGGGGGGATTGGGGGTTCTTTGGGGAGGGGACCTTTAAGTATCGTGGCATTGGAAGAGGTGTGTTTTGAGTAGTTTTCTAAAGCTAAGGTAGGTTGGAGCCTCGAGGATTAATTGGGTTATCCATGGAAGGAAAGTTAATTCTTCAGTGAAACCAAGGAATATATGAGATATATGAGGTAGTCTTGTAGAACTTTCTCAAGTGTCTAAAGAAGTGGATTTTGTAGCTGAAGTCAGAAGGAAGGATTTTCAGAGTAGTAAATTTGCTTCAGAGCTGCTGCCTAACAAGAGGTGACAATAGGAGTTCATGTGCAGGTTTTGTTTTTTTTCCCAAGAAAAGGCTTACATTTTCTTTTGCGTCCAGTTGTACAGGTAATAATAATACCTGGAAAGTCCAGGGTGGTTTCCTGTCCAAAGAGTACCTTGTCTAGGGAGTGTTTGGTGAAACATTTTCTAATGTGAGCCAAGTCTATTGCCTATAATTTTTGGATTGTATTGACATTTGATTTTTCTCTATCTGCCAAATAATTCAGTGCCTTCAAATGCTCCAGTAAGATTGTTAGGAAGAACCCCAAATAATGTGCATTAATACTGTTAGCTCAAGCTGTTAGTAGATAACCACCTAATTTGTAACTGAGAAAATAGCAAGGTACCCTTTTTATTGCAAACTGACTTTCAGAAGTATGTTTGAAACTAGATTTCATCCTGTAATTAACCCTCTCCTTTCCAAAGCCGCACTAGCTGTCTGAGCTGTTACCGCTGTGGCCAGCACTAAAAACGCTAATGCTGCTTTGTAAAGGAGGGGGTAAACTACAGTAGACTCTGCTAACCGGAACTCAAGCAGCTATTAAAAAAAAGAATCAAAGAAATACTTTAATACTTTAAATAAAAATGAAAATAAAATCAATTTCTGGTGGAAATTTAAGTGTAAACTTGGCATACCACACCTGAGTACACCCATGTTTTACCTACTACATGTCTGGTAGTTTGTCTGGAACAGTTTATGGCATAGTATGAGGTATAGTATTAGTTAGGCCTATTTTTAATAGTAACTCTCAAGCAACCTCAAGCAAGAAACTTCATTTATCCATCATCTATCATTTCCCACAAGTGCTGGCTAACTGAGAGTCTACTGTATATTATTTGGAGATTTGAAAGTTTAGCTGAAGTGTAATAGTAGCTTATTTTAATGTCAAAAATAAATGTGATAGGCTGAAAAATGAACACAAGTTTACAGTTAGTTTTAGTGGTCTCTGATATGAAAGGAGTTTGCATTCAAGAGAATGTTTATTATTCTTCCTCTCCCCTTCTTCATAGGGCAGTATATGTAGCATCAACAGTACATGCACAGAGGCTGACAACTATGATAAGACCAATGTCACTGGAGAAATAGAACTTGCAATCATGTACAACTTCAAGACCTCCACTTTAGAAATCTGTATCAAAGCATGCACAAACCTGGCCTATGGGGAGGAAAAGAAGAAAAAGTGCAATCCGTAAGTTTACAAAAATAACAATAAAAAAGTATGGCCATGGACTGGTAAGTCCCGGCTCCTCCCAAGGTCTGCCTCAGCACTAACTAGACAGTGCAGGGGCAATCCATGGTAATATTCAGTGGAACTGTCAGGTTAAATTCCACTGAATATCATCACTTAGGTGGTCGTATGTGATTTAATCGAGCAGGAGCCTCTCCTGCCTGGTTAATTGCTTTGAATATCAGATGATATATGTTCTATTCATAACTCTACACTGCACAGTATATAGGAAGCTGTGCAAAACAAGATGTGGCTGCAATTGAAGTTAAATGATTGGGAAAGTTACTTTCTGGATACAACAGCCATTCTCAGACTTGAATCTTAGGGCTAGATTCACTAACCCCCAATTCCGTGTCCGATCCGTGCCCGATTGCATGCGGGCTGACAAATTCACAAAAGGCATGCATTCAAATGGGGACGATTGTTGACATGCCCCCACCCACCGCACGGATCGCTAAAGGGTGATCCCGATGCATGCGCAGACTGTCTATAGATGGTCTGCACATGCATCTAAGAGCCGCAACTTTTTTTTTTTGAACTTTTACTTTTTTAAACAGCCCAGAGAGCCCATAGCAAGCCTTTTTTAAACAGCCTGCTTTAAACCCGTAGGTTAAAACCACGGGCTCGCAGTGCGGGGAAGGGCAGGAGATCAGGGCTGAGTCAGGCGGCAGGAGAGATTCGGTGCAGAGAGCAGATCGGGGCAGAAAAGCAGGGTAGCAGAAGGCAGGGCAATCGGAAAAGACCTCAGCGACTAGTCCTCAGAAGTTGCTTACTTTGGATCGTCCAGCCCAGTCGGTGTTGCTTTTTTTATTTTAGTGAATCGCTTCCTTCCTGCTTTGCATGCCAATTCCCCTCATTTGCATGCACAGGTTAGTGAATCGGGTTGGAGGGAAATCGGATCGCAAAGGGCTCACAAACTGATCTGCACACGATTGGTTTGCTTTGTGAATGTAGCCCTTAGTCATGATGTTACCTTTCTAACGTATGTGCTGAGCAGCTCTTATTTTGTCATGCAAAGTAATAGGCATAGCACAGAAATGGATCACAAGTTTGTGGGCCCCTAGGTCAACTAGCACATCCCTCCTCTTTCCAGGTCCCCCTCCTCTTTCCTGGCTGCAACTACCAAGTATGTAATTTTGTTTTCCATCACACAAGGAATACAATATGCATTAAATTTATACAAGTATGCATAAAACATCAAATTACTGTCAGTGTTATAAGGTATTGACACAAACATTAATAAATAGTAAGTATCAGGATTTCAACAGAGTTTATAAATACCTGTAGATTTATCTCATTCCTGAAAAATATAACCACAGGACTTTCCTGTGCAAACAGCATACGATTCCTTACGGATGGGTTGTGTACAGATGGGTCGGAGTCCTGGGCAGTGTCACCTGAGGAAATCTGTAAGGTGGCTAAGTGGTCTACCCTTCATACTTTCATAAAATTTTACAGAGTGGACGTGGCAGCATGAAAGGACAACACTTTTGGGTCCATAGTGTTCACAGCAGGCTCATCTGCCCACCCTAGACTTAGGGGACTACTTTGGTAAATCCCACTGGTTCAAGACTTACGCCTTTTACTGTACACTAGAACGGAAGATTAGGTTCTTACCTCGATAATCTTCTTTCTAGTAGAAAGGCATATGAGTCTTGAAGGCCTGCCTTGTTAGATTCAAATTAGCCTTCTTGCTGTCTCAGACATGTATGTATTTCCAGATGTTGATATCTGTTGTCAGACAGAGCTGAAGAGTATTGATTTATCTTTTTATACCAATGAGAAAAGCAAGAGACTTGACAGTTACGTGTTAGTGCTGGTTGCATTCCAGTACGTGGCTTGCTCATTACCACCTTGTTTTCAGTTATAATTATAATGGCAGTAATTTGTTGCCTTTGACTTGTTGCTGATCAGAACAGAATTGGCTGGTTGGTTCCTCATCTTTCCTCTTATAGGAATTGTCAACTGCTTTGAAAGGCTTTTGACTCCTAACTCCTCTCACCTTGGGTTCTGCAAACCCAACCCTATATGTCATGTCTGTTTGTCCAAGTTAGATCGTAAGCTCTTCTGAGAAGGGACCCTATATAAATGTCAAAATGTACAGCGCTGCATATGCTTTTCCACGCTTTATAAGTGATAAGTAGTAGTAGTAGTAGTAGTAGAATTGTAGAGAAGGGCACATTCCAGAGATGCAGGAGGTGGAGCTGAGAGAAAAAGGTAGATAAATGCCTTCTACAAACTCACAAGTAAAGGAGAATAACCTGCTGATTCAAGACTCATGCTTTTGTACTAGAAAGATTATTGAGGTAAGAACCTAATCTTCCCTTAAAGCCCTAATGTAGCACGATAACTTTCCCCCTTCTTAAGAATGAGTTTAGAGAGGATAAATAGCTTACTTAAGATTACATGGTGAATGGTGGAAAGGGGAATTAGTCAAGAAGATTCACCTCTAACCATAAGTGTTTTAACCCTACAAGAGATACCTCGATAGAACACTATCATTCCAAGCAGGCAAATGGAGCAAATGTTTAACCAACTTCATCTCAAATGCACTTTTGTACCAAACGTTTAGAAAGTCAATAAAAACTTATCTCTTTGACAAATTTCTCTGACCCCACTTCAACCTGATGTACTTCCAAACAGTTCCAGATAAACCTGACTAAACTTAGCATGCCGATGTAATTTCAAAAGTTCTCTGTAAAGTCGCTGTCTGTATACAGTCTCTTCCCTTGTAAACCGCTTAGAACTGTTTGTGGTATGGCGGTATATAAAAATAAAGTTTTTATTATTATTATTATTACTACTTTATACTCTACAGTCTCTATATTCTGAAATCTTACAAACTGTGCAGTAATCTTGGTAGTATTTTGGTCTGTACAAAGAAGCAGGAAATGGAAGTTGGATATTATTAATTTTTCTTTGTTCTTCATGCTTTTCACAGTATTAAGCTGTGGTCTGGTTTTTTAATTACTAGGTATGTAAAGACTTACTTGCTTCCTGACAAATCTCCTCAGAGTAAACTTAAGACAGCTGTGAAAAAGAATACAGTGAATCCATCATTTCTTGAAACCTTGAAGGTACAGAACCAATTTGTTTTCATTGCTAACTACTTTATCTAAAATTATGTTTATGCTACTGGAACTTTAAGACTGAATTCACAAACTTAAATATGTATGATATGTATTAAACCTTGTAACTGTCATGTGAGAAACGGGAGGTAATACAGAAAAGGGTTAGGATGGGAATCCTAGTCATCATGCAACAGTGACACCAACAGGTGGGATTCACCATGCAAGCATATTAGGTTCTAAAATCACAGGGTTTTATGGTTTGGTTATACTAAGAGGGGATAAAGACTTACCATATATACTCGAATATAAACTGGGATTTTTGGGCCCAAAAATTGGCCCAAAAATGGGGTTTCCAGTTTATATTCGAGCCAATATACCTCCTTCCAAAATTATTGCAAGCTGCTGCCGCCGCCGCAAGACTCTGCACCCTGCCGCCCTCCATGTCCTAGTTTCATTTCATACCTCTATTGTCGATCGTCGGTGGAGGTGCAGCGGGCAGGAGCGAACTTTCCAAGTTCCTGCCCCACTGTTAACTGGCTGCCTTGAGTGTCTTTGGCCGCTGAGAAGCACGAGCAAGTGCGCGATTTGGCGCTGCTGCTCAGTGCTGAGCGGCTTCCTTAATGGTTCCTGTGAATTCTTGCAAGAATTTGCAGGAGCCATTAAGCAAGCCGCTCAGCACTGAGCAGCAGCGGCAAATTGCGTGCCTGCTCGTGCTTCTCAGCAGCCGAAGCACTCACGGCAGCCAGTTAACAGTGGGGCAGGAACTTGGAAAGTTCGCTCCTGCCCGCTGCATCTCCACTGGCGATTTGCAGTAGAGGTAGGAGGCTAGGACTGGGAGGGAGGATACAGAGTCTGATGGGGGAGGGAAGGAAGGGTGTTGGGTGCAGAATTTGACAGGGGAGGGAGGGAAGGAAGAGGGGCTGGGTGCAATGCCTGACAGGGGAGGGAGGGAAGGGTGCTGGGTGCAATGCCTGACAGGGGAAGGAGGGAGGGAAGGAAGGCTGCTGGTTGCAGAGCCTGACAGGGGAGGGAGGGAGAGAGGGAAGGAAGGGTGCTGGGTGCAGAGTCTGACAGGGGAGATAGGGAAGGAAGGAAGGGTGCTGGGTACAATGCCTGACAGGGGAGGGAGGGAAGGGTGCTGGGTGCAATGCCTGACAGGGGAAGGAGGGAGGGAAGGAAGGCTGCTGGTTGCAGAGCCTGACAGGGGAGGGAGGGAGAGAGGGAAGGAAGGGTGCTGGGTGCAGAGTCTGACAGGGGAGATAGGGAAGGAAGGAAGGGTGCTGGGTACAATGCCTGACAGGGGAGGGAGGGAAAGGTGCTGGGTGTAGAGCCTGAAAGGGCAGGGCACTTGAATATTAAGCCACCCGACTTATATTAGAGTCAACCATTTTTCCTCCTTATGGGGGGAAAAGGGGGGTCTCGACTTATATTTGAGTATATATGGTAGTAGTACAGGTTCCAGATCCTCTATCTGAAATGCAGAAAACTGAAATTTGACACAAACTGGAAGTAGTCAATTTCCCCAACATAACATATGCTGAAACCAGTGCAAGTGCATGTGTTTTTCCTGTTCTCTGTGCAATTCAGGTTGGAGGGCTAGAAAATGGCAAAAAGCTGCAGATTCTACTCAGAGCAGTGAGAAGCAAAAAAGCAAGCGTTTATCTCTGTCAGTAGCACAGAAAGTTGAAGAAACTTGAGCATGATGTGTATGTACAACGGCTGACTGAAGAATATGGTGTGGGAACAACAACCCTATATGACTAAAAGAAAAATAAGTTATTGAAGTTTTACAGTGAGAGTAATGACCATAAATTAATGAAAAACAGAAAAACATTGCATAGGGCAAAAAATGAAGATTTAGATCATGTACTGATAGAGTGGATTTGGCAAAGAAGGCGTGAACACATGCCATTGACTGGTTTGATGGTAATGAAGCAAGCCAAAAATACCATCAAGAACTGAATATTGACAGTGAGTGTGAATATTCAGAAGCTTGGCTGCAGAAATTTAAGAAGCGCCATGATGTTAAATATCAAAAAATCTGTGGTGAAAAAGCTTCTGCTGATTATGAGGCAGCTGAAAGTTATATTGATAAATTTGCTAAGATGATATCTAATAGAAATCTTGGCCTGAACACATTTACAGTGCTGATGAAACTGCTCTATTGGTGCTATGCTATGTTCCTAGAAAAATACTATTATTAAAATACCATATTTTTCGCTCCTTAAGACGCACTGTTTCCCCCCCCCCCCAAAAAAAAAAATGGGTGGAAATGTAGGTGCATCTTATGGAGCGAATACCCCCCGGTATCTTTTTAAAATTTTCGGTGGTCCAGTGCTGTATCGGCAGGAGCTTTCCGTACTCCTGCCCCATCCCTTGCTGGATGGCTGTCTCTTCATCTCTTGCGGCAGAGCGGTGCACAAGGCAGGCATGAGCTTTTCATGCTCCTGCCTGGCCCCGCGCCGCTCCCTGAATGGCTGCCGTCAGTTCTCGCCGTCAGTTCTCGCGTGAAAAGCTTATGCCTGCCTTGTGCGCCGCTCTGCTGCAAGAGATGAGGCAGCTTTCCAGTGAGGGAAGGAGCAGGAGTGTGGCAAGCTCCTGCAGGTACAGCGCTAGACCACCGGAATTTAAAAAAAGTACCCAGGGGGGCTGCCTATCAATAGACCTGCCTACCACTAAACCTGCACTGTATCCTGTCCTGGCCTACCACTAGACCACCAGAGGGGGTACAGGGCAGGGTGGTGGGACAGGGTACACCATTTGGTTCAGAATTTTTTTTTCTTGCTTTTCCTCCTCTACATGTAGGAGCGTCTTATGGTCAGGTGCGTCATACAGAGCGAAAAATACAGTATATGGAGCAAAAAGACACCTATACTGCCAAGTAACAAAATAGTTAAACAATGTCTTCCTTTAGTGTCAGGTGGTCAATCCAGCACATAAGCAGTATTACAAAATGGACCTCAGATTCCCACGGAAACAAACTCATGAAGTCACTTTAAAGAGTTTCAACTACTATCACAGGCCCGCTCTGGAAACAAAACCAGAGAGAAAAAATTCCCGTGTAAAGAAAGAAAAGATCTCTGGCCAAAAAAACGGGCGTTATTCAAAGGAATAGAGAAGCCACCAAACATAAAGATTACTAGAAAGTACTTAGGAGGAAAATATATATTGTAAATGAATAAACGGATCCTGGCATTTAAACCATCATTTTCAAACTGGTATCACAAATTTAGAACTTAGCTTAAGCATTGCTGTTCTGTGCAGTAATTCCAGGTTCAGTTCAACCAATGGTTGTAATCCAACTCAAAGCATCGGGAGCCCGTGTAGATTTTCCCCAACAAAAGGATATGCAAACCCTTGTTTTACACTATATGCTGTGTCAGAAGACACCTCCAATCGAACCTTACTGCACCAAATGCGAGAGAGAAAGGCGCAGCATTTCCAAAATCTGGTGCCAACGTCACACCGAAAATCAAAGAACCAGTCCTTAATAAGAGATCATACCTGAAAGCGTCAAAAGCAAAAAAACCTTTTTTTTTTTTTAAAATAAAAGAAAAGAAAGGTTCAAGAGAAAAGTTTTTGCCAAACCCACCCGCCTCTTCAAAATTGCAAATAAGGAGCTTCATTTAAAAAATGATCTCCATTCTACTGTTGTATTCAAGCCCTCTGGTTCCACGGTATATAGCTCAAAAATCAGTCTTTGTTCTCTCCTCTGTAGTCTAGAAAAATACTGAAATAGTAAATAACAGCAGATAAAGACCTGAACGGTTCATCCAGTCTGTCCAGTAGTCCACTCATTATACATTCATTGTTAAATTGTCTTTTTTTTCTTTAATATTTCTGGGCAGTAAACCATAGAAGTCCACCCGGTATTGCCTTTAGGTTCCCACTGCTGGAGTTGCCATTGAAGCTCATTCCAGCCTATCCTAACCATCCTCCCCTGCTCATCCTAAACCAAATCATCATGTAGGGGACACAAGCCATGCAAGATTGCCCAGTACTGGCCTTAGTTTGCTTTACACCATTCATTTTCTAGTTAGAGATCCTCTGTGTTCATCCCATGCTTTTTAAAATTCTATCACAGTTTTCATCTCCACCACCTCTCTCGGGAGGGCATTCCAGGCATCCACCACCCTCTCCGTGAAAAACAATTTCCTAACATTACTTCTAAATTTGCCACCTCACAACCTTGAGTCATGCCTTCTAGTTTTACCAGTTTCCTTTCTCTGGAAAAGATTTATATTAATACCTTTCAAATATTTAAAAGGCTACATCATATCTCCCCTGTCCCTCCTCTTCTCTACAGTATAAATATTCAGGTCTTCCAGTCTCTTCTTGTATGTCTTTTGGCACAAGCCCCATGTCTCTCTTTTCTGGACCGCTTCAAGTCTTTTTACTTCCTTCGCCAGATACTGCCTCTAAAACTGAACACAGTACTCCAGATGGGGTCTCACCCATGACCTGTAAAGGGCCTCAACACCTCCTTTCTTCTGTTGGTTACATCTTGTGACCAGTCAGACCCGGGGCCTGCCAAGGTCCCAGTTAAGCCAGGGAAAAATGTAAAAATAAAAACACGGAAGGGAAATTCCAAGATCTCCCAGGGGTATGTTTCTGGAGATAATGTCATTGACCACCAGAGGGAGCTGGATTCGTCTGAGGAGGAAGTAGGTGAGCTTTATTCGAGGCACCACCGGGGGAGCTCAAGAGGCCCCTGGACTTCTGCTGACTCACTCAGATCAGGCCACACCCCTAGGGTATGTAAGCCAGCAGTGGCATTCAAACCAGCAGGCCGGTTAGGGAGGAAGTTCAGGCCTTGTCTCCCTAAAGATCCACCTGGGCCAAACAGGAGCAACAACCCTATGGAGCTGACAGAGGCTGGACAAGATGAAGACTTGCCACTCTTGAATGGAGAGCCTATGGAATGTCAAGAAGCTTGTGCAGGTTGTGAAGCTAATTACCCTGAGCCTATGCAGGTGGACTTGGCCTCAAGCTACAAACAGTGAGTTTGAATTTTTGGGAACTGTTTGTTTGCTGTGTTTTTTTTGATGTTGGTTTTGGGAAAGCTAGGAGTGTGTGGGGAGAGGTTTTGTGTTCACTCTGGGTGGGATTTTGAAAGCCAGTTTTGTGGCTGTATTTTGACAAAACCTGTACACTCTCCTTTCCTGGCAGTCATAAATGTTGCCAGAGGATTTCCTCATTTTTTCTTAAGGACTGTGAATTGGGGTAATATTATCCTGAACTGCAGTTTTGATTTACTGAATTTCCTGCTTTGGAGCAGGCAGTGCTAGCTCTGTGGAGA
This sequence comes from Geotrypetes seraphini, assembly GCF_902459505.1. Lineage (NCBI taxonomy): Eukaryota > Metazoa > Chordata > Amphibia > Gymnophiona > Dermophiidae > Geotrypetes > Geotrypetes seraphini. The sequence continues at coordinate 175,617,050 of NC_047086.1, read as the reverse complement.
GCTGTGGTCTCAAGAGCAATTGGGACCTTATTTAGGAGTGAAAGAAAGTTTTGGACTTTATTTTTTTGACTGTTTTATTTTTCCTGCCATTTTGACAATATTTCTTTAATGCTGTGTGAAATCCTGACCAATGTTGTGAAAGTTTAATGAAATACTTACCTACATGAAGGATTGAGTAAAAGAACTATTTCTATCAACTTCTACCATTGTTGGAACTTTATTTTTCTTGGCTTTAACTTTGATTACTGCTGAGAATCCAGTCCTGCAGGGTGACTCCATGCCGGGTCACACGCTGGTGTACTGTTTGTTAACCACTGGGTTTGCTATAGAGCCCAGCCCTGGGCTATAGTGGTGGCGACAATCTCTCTCTATGCAGTCCAGCATCCTTTTGGCTACAGTCACTGCCTTGTCACACTGTTTCATTGCCTTCAGATCCTCAGGCACTATCACCCCAAGGTTCCTCTCCCCGTTCGTGCATATCAGCCTCTGACCTCTAGCACATATTGTTCCCCAAGTGCATCAATCTGCACTTCTTTGCATTGAATTTTAGTTGCCAAACATTAGACTATTATTCTAACTTTTGCAGATCCTTTTTCATGTTTTCCACTCCCTCCAGTGTGTCCACTCTGTTATAAATCTTGGCATCATCTTCAAAAAGGTAAACCTTACTTTCTAACCCTTCAGCCATGTTGCTCACAAATATATTGAACAGAATTGGGCCCCAGCACCGATCCTGTAGCACTCCACTACTCACCTTTGCTTCTTCTGAGCAAATTCAATTTACCACCTAAGTAAATCTAGGTAAATTACATCTAGCACACAACTTCGATCCAGTTCACTGGTTGCCCAGTTAGAGAATTCAATCAGATTCATTTGGCACGATTTACCTTTAGTAAAGCCATGTTGTCTTGGATCTTGGATTCTAGGAAGTTCACTATCCTTTCCTTCATCAACACTTCCATTATTTTTCCAATAGCCAAAGTGAGGCTTACCAGCCTGTAGTTGACCACTTTGAAGAGGGACAACATCCGTTCTTCTCATGTCCCACCAGAACCTCTCTGAGTTCCCTCGATATCCTGGGATGGATGCCATCCAGTCCCATGGCTTTGTCCACCTTCAGTTTTTCAAGTTGTTCATAAACACTTTCTTGTGTAAACGGTGCAGTATCCACTTGATTCTCACATGTAACTTTGCCAGCCAATCATGGTTCTTCTCCAGGATTTTCTTCTGTGAACACAGAGCAGAAGTATTTGTTTAGTAAGTTAGCTTGTTCCTCATTCTCCACATAGCAGTCTGATCTTATTTCAGTCTCAATTCCATTTTTTGCCTTCCTCCTTTCACTAATATACCTGAAAAAAATGTTTCTCACCCTTTTTTACATTTCTAGCCATTTTCTCTTCCGTTTGTGCTTTTGCCAGCGAATCTGTCTGTTGGCTTTTTACATTTTCATTCAGTATTCTTTTCTGTGCTCCTCTTCTTGATTTTTTTTGTATTTTATAAACACCAACTTTCTTGCCTTTATTTTCTCTGTCACTTCTTTGGAAAACCTTATCAGTTTCCTTTTTCTCTTACTTTTGTTTATTTTCCTCAAAGGGCGGTGGCCAATTTTATTGCTCCTTTCAGCTTGGACCACTGTTTTTCCACTTATCTTATATCTTACCATCCTATCAGCTCTTTCTTCAAGTACTCCATCATTTTACTAATGTCCACATGTTTGACACCCAGGACTTTGAGTTTTGTGTGGCCACCCTCCACTTTAGCTGTTATATCAAACCAAACCATTTGATGATCACTACCACCCAGGTGGGTACCAGCTCTGATGCTAGATATGCTAGATATGCTTGAGTACCTGATGGTAAAACCGCTTAGATAACCTTGATAGGCGGTATATAAAATCCTTGAAACTTGAAACTTTCCTCATTTGTGAGCACCAGATCCAGCATCGTTTCTTCCCTCGTGGGTTCTGTCACCATTTTCCTGAGGAGAGCATTTTGTAAGGCATCCACAATCTTTCTGCTTCTTTCCAATTCCGCAGATGGAACTTGCTAATCCACATCTGCCGGCAGGTTGAAATTTCCCAGCAAAAGCACCTCCCCTTTCTTTCCCAGCTTCTGGATATCTGCATCCAGAACTTTATTAAGTTGGTCCTATTGTATCGGAGGTCTGTAGACAACACCCATGTAGATAGACGTTCCATCTTATCTTTTCAAAGCTATCTATATTGCTTCTTCCTTTCCCCAGGCCCCCTGCATTCAGTTGCTTGGATATTGTTCCTCACACAGAGAGCTACTCCTCCACCTTTTCAGCCACTTCTGTCCTTCCTAAAAAGCACAGTTACTTACCGTAACAGGTGTTATCCAGGGACAGCAGGCAGATATTCTTAACACATGGGTGACGTCACCGACGGAGCCCTCGGTACGGACCTTTTTAACTAGAAGTTTCTAGTTGGCCGCACCGCGCGTGCGCGAGTGCCTTCCCGCCCGACGGAGGAGTGCGTGGTCCCCAGTTAGGATAAGCCAGCTAAGAAGCCAACCCGGGGAGGTGGGTGGGACTTAAGAATATCTGCCTGCTGTCCCTGGATAACACCTGTTACGGTAAGTAACTGTGCTTTATCCCAGGACAAGCAGGCAGCATATTCTTAACACATGGGTGACCTCCAAGCTAACAAAGAGGGAGGTGGGATGGTTGGCCATTAGGAAAATAAATTTTGTAACACAGATTGGCCGAAGTGTCCATCCCGTCTGGAGAACGCATCCAGACAGTAGTGAGTAGTGAACGTGTGAACTGAGGACCAAGTGGCCGCCTTGCAGATTTCCTCGATGGGCGTGGAGCGGAGGAAAGCTACAGAAGCAGCCATAGCTCGGACTCTGTGGGCCGTGACAGTTCCTTCCAGTGAGAGACCGGCCCGAGCGTAGCAGAAAGCAATACAGGCAGCAAGCCAATTGGAAAGTGTCCGTTTGGAGACAGGACGACCCAAACGGTTGGGATCGAAAGACAAAAAGAGCTGAGGGGCTGTTCGGTGAGCTCTGGTACGATCAAGATAGTAAGCAAGGGCACGCTTACAATCCAGCGTGTGCAACGCCTGTTCCCCAGGATGCGAGTGAGGCTTAGGGAAGAAGACGGGTAGCACAATGGACTGGTTGAGGTGAAAAGCGGAGACCACCTTGGGAAGGAATTTAGGGTGGGTACGCAGAACAACCTTGTCATGGTGGAAAACAGTGAAAGGTGGGTCGGCAACCAGTGCATGCAGTTCGCTAACCCTCCTGGCAGAGGTGATGGCAATTAGGAAAAGCACCTTCCAGGTAAGAAGCCTGAGTGAAGTTGTGGCAAGAGGCTCAAACGGAGGTTTCATGAGAGCTGAGAGAACCACATTTAGGTCCCAGACGACAGGAGGAGGCTTGAGAGGCGGTTTGATGTTGAAGAGCCCTCTCATAAATCTGGAAACCAGAGGATGAGCCGTGAGGGGTTTTCCGAGAATAGGCTCGTGAAACGCAGTGATGGCACTGAGGTGGACCCTGATGGAGGTGGTTTTGAGGCCAGCGTTGGACAGCGAGAGCAAATATTCCAAGACAGTTTCCACCGCCAAAGAGGTGGGTTCTTGATGATGCCGGAGACACCACGAGGAGAATCTGGTCCACTTCTGATGGTAACATTGGAGGGTGGCCGGTTTCCTGGAGGCGTCCAAAATGAGGCGGACCGGTTGAGATAGATTCTCCGGAGAGGTCAGCCCGAGAGAAACCAAGCTGTCAGGTGGAGGGAAGACAGATTGGGATGCAGTAGAGACTGATGCTGCTGTGTAAGTAGAGTAGGAAACACAGGAAGAGGGATGGGCTCCCTGGAGCTGAGTTGAAGCAGGAGGGAGAACCAGTGTTGACGAGGCCACCGAGGGGCGATGAGAATCATGGTGGCGTTGTCCTTGCGGAGTTTGGACAAGGTCCGCAACATCAGAGGAAGTGGAGGGAAGGCATAGAGGAACCGATCCTTCCAGTCGAGTAGGAATGCATCTGGTGCCAGACGGTGAGGAGAAAAGAGTCTGGAACAGAATTGGGGCAGCTGATGGTTGTGAGGTGCTGCAAAGAGGTCCACCTGCGGAGTGCCCCAACGAGCAAAGATGGAGAGCAGAGTCGGAGGGTCCAACGTCCACTCGTGAGGTTGAAGGATGCGGCTGAGATTGTCGGCCAGAGAGTTCTGTTCGCCCTGGATATAGACCGCTCTGAGGAAGAGATTGCGGTCCGTGGCCCAGGTCCAGATGCGCAGAGCCTCCAAACAAAGGGGGCGAGATCCGGTGCCGCCCTGCTTGTTTATGTAGTACATGGCGACTTGATTGTCTGTGCACAGGAGGAGGACTTGAGGGCAGAGAAGATGTTGGAAAGCCTTGAGGGCGTAGAACATGGCCCTGAGTTCCAGGAAATTTATGTGATGACGACGCTCCTGTGGGGTCCAAAGTCCCTGGGTGCGTAGGTCGCCTAGGTGAGCTCCCCATGCGTAGGGGGACGCATCGGTGGTGATGATCATAGAGTGAGGGGGCAGATGAAAGAGCAGACCCCTGGAAAGATTTGAGGAGTTCAACCACCATTGGAGAGATTGCTGAAGAGATGATGTCACAGAGATGGGATGAGAAAGAAGATCTGTAGTCTGTGACCATTGGTTGGCGAGAGTCCATTGAGGTGTCCGGAGGTGGAGTCGCGCCAGAGGAAGGACATGCACCGTCGAGGCCATGTGACCCAGGAGGACCATCATCTGTCGGGCAGGAATGGAGGAATGCATGAGTACCTGACGGCAGAGATGGAGCAGGGTCTGTTTGCGATCTGAGGGGAGAAAGGCCCTCATCAGCGTGGTGTCCAGGACTGCTCCGATGAATTGAAGTCGCTGGGTGGGAAGCAGATGCGACTTGGGGTAGTTGATCTCGAACCCCAGGAGGTGGAGGAGAGAGATGGTGTGATGAGTAGCTTGTAGCACGAGTTGAGATGAAGGTGCTTTCACCAACCAATCGTCCAAGTAGGGGAACACCTGGAGGTTGTGAGACCTGAGGAAGGCCGCTACCACTATAAGGCACTTGGTGAAGACCCTGGGTGAGGAAGCGAGGCCGAACGGTAGCACCTTGTACTGATAGTGATGGTGCAGTACCTGGAACCGCAGGTAGCGGCGAGAATTTTGATTGATGGAGATGTGAGTGTAGGCCTCTTTGAGGTCCAGGGAACATAGCCAGTCGTGTTGAGAAAGAAGAGGGTAGAGCGTTGCAAGGGAGAGCATTCTGAACTTCTCCTTGACCAGACACTTGTTGAGGTCCCTGAGATCGAGAATGGGACGGAGGTCTCCCGTCTTTTTGGGTACCAGGAAGTAGCGGGAGTAGAATCCCTGCCCCCTTTGATCTGGAGGTACTTCTTCGATGGCATTGAGAAGGAGGAGGGATTGAACCTCCCTCAGGAGGAGGGGGGTCTGAGATGAGTTTGAAGCAGACTCTACGGGGAGGTTGTCCGGAGGTAGAGTCTGGAAGTTGAGAGAGTAGCCGTGGCGGATGATGTTGAGGACCCACTGGTCCGATGTAATGATTTCCCAACGGCTGGAGAAAATGGTGAGACGACCTCCGATGGGTTGTGGAAGAGGTAGCAAGGGTGGATGACTGGCTATGCCCTGGAGAGAAGAGTCAAAAGGGCTGAGTTTGTTTAGTAGGCTGAGGAGGCTTAGAGGGTTGAGAGGCCTGAGATCGAGCCTGAGCGTGATGTTGCTGTTGACGGGGCCGCCTAGATTGCTGGGGAGGCGGATTGAGTGGCCTGGCTGAGAACCTCCGTTGATAAGATGTTTGTGGCCGATAAGGTCGGGTAGGCGGTGCCTTCTTTTTCGGCTTGATCAGGGTGTCCCACCTGGTCTCATGGGCAGAGAGTTTCTGGGTGGTGGAATCCAGTGACTCTCCAAAAAGCTCATCCCCGAGACAGGGGGCGTTGGCCAGACGGTCCTGGTGGTTGATGTCCAGGTCGGAGACTCTGAGCCAGGCCAAGCGACGCATGGCCACAGCCATGGCAGAGGCCCGAGAGGTGAGCTCGAAGGAATCGTATATCGAGCGGACCATATACTTGCGCATTTGGAGAAGGCCAGAGATGTGCTGTTGGAATAGCGGGACCTTGCGCTCAGGTAGGTACTTCTGGAGGGCAGACAGCTGTTGGACCAAGTGTTTGAGATAGAAGGAAAAATGGAAGGAATAGTTGTTTGCCCTGTTGGCAAGCATGGCATTTTGGTAAAGCCTCTTGCCAAACTTGTCCATGGTCTTACCTTCTCTGCCAGGAGGGGTAGAGGCATAGACACTGGAGCCCTGAGTCTTTTTTAAGGTGGATTCCACCAGAAGGGACTCATGGGGCAATTGAGATTTGTCGAATCCAGGAATAGGGATGACACGGTAAAGGTTGTCCAGTTTACGGGGAGCTCCCGGTACCGTGAGGGGATTTTCCAAGTTTTTGTAGAATGTCTCCCGTAGGATGTCATGCACGGGAAGCTTGAGGAACTCCTTAGGAGGTTGCTCAAAGTCTAAGGCTTCTAAAAAGGCTTGGGACTTTTTGGAGTCAGATTCCAGGGGAAGGGACAGAGCAGCAGACATTTCCCTCAGAAATTTAGAAAAAGAGGACTGATCAGGTTTTGAGGTGGCATCAGGTGCCGATGGTTCCTCATCAGATGAGGAGGGATCCTCCTCGGTACCGAGGGGAGTCTCCTCCCATAAATCAGGGTCCCTGACCTCTGGTGCATGTCGGGACACCGGGGTGGAGGGTGCGGTGTGGCGAGTCTTGGACAAAGATTTACCAGAGCGCACCGAAACGGTACCGGGGGAGGACGATCGGCGTCGTTCTCGGTCCCGAGAAGAGTGCCGTACCGCCTGGTGCCGAGGAGGATCCACTGTGGGTTGAGAATGAACCACTGGATCATCATGAAGGTGTTGGGCCGAAAGGATCGGCATAGAAGTGTTTACCGGTACCGAAGGAGTGGACACCGGGGGCTCGGTGCGGGGCTCGGGCCGGTCTGGTACCGGAAGGAGCGGTGCCAGGATAGAGGGTAGCAGTTGTTCAAGTTGTTTCTTCAACTGCTCCTGAAGCTGAGTTTGCAGGATGGCCGAGATACGGTCATCTAAGGGTGGCATCGGAACCGCTTTCTTTTTCTTCGGTTCCTTGGATGCCGCTCCACGCCCCGGCGATGAGGAGGCCGATGACGAGGCACTCACCGATATCGGGGCGGAGCGTTTACGGGACCGGTGCGATGCCGGTAGGGACGGTGTCGCCACCGTAGCAGGAGGGCGCTCGAGGGAAGAGGAAGGCTTCTTAGCCGGCTTACCTGGCGCCAGTGGCGCCGATGCGGGGTCGGTCGGTGTCGAGCTTGACGGTGCCGATTTTTGCGGTACCGCCGTTGAAGGTGAGGAGTCCATCGCCGACTCGGTGCCGAAGAGAAGAGTTTGCTGGATTCTTCGGTTTTTAAGAGTTCGTTTTTGCAAAGTGGCACAGCGGGTGCAGGAGTCCGCCCGATGCTCCGGACCCAGGCACTGCAAACACCAATTGTGTGGGTCAGATACGGAGATCGGGCGTGCACACCGCTGGCACTTCTTAAAACCGACCTGCGGGGGCATGAAGGGGAAGATAGCCTCCGCAAAATCGAAGTCCGAGGCCTGTATAATGGCAACAGGCCCCGCCGGGGCAAAAACGAAAGAAAAAGGAAAAAATCCAAGTTTTTTTTTTTTTTTTTTTTGCAATTCAAATAAAAGGTAAACCCGAAGGTAGAAGGAGAAAAATTTAGAAAAAAAGCGCGAGCGGGAAGGCAAAAAGTGATTTCAACGGCCGTTGAAAAAATACACGCGTCTTCTTCGCTCCGCGGAAACGAAGAAACTGGGGACCACGCACTCCTCCGTCGGGCGGGAAGGCACTCGCGCACGCGCGGTGCGGCCAACTAGAAACTTCTAGTTAAAAAGGTCCGTACCGAGGGCTCCGTCGGTGACGTCACCCATGTGTTAAGAATATGCTGCCTGCTTGTCCTGGGATAAAGATTATAACCTGGTATGTTAGCATCCCATCCATGGGCATCACTGAACCATGTCTCTGTGATAGCAACAATATCTTAGTCTGTCTGTAACATCAGGGCATGTAGATCATTAACTTTGTTGCTTAGACTGCAAGCATTTGTGGTCATTGCTTTCCAGCTACCTTTCAGTGGCAATCTCATTTTTAATAGTTTTTTTGGATTAGTCTCACTTCTGCATTGCTAAGAAGTGAATAAGATTGTTGTTTACATTGCTGTTTTTCTACATTGCTATCTCTACTTCTATGACATCTTGTCTGTTGCCTGTGGATGACCACCAGAGGTGACCTGCATCCTTATGCTACCCCTACCTTCTAGTTTAAATGTCTAGAAACTTATTGTCTGAATTTCTCAGCAAGGATTTTTTTCCTGTCATGTTAAGATGCAGCTAATCATTATAATATAGGCTTTTGTTTTTCCATGTGTTGCCCCATTCTCCTATGTACCTGTTGACACCAAGCTCTAAGCTACCTATTGTTCTCAGTATTTTGTAATATTTCTCTTTCCATAAGTAGTTGGTACTTCTGAAAAGCTACAGTCTTTATAAATGGTTTTAATTCCTTCCTCAGCTCCTGAAAAGCTTTCTGAGCTCCAAGTTGGGGCTTGGCCAGGTCATTTGTTCCCAATTGGATAATAACATCGATGTTTGAATCCATAATTAATTATAGTAGGTATTTGCATGATACTCCTGGTAGCTGAGGATCCTGGAAGACATTTCACTATTTTAGGCTCCTTGAACTGTATTCCAAGGTTAATGCCCCTGATGATGGAATCCCCTAGCAGCAATAATTTTCCTGATTATTTGTGCTGTGGGGTGCCTTACTTCTTGAGCTATCTTCACCAGTTTTAGTTCCAGCTGTTCTTTTTTCTGGAGCATCATAATGCTCTAATGGAGCAGAAGAATTCTGTAGGTTCAGAACTTGAGAACTTCTTAGGCCAGTCAGGTATTATGAGTACAATGCCGAGTTATTGTTACAAATGCAATTGAGAATAGACAAGCTCCATAAATATTAGTGCTGGTTGCACTTAGAATGGTGGATTGGTTGTTCCACTTTGTTTTATATGATATCTTTTGATTAACTTTGTTCATTATACTTGTTACAGAGCAAAACAGAAGGTCTTTTCGGGGAAGTTCCCTGTACCCCTCCTTATGTCTCATATTGTAGTGGATATCAACTGCTTTGGTACAAACTAAAGAGATGCAATACAGCCCACTAAGGAAGGAGGCAGAACTGGAGAAAATGTAGATGATGCCTTCTGCACAGCTCGCAGTCAGGGAAAGTTAACCCACTTATCAGGATTCGTATTCCCTGTTACCAGAAAGATAATCGAGGTAAGAATCTAATCTTCCCCTCTTCTAGCCCCATCTGAGTAGGACTTTTCATAATTCCATATATTTTCACCATTTGGTACCCGTCCTTAAAATAAGCACTCCTTGATATTAATATGCTCAGGGCAGGATTAATTCTTTGAGGGCCCCTAGGCACCCAAGTACGCTGGGCCCCTGGCCCAGCACCGCCCATGCCCCGGCGACTGCTTTCTTCCGCTGCTGCCGAAGCCTGTAAATAATTTTAACACACACCGCGGGGCTCTAACAGTGCGCATGCTGCCGACGGCTTCATTCCTCCTTCCTCCCCCTCATGATGTAACTTCCCATTTGGTTGATGGAGAAGGAGGAGGAGGGAATCCGGTAGCATCACGCGCACTGTTAGAGCCCCGCGGTGTGTGTTAAAGTTATTTACAGGCTTCGGCAGCGGTGGGAGAAAGCAGTTGCCGGCCCTGTTTTGCTGAGGGGGGGCGGGGGACCCTGTTTCACCGATCGACGGGGGGTGGTATTGCCGATCGCTGCGGGGAGAGGGGGGTGGCGGGCTGTTGCCATCTGAAATTTTTTTTTTTGAGTGGTCTCCTTCAGTGGGCCCCCCTAACCATTTTGGGCCCTAGGCACATACCTACTTGGCCTAGTGGTTAATCCGGCCCTGTGCTTCCATAATATTGCTGAAATAATTCTGTTTTAAACAGCTGACAAATATGACAAACCATCAAAGAATTTGTGAAACATAGAATTTCATAATGCAGGACCTACATAAGAAAAAGCTCTGTTTGTTGTAAGAGACAACTTTATGATACCTAAAACATGGCAATAAAAACAGCACTTTGCTAGAAGAGCACAGGGATTTCTGTTGACTATACCTTACCAACTTATTTGCCAAATTCAATGGAGATTTCAAGTGCCATGCTTTGAATACTGTGCACAATAGCTTGAACTTAATGCATTGGTCTATAGGTAACCAATGAAATTTATATAGAACCAGAGTGATATGATCCATTCTTTTGCTACCTGTTAAAAGACTCATGGATGAACTGGCAATGTGAGATCCTTGCCTCTCTACAGGTTTACTAGATCCACGTATCAGGGCCGATGCAGCCAAACTGGAGCTATCAGGATTACCAATCCCAGAAGGAGTGGTATTCTGTGGATGACCCGGCCTATTATGGGCTACGGGGGGAAACACATAAAACGGTGCTTTTTCCAGCCACAGTTGTACTAAGGCATCCAGTCCAATGCTTCCAGACTCGAATCTTTGGCTTTCAAATCCATTTTCTTGTTCATTGCCGAATCCATTAGATCAACTGTCGCATTCTGCAAATGACGTATATTGGCCTGACTTAATCTTTGAAGGAGAGTATTGCAGTAATCCAAACTACTTGATACGAAGGCATGTGTCAATGTTGTAAGGTTTTTCTGTTCAAGGATCAGTTTTAGTTGATGCAAGATTCGCAATTGGTAAACACTTCTCGTTACAATGTAATTAATTTGAGGACTATAGCTCAAACTAGAGTCGCAGTGAACTTCAGGAGACACTTTAAAATAGTTGCACTTTCTTTAGTTGATTCTCCTGTCTTATCTACTGATACTATGGTTATTTTCTCTTTATTTTAGTACAAGATTCATTGCTCCCAGCTAGTGACGCGAATGCTCCAGATATCCGTGTGGCACTCGGGGACTTTGAAGCGCAAAGTTTTTCTTGGTGAGGTGCTTATTCCATTTGAATCTTGGGACTTTGGAGACAACTCTTTGCAGTCATTCAACTGCTACCAGCTGAAAACCAAAGTGATTATTGCCCCCCAAAACAGAGCCTGCATGGTTTGAATATTCATGAAAGTTAATCAGGAGAAATCTGTTTACAATTAGTACTAAACGGGTGTTTGCAAACCAAGGATATGAAAACCATGTCAACTTCTTAGCTAATTATTGTTCCATTTCTTTTGTCTGCTCCCTAATATCCATGGAAGGAACCTTGTTAGCAGGAGACAAAATTACTATCATGTACTCTAACCAATTTGTCTGTAGTTTGGATTTCATCTATCCAGATCTGAGGTCATGGCAAGTTGTAATTCAGGTACAACAGTTATTTCCCTGCCTGAAAAGGAGGATGGAATTACTTGCCAAAGGACTCGCTGGTGGCTCCGATCTCTCTTGGCATTTTTTCCTGCAATTCTCGTTTGATTGAGGCACTGCAAACATAGGAGGCTCCTGAGGAAGGGCATTTTGCCTGAAACTGAGCATGGTTGAGCCCAGTAACCAGTGTAAATGAGACGCCAGGACTCTAACTTCAAATAACTCTAAGGTGCCGACTCATGAAATGTCGAGAACAAGTGGAGAGACGCCCGAGATAAATACTGTGAACTGTACCAGTTTTGAGCATTTGAGTACTAATTTGGATAAATTGGCAATAAGAAATTATATAAAATAAGACATTTTTTTGAAACACTGTCAGTTTTGTGAGCTTTGTACTTATTTAATCATGCACAGTGAACACCTATGATGGTGTGTAGCAGGGTTTGAAATAAGAACCCGTTTAATATGTTTAAGCTTAGAACTCTGGATTATTTCCATTGTACCATTAGCTTTCACCATCACACTGAGAGTACACTTACTAAATTGTTTTTTTTTTTTTTTTTAAATTCTTTATTCATTTTCAAAATTACATTAAGTGTTAAATATATTCATTCAGATTAACATTAACTACATCACTTACAAACAATCATATATATTACATTAAAACATCCCTTCCCTTTTCCCACCCCACCCACCCTTATATTCCATTATCATATAAAACATGTAATAATAAAATTCCCTCCTCCCTACCCCTTAAATCGATAAGTATAAGGGAAACAATTTCAAATTAATCTTTACAATACTTTGTTAATGGTTTCCACACATCCTGAAACTTCTTAAAGTATCCCTGTTGCAATGCAATAAACCTTTCCATTTTATAAATATGGCATAGAGTTCCACCAGAAGTTATAATTTAATCTCCTCCAATCCTTCCAATTATATGTAATTTGCTGAATGGCAACACCGGTCATTATAAGTAGTAATTTATTATTATTCGCAGAAATCTGACTTTTTGCTCTCAGTATCACAGTATCAGTATCATAGGATAATGCCACTGGGTTATGTAATAAATTATTAATTTGGTCCCAAATTGATTTCCAAAAATTCATAATAAATGGGCAATGAAACAGTAAATGATCTAAAGTTCCTGCTTCCAGATGACAATGCCAACATCTATTAGACAAAGAACTATCTAATTTTTGTAACCTAACAGCGGTCCATAACGCTCTATGTAACAGAAAAAAACCAAGTTTGTCTCATAGATGCTGACACCGTACATTTCATCCTCCAAGACCAAATTCATGGCCATTGAGATGCAGTAATTTCATGCTTAATCTCAATGCTCCAAATATCTCTTAAACCAGTTTTTAATTTTTTTATTAAATCCACTTAACACTTTGTACCACTGGGCGGCCTGGTGACCCAAGAAATCTGTCTGAAAACACAGAAACTCCAAACTATAATGTTTGTTAAGGTTTTTCCAATCAGGGAAGCCCGCCTGAATGGCATGCTTCAGTTGCAACCATCTAAAATTTTCTGAATTTTTAAGACCAAATTTATGTTGCAACTGTGAAAATTCAAGCATAGTACCATTATAAATAACGTCATCCAATATTCGTATTCCTGCTATCATCCAGTGCTTCCAGACTAGTCTCTCTCCGCCAATTTGGATCTTGGAGTTTACCCATATAGACTGTTTTGTAGATTTATGAATTAGAATAGTTGTTAAATTGCTTACATGTCACAATGTTTTCCATGTATCTGCTAGTATGCTATATCTTTACTGTAGCTAGGCATTTTGATACTGAGTACATGGCACAGACGTATCGGAAACATGAGTTGCCATTCTAACCACAACCAGTCAGGGAGTTTTTCCATGAGTTCTGGGATGACCCAATACATACCTTGGCGCAAAATATAGGCTTGATGATACCTATAAAAATTTGGAAAATTTACCCCTCCCTCCGAAATTGATCTTTGTAAGGATACCAAAGCCACTCTAGGAATTTTACCCAGCCAAATAAATTTTAAAAGAATACTATTTAATTTTTTATAAAAGGACCCTTGAAAATATACCGGCAACATTCCCATCTGATAACAAACCACAGGTAAAATCATCATTTTAATAGTTTGGACTCTCCCCCACCATGAAAGATGTAAAGGATTCCATTGCTCACACATCTCCATAACCTTCTGTAATAACAATTTTTCATTTATTTTCATTGTTTCATCCAATGTATTTTTAATCCAAATGCTTAAATACTTTATTCCATCCTCTTTCCAAAGAAAGGGAAAAGAATCAAACAAACCTTTTGTACAATGAACATTGAGTGGAATAATTTCTAATTTATTTTATATCCTGAAAATTTTCCAAAATTCTCAATTATTTCAAGTAAACAAGGAATGGTTTTCTCAGGATTTCTCAAATAGAGCAATATATCATCCGCATAAGCCGAGATCTTATATTCCCGATCTTTATGAGGAATACCCTGTATCTCCTCTGTTTGCTGAATGGCTAATAACAAGTGGACAGCAGACACTGGAAAGAAAATTAGTAGAAGATAGACAAAAAGCAGAAAGAAACCTGGACCAAGATGATGGAAAAGCAAAATGACCAGACAACAGATGGTAAAAAAAATAATTTTATTTTCTATTTTGTGACTACAATATGTCAGATTTGAAATGTGTATCGGAGCTGGTGTTAGACAGCAAGCGTGAACTAGGACCTAAAAGAAAGAGGAAAAGTCTTTTTTATTTATTTTGTTTATATCACAGACCAGTGTTGGGTTGGAGAGGATGTATCCCTATACTTCTACTAAGACTTAGGGCCTCTTTTATTAAACTGCACCGGGAGCAGCGCGGGCCATTCAGCGCAGCTCTCTGCGCTAAAAACTGCTAGCGCAGTTTAATAGAAGAGGGGGTAAGTATCTTAATTAAAAATTTGGCCCACAACTTAGCCTGTGTTTTAGATTTCAGCCCCTTATGTGAGTTGAGTTTGACACCCCTGTATTAAGGACGCCAAACATTTTCTTTCTAAACCTAATCTTGTTGTTATGCAAGCTGGTCCTTTTGTTTTGGCCACGTTGGATGTAACCTCCTTATATACATCCATCCCACGGCAAGAAGCGCTTGATGTAATCAGAGTTGTATTAGATGGTAGACCTAGACCTCATGCCAATAAATGGAAAGCTGGATCAAATTCACAATTGGCTGGATACTAATAGACTAGCTTTGAATATTAATAAAACAAACGTCATGCTCTTTCCATGGAAGGACTACTGTAGACTTCTTTCTCCCATCTCTATCAAAGGCATTCCATTGCAGACGGCTCAAAATATTAGGATTCTCGGAATAATATTTGATAACAAACTATCTTACCACGATCATATAAGCCAGGTGGTCAAATCTACTTTCTATAGACTTCGCCAAATTCGTTCTGTGGCCATATTCTTATGTGCAAAGTCTTTGAATATATTAATTCATTCTCTAGTAATCTCTAAAATCGATTATTGTAATGCCTTGTTCAAAGGTTTACCACAAAAAGGAATTAGACGTCTTCAAATTATTCAGAACGCCTCTATTAAAATTATTTACAAAGCCAAAAAATTTGATCATGTCTCTCCATTACTTAAAAAGGCACATTGGCTCCCAGTTGCACATCGTATTTTATTTAAACTATGCTTGCTTACTTTTAAATCCTTATTATTCAAAACCCCTGCTTTTATTTTTAGAGTCTTAATTCCTTACTCTATCTCTAGATCTCTGAGATCACAAGACCAACACTTACTGGCCATCCCCTCATTAAAAGTTATTAACACGAGGCGTCACACTATTTTTTCTATAACCGCTCCTCAGTCGAGGAAAAGAATTTGGACAAATTTAAGAACAAACTTAAGAGTTATCTCTTTAAAGATGCTTTTAGTGAATAAAATAATGCATTTGTTTCTTTTTGTCTAATATTTTATTACAAACTATATTTGTTTCCCCTCCTAATGTTTTTATCCTAAATATATTGAATTAAACACTGATTGTAATCCCTTAATTATTTTCCCTCTTATTTTGATATTGTATGTATCAGTCACTTAATTTAATTGATTGAAACTTTGTACAGGAATGTTTGTATTTGTCATTTTAATTTGTTTTGATTAATGTCTGTGTGATTTGTTACCCATATTTGGCTATTTTAGCAATTGTACATCGCCTAGAACTTGGAATAGGCGATTAATCAAATTATATAATAAACTTGGATACTATACCTTCTGATTTTCTCATTCATCTTTCTTGATTAGCTATGTGTGAGAATTTCTTTTCTTTTGATGGCAAACTTTACAAACAAACTGGCAGGGTAGCAATGGGGGGCTACTTTCACTCCTTCAGTGGCAAATTTATATATGACACAGTTTGAAAACACTTGGATTAGATATTTACCTTTTCTTGAGAAAATCCACACATGGTGGAGCTATATTGATGATGTGTTTTTACTCAGGAAAGGCACTGTACAGGAATTAAGAAACTTCATTGATTGACTGAATATCTGTGATCAACACTTACATTTTGTTGACAATTTTTTCACACACAGATATAATTTTTAGACATAACAACAAATTACTTTTCATCATGATAGGAGTCGTTCTACAGCTTATTCTGAAAAACTGGAAAAATTGGGATAGATTAAACTATAGTTTTTGGTGGGAATCCTTGTGCCAAAATTACAAATTTGCAACTATTCCACCTGATAGTCTGTCGAATGCTGAGTTAGAGTGGGGTTCTTTGATCTAATGCGAGTCTGGGTAAGGAGGCTGCCTTAGCAATGGCATTCTTCTTTAATTAATACTATCCACATTTAGATACATAGTCAGCGGGTGGCCTGGTGACGCGGACGTTGCGTAATGACGCAAGCGTGGCAGAGCAGGGCTCCGCTCTATTTAAACTTTAGAAAGAACGCCGCCGCCATATCTGAGGACAGAGTGGTCGCAGGTTTGGCGGTAAAACCGATAGGTAAGCTAACATATGCAGGACAATACAGTAAAGATTAATCTGATAATGTCTGCTATAAATAGGATAACTAAATGCTGATAGCTTTTGTTCTATTATAGGGGTAAAGCCTTGATAAAGCTCTAGCAGCGAAACATGTCGGCGTGATGTTTCCCCTAGCCAGAGACCACAAGATAAAAGCTAAGTACATGCTAAAATGTTGACAAATAGATTGTACAAAAGCAAAATAGCTTAAACATATATAAAAATTAACAAAGGGACCCGATGAGGAGTTGGCACGTAAAGCTTAGAGCAATGAGATCTGTTTGAGCTCTGAGTGGTGGCGCTGAGGATCCCAAAAAATGAAAAAATAAAAAAATACAGGGTTGCAAAGCAGCTGATAGAAAAACAGACTATCAGGTGGAATAGTTGTATGATAGATATAGCACCCTTGAATCAAGTCATATTATTAGATTGTGCATTGGTTGATTGATTGAAACTTATAAATTTGAACATATGAGAGCAATACAATTGGGACATTATAAGAAATTTAAGGATGTTTGGGACAAAATTTTGTAAGGATTGATTATTGGATTTAGGGGGGTATGTAATTAATTTATTATTTGATTGCAAGGTTGTTTATCTTGATCATTTGCATTATAGTACATGTTTTTACACTTTTAGGAAGGGTGGATGGGGAGGGGGTTATGTATTTATTGTATCATTTGAAAGAATTGAGTGCTGTCTATTGAGTTAATTGATTGATAATATGTTGCACTTTGTGCTGGTTTTAAAATTAAGATTTTTTTTTAAATATACATATATTTCTTATGTGAACAATTGCTTTGTCACAAAAAGTTTTGAAAAGCCTGCATCTTAAGAACATTTTACTTGTTTTTTTGTTTTCAGTTGTCATCCATTACATCTTAAAAAAAGCTTCCCTGTTTCACAAATGCTATGGCTGAGGTGTAACTGTTCTAATTTACAAGATTTTAAGAACCATGCATGGCAACTAAGAAATTGAAACACAGAAGTTATCCGTCCAGCATTCTTTGCAAAGCATATACAAGAGCCAAGTATAATAACCAAGATTAATTTTAATCATCGATTTAAACAATTCAGATCTAAACAGATTTTTAACACATAGTTCATCATATCATTCAGTTCTATAGATTGGGTTAGATTTATTACATTTGATATACCGCTAGTATGTGACTATTAAGCGGTTTACAATATTACAATAGAAGTGGAAGTTACCAAAAAAAAAAACAAACCTAAAATATATTAGGGATAGGAGTTACATGTTTAGAAACCATCAGAGGGTAGAAGAAAGGCAAAAGGGTAATAAAAACATTTTTATTCAAAGATGACTTTGATCTCTAATCTAAAAGCCTTCCCCAGGCCTTAATCTACAGATTGGTCCCCCTCCTATTGTACTACCCTTATATGGCTCTCTATCCTATTTTTGACATGTAGTTCTCTCCTCTTCCATTTCTTTGTTTGTTTGTAACTTTATATAACCCAATTTCATATATATATACCGCTTAGAAATTTGATAAGTGGAATATCAAATTTTAATAAAACTTGATAGAAGGCATGAAAACGCAGGAGATGAGAAAGAGGGTGGGGCAATGAAGATATGAGAATCAGAGACACAAAAATCAGTAAGAATTAGCATCATTGTTGTAAATGCTAAATGCTCATATGCAGACCATGGCGAGTAATCGCATAGGGTTCCATAGTGTTGGTGGAACAGAATTGATTTCAATTGTTTCCAGAAGGAAAGGTAGGGGATTTCTTCAATGAATCCTTGAAGTACAGAGTTCACCACCTGATAAATTAAGTTGCAAATCATTGTGATATTGGAGTTTTCATGGACAGTTTCATCAGGTTTACTTATGTTGCACAATTTGAATTGATTGTACTGTTCTAACTGCTCAATTCTTTCATTGAGGTACATCGTTGCAATATCCAAAATTATCAAGAAAAAATTTACACAGAATTTATCCTCTGGTGTGAGGTGGATTCATCATCTTATTCATACTGGAACTTTGTAGTCTTTTTTTTTTTCCTCCAATGGATATGAGCAGTGGCTTTGAACTGTTGTTCTCCCTTAGTCTCTTCACAAATTTTCCAAATGGTTTGTAGCAGTGACTCATATTGGGAATCAGTACTGGTAGTTAGAAATAAAAGGTTTTCGAGTTCTCAATTGCTATCAAAGCAGTGGCAACATTTTAACTGAAGTATCTTACTGAGCAGATTGATGTGATTCAACAGGTCATGCCACAGAACAAGTGCTTTCAACTTGGTACTCAAATTTAATGTCATACTTTCCTTTGCTAAGTATCTCATACAGAACACCACAGATGTTTCTATTATGGTGCCTGAGTGGCTGTAGACTAACCATTGACCATGGCTACCATCTCTACTGACCGAATATCCTTGCTTCAAACCTAATGCCCCCAACCAAGAGTGTGTGCTCATTCCAACCCTCCCCCCTCAACATTTGATGTATACACCCAATATTTTACCCTATACTGTAAATGCCCTCTGTCCTCTCCCAGCAATATACTGTACATGCACAATTATCCATGTACCTCTAAAACGTTATGATTATATTGTTTCTACCCTACAATACAGAATATACCACTACCCCTGTACCCCAAACACTGTGAATGTGCTACTGTGACCTGTTCTGAGCTCCTAGGTAGGATGGGATATAAAACTGAAATAAATAAATAAAAGATTAGACTTATATATCCTTGCGGAGACGTCCTATCGAAAATGCCCCTCCGCATATAGAATCAGGCCCATAGTAATGCTTGCTAGATTTGTAGTGACCCCTGATGGATAGCTGTGCTTTATCTTCAAGTAACACAGAAAACATTAATAAAGAAATTTTGTACTTACCCATCTGTCTAGAATGTCTCACCTATCTACTGGAAAACTTACTAGTGTAAGTGTCCCCATGGCCACGTGCCATCTGCAGAAGGAACCCACTCTGGATTTTTCTCTGTGCCTCTGCTATACTTTACTGTGCTCTCTAGCTCCACCTACAGTTAGTACCCAAGAACCAAAAGCCACCAAATCAATGTGAAGTAGAGATACCCATGGCAACCGTTCTGCTCAAGAATTAACATTAGAACATCAACTGCAAACAGCCAATAAAGGCTTCAAAGGAGCTCAGAAACTACTCCCACAGAAAAAGTAACATATATACAGTATTCTTCCTAGACCCCAAGGGCTGACAGACATCCAAGAAACATCTTGGAGAAGCATAAACAGACTGAGACAGTAGGCAGGGCAGGAGTCTAGAATGTCTCACCTATCTACTGAAAAAGAGTTTACCAGGGTAAGTACATAATCTCTTTTTTCAGTGCAATAGGTGAAACATTCTAGCCAGATGGGACGTACAAAAGCCGTCCCCAAAAAGCTAGGGCAGGCTTGCTGCTCCAGCCTGTTAAGACTGAGGACTCAAAGGCAGAGACCTGTCTTGCCACCACATCAACTCCATAAAACTTGGCAAATGTGTGTAGAGAGGACCACGTTGCTGCCCTGCAGATCTCAGGGGAGCCATATCTAGCTTTGGCCCAAGAAGACACTCCTGGTAGAATGCGCTTTGACGGAAACAGACTGTTTCCTGGAAAGAATAGATGCTGATATGACCCTACAGATCCATCTAGAAATCATGGCCTTGGAATGAATCAGCACAAACAGAGAGATAAAATTAATTAGTGACCTTCAGGCAGCAAAGAAGAACTCTGTGCACATCCAGTTTTTTTAAAAGGCAGGCGATTTTGCATCTTGGTACCAGTAGGCTAAAAAGCAGGCAAACACACTTCTTGATTAACATGGAGAGCTGAAACCATTTTCGGCAGGAAGGAGGGAATGTATGCAGGGAAATCCCAGTCTCCGAGATAGGGAGGAACGGTTCCCTACAAGAGAGAGCCTGGAGTTCCAAAACCTGCCGTGATGAGGTAACAGCATCCAGAAACATGATCTTGAGCGTCAAGTCCAAGAGGGAAGCATCCCAAAGGGGCTCAAAGGGAGCTTTGGTAAAGGCTTGACAGCACCAGTTTGAGGTCCCAGAAAGGGAATGGCTGCTTGATCAGCTGTCTGATGCAAAAAGCCCCTTTCAAAAATCTAGCAACATCAGGATGAGACGCCAAAGAGGAACGATGATCTTGGGCTCTAAAACAAAACAGCCTGGCTACCTAGACCTGAAGTGAGGCCTTTATCAAGTCCAGCTTGCAGAAAGGCAAGCATCATCGAGATCAGAGCCGAATACAGGTTCACCTGGTCCTGAGTTTACCAATGTTGGAAAGCCTTCCACTTTAGAGTAAGTAAAAACCGTGAACAACTTCATAGACTTGAGAAGAGTGTCAATAACCACTTCAGAATAACCTTTGTGTTCTAAGAGCAACTTGGGTCCTTAAGGCAAACCCAGACCTTGCAAAAGCAGGTCTGGATGGGCGCTCAGTTAAAGGCTGCGACCCTTGTAAAGATGCATCAGATCTACGTATCATGGCCTGCAAGGATAATCTGGAGCCACCAGAATGACCACGATCTGCCAAATGACTGGGCTTAACATGGGTCAGGGAGGAAAGGCATGCAGGAGAATCTTGGAGGCCACGGCTACACTAGAGCATTGAGACCCTCGCATCCAGGCTCAGATCTTCGACTGAAGAAACGATCCGCTTTCTTGTTCTTCGCTAGGGCCATGAGGTCGAAGCAGGGCTAGCCCCTCCCGCACCACACTGTGGCTTGGAACGCCACTGCAGACAGGGCCCACTCGCCCAGATCCAGAGTCTGTCTGCTGAGAAAGTCGGCTTGAACATTGTCAACTCCTGTCACATGTGCTGATGATAGCGCCTGTGAGGTGACGTTCTGCCCATAGAAACAGAAGGCAGGCTTCCTGAGCCAGGAGTTCTTGGTTCCTCCCTGGTGATTGACATAGGCAACTACTGTCACATTATCGGAGAAGACCCTAACCGCTTGGCCCTCTAGAATCATCTGAAATTGCATCAGAGCCAGCCGAATGGCTCTCAGTTCCAACCAGCTGATTATTTCCTCTGAGAGGGTGTCCAAAACTCCTGGATGGAGCAATGATTGCAGGCAATCCGCAGTGGAACTCCCCTGCAGAGTGACTACGGAAGAAGTCACCAATTCATGCTGGCTCGAGTCTCTAGCATCCAGGGAAGACAGTACTGTAAAGCATCCCTGTGCAGAGTCCAGCAAGAGAACAGGGCATGCTGGAGAGGATGTATATGCGTCCACAGCACTACATCTATAGTGGCTGCCATGAATCCCAGGACCTGAAGATAGGCCCATGTGAAAGGAGCCAGCAGCTCCAGAAGGGAAGAAATCTGGGTACACACTTTGTCTGTGTGCCTCTGGAAGATAGAGATAGCCCGCAGCCATGTCGAAAAGAACTCCCAGATATTCCAGCAACTGCGTGGGTGTCAGATTGCTCTTTCTGTAGTTCACGATCCAGCCCAGGTCTTCCAGCACCTAGATCACCTGATCCACTCTGCACTGACCCTTGGCCGAGGAAGCCCTTATCAGCCAGTTGTCCAAGTAAGGGAGAACCTGCAGACCCATTTTTCACAAGTAAGCTGCTACGAACACCACCACCTTGGTGAAGGTACGGGGAGCCGTTGCCAGCCCAAAAGGCACAGCCGAAAACTGATAAATGCTGTTCTATTACATGAAACTGAAAGAATATGTGGTGGGCTGGAAAAATCAGAATATGCAAATAAGCTTCTGTGAGATCCAGAGAGACAAGGAACTCTCTCAGGGCCACCGATGCAATCACCGATCGCACAGTTTCCATGAAAAACATGGAACCTTGAGAGTCGCATTCTTATGCTGAAGATCCAGAATAGGCCTCCAATCTTCAGAGCCTTTCTTTGGCACAATAAAGTATATAGAGTATCTGCCTGAGCTCTATGAGCGTCGGGAGCAGCGGGAGCCATTCTGCGCGGCTCACCACGCTACAAACTGCTAGTGCAGTTTGATAGAAGAGGCCCTTAATCTCTCCATTGCCCCAGGTTCCACAGATAGACTGTGAGCCTGCTGGGAGAGGTAGGGAAAATACTTAAGAGTGCCTGATTACTATTCAGTGAATTGTAAACCACTTTGGGTGAATCTCTTCATGAAAAGGTGGTTAATAAATAAAAATAAATAATAATGATATGGTACAACTAGAGGCCAGAGTTAGGGTTCATGCTAGCAGAATTTCAAACTAAGCTGCAGTTTGTGGTTCCTGGCTGAGCATGTTCACTGTAATAGCTAGATTGAATTGAAAGGGGGTGAGAAAAATAGGGGAAAAATTTCAAATAAGACCAGATCATGGCACTGTAGTCTGAAGAAGAACCTACCAAGGCAAGAAAAATTTATCTGGAAGATAATTTTGATACAACTTTTACTTTCTTATTAAAATTTTGACCATTATGCATAAAGGTATGGAGGGGGGATATCAAAAAAAGCGTCTAAGTCCCCTTTTGGCCTAAGTCCTTAAACATTCAACGAAGAAGCAGGGAAAGTTCCATAACCAAAACAAATGTCCTTGTTTTGATTATGGCCTTCCTCTGCCTAAACACCCAATCACCACTACGGCTAAAAGTACACCCACACCACGTCTACACTTTTCAGCCATAATGAAACAAAAAAACGCCTAAGCCACAAACGTCCAACAGAAGGGCTTTTAGGTGAAGGAGGAGCCAGTCCTTCACCTAAAAGCTGGATTCTGATTGGCCCAGGAGCCTTAGACCCCACCTGTGGGTGGGGGTTTGAGACGGCTGGGCCAACCGGCCCCATTCTGCTGTTGGCTGCCTGCCGGATAGGCGGGTTTGACATCTGTCTGTCCGGCCAACTTGAAACAAGGTACGGGGAAGGGGGGTCGTGGGGTCGGCCGGGGGGGTCGCAGGTCGGCTGGGGGGGACGATCGGGGGTTCTGGGGGGCGGTCTTGTGAGGAGGGTGGGTTGCGTCGAGGGCAGGAGGGCCTGGGATCCCTCCTGCCCGTAATGTAGTGCGGGGTGGGGGGTCGCCGGGGCCAGGAGGGCTTCGGCTCCCTCCTGGCCCGAATGAGTCACGGGGGGGTGGTCGCCTGGGCCAGGAGGGCTTGGGCTCCCTCCTGACCCATTCAAGTAGCGGCGGGGGGGGGGGGGGGGGGTCGCCGGGGCCAGGAGAGCTTGGCTCCCTCCTGACCCGATCGTACTCGGGAGTCGCTGCGGGCCAGGAGAGCCTGGGCTCTCTCCTGGCCCACTCGATTTGGGGGTTGCCGCAGGCCAGGAGAGCTTGTACTCTCTCCTGGCCCGATGTTAATTGCGAGGGGTGGTGGTGATGGATCGCGGCAGGAGAGATGCTTTATCTCCCCTACCGCGATGCCATCACTCCTCTACCGGAACTGCCATGACCCGCGGCAGGAGAGATAGGGCCTCTCTCCTGCGCGGTCATCAGGGTAGCGGTCATCAGCTCAGTGGCCCCTTTTTCGGCACTTAGACCTGGTTTGACTACGTCTAAGTCAAAAAGGTCTAAGTGCCGACTAGGCAATCTGTAAATGTTTTGGTTATACCTGTTGTACGCCTAGGTGTAGGTCGGCCCACTTCCCGCCCACTGCCCGCCCTTTTCCCTCCTCTAAACACACCTCTTTTTTTTTCTCTGTGCGTTTAGTGGCAGGGGAAAGGCCTAAGCTGTTTTTAGATACGTCTAAAAACCAGCTTTGGTTATGGGTACTTGGATGATCAGGCTTTTTGATTGTCCAAGTAGCCACTTAGGACACTTTTTAGACTTTTTTTTTTTTGATTATTACCCCCTTATTGTTTAGATTCCATCCATTGTAAAAATAAAATAAAAATTTCACTTGTAATGAGAACACCATTTTTCAAAACTATACATGTGAATGCATTATCCTCGATTTTATGTATAACTTGAAAATGGCAGTGCTACGAATTGCTTATACGAGAGGGTGCTCAAAAGTTCTTAGCCCAACCAAGAAGAGAATAACATGAATATGGTTCAATCAAAGATCTGAAACAATGTCAAAACACATAATTTTGTTTCTGCAAATTGGCACTTAACAAAATAAGAAAACATTCTTTTCAGCTACAGTGGCAAAATAATGCTCAGAATTTAGGAAGCTGGTTGGCTGGCCTGAGAACTTTCCAGCACCCCCTCATAGATGCTTTGATCATAGGTGAACAAGGACAAACTACATGTAACAGTGAATGATTTGTGAGTTCATGCCATAAAGACATGCATATTTTTAGAAGGTATTAAATGAGCTCCCAATAAAGCAGTTTGACCTAGTATACAGTGTCTTTATGATGTTAATGACCACCACTATGGTAGGATCTAGCTCTTTTGTGACATCAAATTTCATCTGATTAGCTATTACATGCTTCAAAAACACAGACATTTATTTACTGCTTCCTAAAGCTCTAGTTTTTGATTGTGCAAATAATTTATTGAGCTCAAATATATGGTACAAATCTTCCTTCTCCAAAATAAGCATAGAGCACTGCAATAGCAGTGGCCTGCAGATGTCTTCAAAGGCAACCAACATAACATGCAATTTAAATGTACATCGTATTTTGTATCCTTGCAGATCTTTTATTTATATACCGTTAAGTATGTTGCAATGAACACTGATATGGTGTTCATCTCTAAAGCAGCATAAAAATGTACCACTCTGGAGCATAGCCCAACAACATCTGACATGCTCACCAAACAATTTTCAAATACTTTTGAGGGAAAATAAAGTAGTCCATAACAGGTAAAATAAAAAAAAGTTGAAAAACAATTTTTTAACAGTCCCTTCATGCTTGGAGTCTGATATTGTTAAGAAAAATGTATGTAATAAAACTAGAACATTTTGTTAGAAATAAAACAGCTAATGGTGTAAATAAAAGCCTATCACATGCAAGCAAAAGTAAAAGAAAATCAAAAAAATTATCTTTACAAATAGATGTTTTATAAGTAATTGATTTTGTACATTACTCTGGCAGCATGTTAGACTAGTATATTGTCTAAGCAAAATTTACTTTACATATTCAATATTAATCTGTAAAAGATAACAAAATATACAAAATAACTTTTTTGCTAGAGAAGTAATACATTCCTGCCATTAGGGCAGTTCTACAAATCTCCATCTGATCAGTGATTACACAAGATTATATCATCTCTGGTTCTGGTAGTGCAACAAGAGTACTTTCAAATTTATGTGAACATTTTTAGACTCTTTTCTAATGTTTGACTCTCGAGTTGACAAAGTCTCTTGCAACAACAAAACTCCCAGCTTCACTGTTACTGAAAAAGTGATTTCTCAATTCTTTAACACATACCCTTAAAAATATATATACAAAATAAAATTTGATCTTAATAATATCATTAGACAGAGAATACTAATCGGAAGCTTTAACTACAGTATTTTCCCTAGTGGCACAGTAAGGGGGGGGGGGGTGCAGACTTTTACAGGTGCCGTCTTGGTGGGGGAGCCAGCACCTCTCCTCCTCTCCATACTTCTTTGGGTCTTTACTGGTGTGAGCAGCATCTCCAATCTGCTGCCCAAGCTGACCTCTGCTCTCCCTCTACCATCATGTCCTGGTTGTCTCTCCCTCTGAAGTTACTTCCTGATTGTGGGAGCAGGTAGTGACATCAGAGGGAAAGTTGAGGCCAGCTTGAGCAGCAGGTTGAAGATGCTGCCTGTGTCGCTGAAGAGTTAAAGAGGTACGGGGAGAAGGGAGGGCGCATGCGTGGCAGAAGAGGAAAAGGAGGGAGTGCCACTGCCCAGGGAGCCTTCTACCGCCGCTACGCCACTGATTCCCCCACAAAGTCTTGCATTAGTTTGATTCATGAACGTGATTTATTGAATCACCTACCAGTATAACCAAATAAGCTTGAACTTTGTTAAGCAGAAATGTGAAGTATTAAAACAAAAGCTAGCCAAGAAGCAAAACTATGAGAAATATTTAGGCCAGAAGTACAAAGCATTCCCCCCACCCCATGACACACAATGGGAATAACTGTAATACTTGTCACCCTTAGAATTAAATAAGATCCTTGTTGGCACTAATACAGCAATACATAATATTAAACTGACAAACTTTATGGGGGGTTGGGAAGAAAAAGAATAGTGACAAGATACTTGTTTTATTTTGTAACAGAAGTGGGGTGGAAAGCAGGGAGTAAAACGTGAATAAAAATAAAAAAATAAAAAAACCTCTCCAAACTTGTTATATAATGACCCTGAAGAAAGTCAACACGTTAAAGATCTGCCCTTGTCCTTTCTTGCTTACACAAAGTATTTACATAGCTTCAAATTCATCTATTCTCTGTTTGGTGTTGCCCTGTCGGATCTGCCTTAGGGTCTTGTACTTGTCACGACCCTGTCGCATGTTCTCCAAGTGCAGCACATCGTTAGGGGTCTTTTTCATTTCATCTCGAGCATGAGATAGCTCAGAACTCAAAGCCTGCAATATTAACAAATATAGATTACTGTTTAGGTAAATGAAATGCATCTGAGATTATTTTTGCACATATGACATATATATATATATATAAAAAAAAACCCACAAACACACCACACACACAAAAAAATGCAATTGCTCCCAGACTTATCCTAATCACTTCACACTAAATGAGATTTTCAGGATTATCTTCAGTGATTATGCAGAAGATAAGTTTGCAAACAGTGAAGATTCAGTGCATGCAAATTTAACTTATGCATATTTATTGTGAATAGATTCAACTATCCACAAGGCAGGGGTGTAGCTATGGGTGGGTCCTGCTCGCCCAATATCAGCTCAGTCCCACCTAGTCTCTTTCACGGTGTGAGGATGTGGTGGCACCAGGGCCAGGCTGCAGCGCCGGTCCCGTCTGCAGCTGTGCCGTGCCTCCGAGCAGCCCAGCACTCTGCCTCTGATGAAAGGCGAGTTGCCACCACTGCAGCTCCAGCTGTGGAGGTGGAGGGTAGAAAGAGCTCGATGGCGTGCTTGCACAATCACACTCAAGGGTGGAGCTATGCTACTGCCACAAGGCCACTAGAATATAGGTTTAGGAAGCCCTAACTAACAGCATCCCTTTTACAAAAAGTCTTACTCTGCAAAATCATTTTTACACATTAACAATAACTCCTGAAATGCATCAGTTTTCAGCCTACATGTTATAAACAGGGACAAATCTATACATTTCTGGCTACAAAAAAATTTTGTTTGCAAGTTGTCATTACAGAATGCTAGAATTAATGGATACACCATGTCTCTTTTGTTATCAACACAATTCTATTCATAAAACACAGAGAAATAAATTAAACAGAGGGTGGAGGTCTTGTAGATTTCTAATTGACTGGTCCATGGCTCCCCATTACTGTTTAAGGAGAGGCATCAATAGGGAAATGTATATCCATGAACCAAACATAAAAGCTATACATATGCCCATCTGGGTCAATAGTGGTGCTGGATGCATATGCTTTTCATAAAGAGATGACGACAAAAGCACAGATGCAAATTTTGTTTATATTCTTTTTTAACCCTGAAATATGAATTTACCGGTTCAAAAAACAGACTGTACTGCGGAGTATTACTTCCTTGCCTTTCACATATTGTAGGCGTCCTGTTATAAAATTATTCCCTATATGGCAAGTCTATGACCTACAGTGGGTGCCTGCATTTATAAGCAAGTTGTTCACATAGATGTGCAGAATACTAGCATTTAGATATACTCATGTACAAGTGTACACATACTCATGTACATGCTAGCAGAGTGCCTCGGTGCTATTCTGCAAATACCCGTTAATTTTGCATGCATTTGCAAGGGAGACATAGACAGGCAGAGACAGGCAGGCAGGCTCCCACTTCTGCAGGTAACTTATAGAATACTGGAGGTTACATGCACCCACCCTTACACCCATTCTCTGGCTGGCATTAAGTGTGGGTGCCTAAATGCTATGCATACCGATAATGGGTTAAGCCTAGGTTCTGGGTGAGAGTTTCTAAATACAGAATTGCCTCCTAGATGCCCACTTACATGCATCTCAATGTTCAGCAACATTTTTGAGACCTGGTAGCCCATGCATTTCTCTTACCATTAGTTGTTTTTGTACACGTTCATTCTTCTCTGCCTCTGTAACGCGTGTCTCTTCCTTACGATCATCCAAGATGCCTTCATATGTGAGGTCTGCACTATACATGGTGTATTCCATGCCATCCTCTTGCAAGTTCTCACTAACATATTCCCTTACTGGCTCACAAATAGGTGGTGGAGGTGGGGGAGGCGCCGTCATGATTACCTGCAGCTCTTCTCTAGCTTTTACTAGGTCATCCTGGGCTTCCCTGGCCTTTAAAAAAGGCAAACATAGCCATTAGTTACAAATAATCAGAACTACAACATTTAACAAGAGATGAAGCATCAGGTTAGTAATTAAGGACCCCCAAATTCAGTGACAGATTACAAAATCCATGCTTTTTCAACATCTCTCCCTTGTGAAAAAGTGGAAACAATAAACTAAACTCACTCGATGTTGCCATTCGCCAGCCTCATCCTCTTTGCGCTTCTTTGCCTCTTCCAAAAGTGCAATTCTGGCAGTATATTCTGCAAGTTCAGCAGCCTATCAAAAAGAAATGCTGAAACTAAATTTCAAAGTTTTAGGCAAACTTTCAAAAGAACAGTGACATCTATCAGATGGTAACCTCTCTCTGGAGAGGACAGAGTGATCACCCAACCCCCAGGTTCCATGCCTGTATGGAAGAGGTTCAGAATAGAGAATGACACGGTGGCGGTTACCCGCGACTAGCCGCGGGTAACCCGCCGAAACGGGGAAAGAAAAGTAGCAGTCGCTGCGGAGACGGGGACAAGGCCATTCACTGCCCCGTGGAGCGGTGAATGGTCTTGTCTCTGCAGTGAGGCATCAAGGTTCGCGCGGTCCCCGCAGCCCCTGCCCGACCGATCGATCTTAGCCAGTACCCTCCTTTCACCTCACCTTAGTTTGCAGGCTTTCTTTTTCAGCGATCCGCATACGCGGCTGCTCAGTGTTCAATCTTCTGCTCTGATGCAACCGGAAACAGGAAGTTGCAGCAGAGCAGAAAATTGAACACTGAGTAGCCACGCGTGCAGGTTGCCGAAAAAGAAAGCCTGCAAACTAAGGTGAGGACGGATATAACCATTTTCTGAAGCTGTTAAAAATGCCAAGGAGATTCTCTCTTCAAAATTCCAGGGCCTGCGGGCTGCTTGTCATTTTGTATGCTGTCAAAATCTTTGATTTACCCCAACTCTTGATGTCGGGCTATGAAAAATGCTTAGCTCAATTTAAGCCTCTCGCAAAAAAGGGCTAACATTAAATTCTTGTCTACGCTTCACAGAGCATAGAGAAAATTAACTTCCCACCAACCTCATTTTCTACTTGAACATGAAATAATGATTTTTTTGCTCATATAATTTTATGTGTGAAAAAAATTTTGTGAGGCTAATATTTACACACAGAACAGCATTCTAGTTCATGTGTAGGTGTGTGCTGGCACTTTTATTATTCTGATTTTTTGGACATGAACACAGTTCAGCTGCAATTACTGCAGAACTACTAATCCGTAGTTGCTAAAAGATTTGGGGCATTAAGACAGCTTAGAGTTATTCAAAATGGAAGTGAAAGGGAAAAGGATTCTGGGCCAAGGGGATGAAGACGGAAAGAAAAACCCACAGCAGGAAAGAAAGGGGAGGATAGGCAGGTGAACCAGATGCTGGAAGCAGTGGTGGGGGAAGAAAGAGGGAAAAAAGCTAGATGGGGTTGAAAAGAAGAGACACACTGGTATGGAAGAGGAAGATAGGGGAAATCTGGACACAGGAAGGTAACAGAAAGAGGGGAAATTATGTGCATGGGGCATAGGGACAGAGACATAAAGGGGACATGCCACGGGGATGGTTTATGGACACAGGGGGGGGGCAATGGCAGATATATAGGGGAGATATTAGAAATGGAGAAAATAGGAGCACAGAAGCGAGATGGTTTGTGGGGATGGGACAGGGACCGAGCTCGCAGGCTCCAGTGGCTTGCACAAATTACATTGTAACGTGCCACGAAAATAAGAGGGAGGAAGGTCGATAGATAGGCCACGCGAGAGGAGCTGAAGGGTGGTAGAAAGGAACAGATGGTAAGGGAGGGAAGGATGGTGGTGGAAAGAAATAGAACAGACATTGAAGGAGGGTAGAGAGGAACAGACCCTGAAGGGAAATGTGGAAGACAGAGTGGGGAGAAGATGCTGGAAGGGAAGAAGACAGATGCCAGACTATGGGGGAGCGGAGGGAAGAAGATGGGTGCGAGACCAATTGGGGGGGGGGTGAAGGGAGAGGCACAGTAACAGCAAATGGAAGACACAGAGAGAAGACACACAGTGGATGGAAGGAATTGAATGAGAAGATGTGGAAAGCAGAAACCAGACAACAAAGGTAGAAAAAAAAAATTCTATTTATTTATTTTTTGCTTTAGGATAAAGTAGTATATTAGTTGTGTTGATAAAAATTTATAAACAAAAGCCCTGCCAGCTGAACATCTCTTTCTCTAATTCAGCAGCAGGGACTTTGATTTATAAGAAAGGAATAAGCTAAATATTACAGTACTAAGGCTTATATGGATGCTGCGGGGGGGGGGGTGAATGGGATGGCAGTGGCGGTGACGGGGCAGTGAAAGGGATGGCGGTGATGGGGCGGTGAAGGGAACGGCGGTGACGGGGCGGTGCAGAGGATGGTGGGCCGGGGACAGATTTTTTCCCCGTGTCATTCTCTAGTTCAGAATTCCAGTCTGAAAGAACATGGAAGGAGGATTTGGAACATTATAAACAATTCTAGTATAACATCAGCTGTAAAAAGAAACGTTTCACTGGCAAAGAGAGGAGGACATTCTTTTCTGTATTTCTTAATTTAAAAAATTATTTCACAGCAGCATGTTTTGTACTGATCTTATCAGACATCCTGCGTATATTTTCTTGTGCAGGTCTTAATTGGCTTTGCAGTAATCTGTTCTGTTCTTTAGCAGATTCATGTACCGCAGTTTTTGTACGTGCTCTACATGCATCACTCGGCCTAACATGTGACTTCACGAGCATCTACACATGGAAATCGCAGCATGTTCATAAATAAATTGCATGCGAGTGTTAATTACAATCTAATAAAACCTAAATTTGTTTAGCTTCAGACTTTTTTTCCCCTTTTTTTTTTGCTGTTTGATAATTTATTGTCATCTATTGGATACACTGTTGGACACCATTGAAACCCAATGAAGGGAAGTCAACACTCTAATCTCGCAGTAGCCCAATGTGAATTAGAATCAGTGGCGTAAGTGAGGGTTAGTGGTGCCCCTCCCCGCCCTCTTCTCTACCCCTGCCTCTTCCTGCCCCTCCTTTCCCTTCCCCGTACCTCTTAAATTTTCCTGGCACAAGCAGCATCACGAACTTGCTGCCCATGTCGTATTGGCTCTCCCTCTGACAAGAGAGAGAGAGCCAACACCGACACGGGCAGCAAGTTCGTAATACTGTTCGCAATGGGAAAATTAAAGAGATATGAGGCAAGGGGTGCATTCGTGCGGTGGGGTTCAGAAATGAGGTGCCGGCGCCCCCACCAAGACAGAACCCGGGGCAGACTGCCCCTCCTCTTAATTACATTACATTAGGGACTTCTATTCTGCCTATACCTTGCAGTTCAAGGCGGGTTACAAAAGAGCTAACTGGACATTTCCAGTGAAGTTACAACAGTTTTGGGGTTTGTTTTTTTTTTGGTTACAAGGGAGGAGAGGTACCTGGATTAATTCCGGAAGAACTTGCAATTTGGATATTAAATTGACTGTACGTTACTGTGTGATATAACAAATAGATTACAGTTAGAGTACAAATAAGATTACTTTACATTTCAGGGATCTGAATACTTGGTTGGTGTTTTGGGGAGGAAGAGATTATTTAAGTGGAGGTTTTGGGGAGAATTTATCTAGGAGGAGGGGGAAGGGTTGGGTTAAGATATCTGGATATTTTTTGAAAAATAGGGTTTTGATTTCGTTTCGAAAAGTTTTGAAGTCGCCCTTTGCCATCAACAGGTTGGAGATGGAGTGGTTAAGTTTTGCTGCTTGCGTCGCCAGAAGGTTATCAAACATATGCCACTGCTACAAACACTAGGGGGAGGTGGGAAGAAACTATAAAAATCTTAAAAGTCAGAATTGGGACATGCAAGTCAGTGTGTTTCACAAATATGTAAACCAGAATCTATCATCTAGAGCCTGTTTTAAAATACAGAAAGATGGACTTTTATGCATTGGGTGTGTGCAGCAGAGACTTCCTTTTTAGTAAAATAAATACAGAAAATAGCAACAGGATTAAAGCTGGCACATACTCATTTATCTTTGAAACTTTAAAAACAGTTGTGTATTATCCTAACGTTGTCAGAGGCCAGTTTGGCAGGTGGATGGGGGGGGGGGGACAAAAACCACTGGGGGTGATTAAGGAAGACCAAATGGCAGTTGGCGTGGTTAATGCGCGAATTATCAGATCGAAAGCCTCCATCCTGAGGCACCACTTGCTGGGATCCAGAACATGACAACTGAGGAGATCTGCCTGGACAGTGTCAACTCCCCCTATATGGGAAGCCAAGATGTCCAAAAGGTGAACTACCACCCACTCAATGAGCAGAGTCGCTTCCTGAGCTACCAGACGACTCTTGTTTCCTCCCTGATGATTGACATAAGCCACAGCTGTGGCATTGTCAGAGAGAACCTGCACCGCTTTGCCCTCCAGCAACGACTGGAAAGCTGCCAACGCCAACTAAATGGCCCTGGTCTCCAGAATATTGATTGACCAGGTGGCCTCCACCAGTGATCAGCTACCCTGAGCTGAATGACCAAGACATTGGGCACCCCAGCCATGGAGACTGGCGTCCGTAAGAAGCACTGTCCACTGGGGCTGATCTAGACTCACTCCCAAACCAGACTGGAGGACTGAAGTCACCAGTGCAGACTGCAATGAATAATCCCGTGAAGAGGAACAGGAGTGTGGAGCTTGTGAACCACCACTGAAGAGTATACTGAAGGGGGCGCATGTGAGCCCAAGCACACTGGACCACCTCCAAGGAGGCTACCATTGACCCCAAAACCTGAAGAAACACCTGCGCCTGGGGACAATGAGAACCCATCAGAGAGCAAATCTGCGACTGTAACTTCTGTACTTGGGCCTCGGGAAGGAAACCCTCTCCAAAGCAGTGTCAAACAGAACTCCGAGATACTCCAGTCGCTGAGACGGAGTCAATTAACTTTTGGAAAGGTTGACCACCCAGCCCAATGACTGTCACAACTCCACGACACAGGCCCTGACTTGGGAGCTCTCCTGAAAGGACTTCACACGAATCAACCAGTTGTCCAGATAAGGATGAGAAGATGCTAAAAAGCTTTGAGAGAATAATAAATGGCCAAGTTCAAAAAGATTGATGTGATACAGGTGTTCTCAGGGAAACCAGTGGCTCTGAGTACGAAGCCCGTCCAGATGAGCTCCCCAAGCATACGTTGATGAGTCCATGGTCAGAACTTTCTGATGGAGGCGGAATGTGGAACAACAACCCTCTGAAAAGATTGGAAGAGCTCATCCACCACTACAGAGACTGTTGAAGTGACAATGTGACTGTAATGTGCTGCAAGAGTGGGTCAGGACCAGTGTTCCCGCTAAGCTGCGCTGGCCTGCGTTCGCGCACAAAATATTACATCGCAGCGCACAAGTTTCTCTTCACAGCGCACACATGCGTCGCAAAGGTAAGGGGAGGTAAGGTAAGGGGACGCATTGGGGGGATTGCACTTCCCCACAATTGCCATGCTTCGGTTCCTCTTCCTTCCTTCCTCCCTCCCCTCCCCCCCCCCCCCGCGGGACCCTGCGGCACCATCAACTCTTACTCCCTCTAATGTCGGCCCTGCAGCTCCAGACTTCCTCGCACCTTCTCCCCTCCCCCTTTGGATCGCTATTATTTTAAATGTTATAGTCGCGGAGCTGTATCCATCAGTGGAGATGTCTAACCTCGGCCTGCCCCGGAACTCTTACTGCAGCAGCCGCCCGTCTAGGCAGGAACAGGAAGTCACTGTTGCAGTAAGAGTTCCGGGGCAGGCCGAGGTTAGACATCTCCACTGATGGATACAGCTCCGCGGCTATAACATTTAAAATAATAGCGATCCAAAGGGGGAGGGGAGAAGGTGCGAGGAAGTCTGGAGCTGCAGGGCCGACATTAGAGGGAGTAAGAGTTGATGGTGCCGCAGGGTCCCGCGGGGGGGGGGGGGGGGGGGAGGAAGGAAGGAAGAAGAGGAACCGAAGCATGGCAATTGTGGGGAAGTGCAGAGCTGCAGGGAAGAGTGTTGCGGTACCCAGCTGGAGGGAGAAGGAAGATGAGGGAGGGAATTAAAGGAGATGCCAGGGCTTGGAGCGTAGGAGGAAGGTATGCCAGTCTAAGGGAAAAGGAAGGGGGAGATGTGAGAGCATGGAGGGGGAGCGAAAGATGGAAGAAAAGGAAAGGAGAGAGATGCCAGAGAATCAGGGAAGGGGAGATACCAGACTATGAGGAGAGGTGTGGGAGAGGGAAGGCGAGGAGAGAGATGCCAGACCAATGGGGTGAAAGGAGAGATGGAAGGGGGAGGCATACAGTTTCTGGAAGGGGCATAGAAGGAGAGAAGATGCCATATAGGGGAAGAGAGACGGCAGACAGTGGATGGAAGGAAGAGAGTTACAAGAAGATGAGGAAAGGAGAAACCACAGAAGACAAAGGTAGAAAAAAATTTCTATTTATTTATTGCTTTAGGAGACATGTGTCACTGTTTCTGTGAAGCATTGTATGCAGAGTCCAGCTTCTTGCTGGTTCAATTTAACCTTTGTCTATGTATTTTTATTTTATCCCCCCTTTTACAAAACTGTGAAGCGTTTTTAGCACCAGCCTTGGTGGTAGCAGCTCTGATGCTCAGAATTTTATGAGCATCAGAGCTGTTACCTCCGTAGCTAAAATCCACACTACAGTTTTGTAAAAGAGGGAGGGGTTAGTTTGTGATTACATATTCCTTACTAGGCGAAGGTGTTTTCTGTGTTCTGTGTGTTTTCTGTTATGATTGACGGTGTAGGATTGATCTGTGCTGGTCTGGCTTGTTTAGTTTTACAATGGGTGTATTGATGTACTGCTCACTGCAATATGTAAGATGCTGCCTTTTCCTAGGTACTCATGTGTGACGTGTGGTTTGTTACTAAAAATCATGTTTTTCTTACAGATGGGGGGGGGGTGCCAAAAAATGATGGGCCCCGGATGTTACATATGCTAGGTACGCCACTGTATGTAAAGATACCAGAAAGCTGGCGTAGCAAAAACTTCTAAGTTTTGAGTATTTAACCCTCCCACAATCTCACGGGCACTCGTTTCAAGTTTATTGAGATTTTGATTTAAACGCAATATCAAATATTTTCAATGCGTATAACAAAAATAAATTTGGGGAAATAAATAAAACCATTTGAACCAGTGTTCCCGCTAAGCTGCGCTGGCGCACAAAATATTACATCGCAGCGCACACGTTTCTCGTCACAGCGCACAATCGGAAGAGGCGTACAGCAGATGGCAGGGCGGCGAGAGGAGAATCGGGCGAGTTGGCTCATAACTTGCTGGCGCCCGATATTTTTGGCTCACGGTGAAAAAAGTTTGCTCACAACACCCGCCCGCTTAGAGGGAACACTGGTCAGGACCCTGAGACCACTGAGACGCCAAAGATCATTGGGGCGTCCTGAAATGAAGTCTTACAAAGGGAGTTACGTGGACCGTGGAAGCCATGTGACTCATAAGGACCATCATATGTCTGGCTGAGATGGATTGAAGACAAGAAATCTGATGACAAAGATGAAGCAATGTGTCTTGATGTTGTTGAGGAGGAGAGCGCGGCGCTACACAGAGCAGCTTCGGCCGGTGCAGGAGAGGGCAGGCCCGGCGAGGTCAGCGGCGGGAGAGAGGAGAGAGAAGAAGCAGGAGGCAGGCAGCGAGCGGTAGCGTGGGGGAGCGTGAGGGAGCTCCGCCCACCCCCAACGCGTCACCGCCAGCGTCACCACCAGAGCGCCGGACTCCCCCTTAACAGGAGGAGAGCGCGGCGCTACACAGAGCAGCTTCGGCCGGTGCAGGAGAGGGCAGGCCCGGCGAGGTCAGCGGCGGGAGAGAGGAGAGAGAAGAAGCAGGAGGCAGGCAGCGAGCGGTAGCGTGGGGGAGCGTGAGGGAACTCCGCCCACCCCCAACGCGTCATCGCCAGCGTCACCACCAGAGCGCCGGACTCCCCCTTAACAGGAGGAGAGCGCGGCGCTACACAGAGCAGCTTCGGCCGGTGCAGGAGAGGGCAGGCCCGGCGAGGTCAGCGGCGGGAGAGAGGAGAGAGAAGAAGCAGGAGGCAGGCAGCGAGCGGTAGCGTGGGGGAGCGTGAGGGAGCTCCGCCCACCCCCAACGCGTCACCGCCAGCGTCACCACCAGAGCGCCGGACTCCCCCTTAACAGGAGGAGAGTGCGGCGCTACACAGAGCAGCTTCGGCCGGTGCAGGAGAGGGCAGGCCCGGCGAGGTCAGCGGCGGGAGAGAGGAGAGAGAAGAAGCAGGAGGCAGGCAGCGAGCGGTAGCGTAGGGGAGCTCCGCCCACCCCCAACGCGTCACCGCCAGCGTCATCACCAGAGCGCCGGACTCCCCCTTAACAGGAGGAGAGTCAACGGCGCACAGCCGTTCAGCGCGCGGCGAAGGCGAGCGGTAAAGGCGCTCGCCTTAGCAAGAGCGCCTTCGCAAAGGAGCCTGCAGAAGGAGCCAGGAAGCTGGGCCGACTAACAGGGAGCCCGAATACGTAAGTTACATTCCGGTTATTGTTCTTTTGTTTATTATTACCTAGCCACACAGCACACACCGAGACAAACACTCTCAAACAGCTCAACAGTACCAACACAACCAAGACCAACAATCAACAGGAGGACTGCTATCAGGAGGGCAGGACACACACAATTGAGAAGGAGAACAAGACATGAGCGCCCACGGAAGCCAGAAGATGAGCTTTCCAGTCTTCTGCACCGGCTGCAACATGTATGACTACCTCCCCTCGGGGACTAGGGCATACATTTGCAGCCGATGCGAGGAGCTGGACAGCCTGAAACTGCAAGTTCGGCTGCTGGAGGGAACTGTGATGGAACTCGAAGAACTCCTTGCCAGGAAGGAGGAAAACTGCATGCAGGAGAAGTTGCTAAGGGAGCCCGATACCAGCGAAGGGATCGTGGAACTAGAAAGATTTATCGAGGAAGCCCACCAGCAACACGTAGAGATCCCAGGGCTGGAAAGCTGTACCCAGGATACCCAGACAGAAGGCCTGGAAGAGAGGAGAGAAGACATCCATGCAAACACAGAAAAAACCGAAGATGAGGTAGTAGACATCCACACACCAGGAGAAAGGGAGAGAACACATGAAGACGTCCTCCCATCTGAAGAGCCGAAAACTATTTCAAGAGTAGCACTGGAGGAAGAAGGCTGGCCTTATACCATAGATGTGGACTTAAGACCCCCGAGAGACCCCCGAATAAAGAAGATGGGGATCATCGTAGGTGA
This sequence comes from Geotrypetes seraphini, assembly GCF_902459505.1. NCBI lineage: Eukaryota > Metazoa > Chordata > Amphibia > Gymnophiona > Dermophiidae > Geotrypetes > Geotrypetes seraphini. The sequence continues at coordinate 175,579,025 of NC_047086.1, read as the reverse complement.
CTCCATTATACGTCACGTGGACAGCCACACCGCAGGAGGAAGAGAGGACAGAATCGTCACCTGTCTGCCTGGAGCAAGAGTGAAGGATGTGGCCAACAGGATCTCCAAGATCATAGACAGCGCAGGGGGAGAGGATACTGCTGTGCTCATCCACGTGGGAACAAATGATGTGAGCGGACGGAAGTACGACAGGGAAGAGATGAAGGGCCAGCTCCGCTCACTTGGAAGACAGCTGAAGATCAGGGAGGTGAAGGTGGCCTTCTCCGAGATCCTCCCAGTACCAAGAGCGGATGGAAAGAGACAAGGGGAATTGCAAGCTATTAACGCCTGGATGAGACGATGGTGTGAAGAAGAAGGCTTTGACTTTGTGCGCAACTGGACGGCATTCTGGGGAAAAAGCAAGTACTACAGAAAGGATGGACTACACCTCAACAAGGAAGGAGCAAGAGTATTGGCAGGCAACATGAAGAAGGCCATCGAGAAGGCTTTAAACTAACAAATAGGGGAAAGCCGACAGTCGACCACCAGTTGATGGCACGGACGACAGGATGCCCCGATGAAGAAACCATGGGCTACTACTCATACACAGGAGGGGACGACCTCACAGCAAATAAAGAAGACAAGGCAGGAAGGGACAACTCAGACACAGGAGGGGATGACCGTACAGCAAACAAGAGAGACAACACTGGAGCGGTTAAGGAAACCGTGAAAGAAAAAGTAGAGACAGTAAAGAGTAGGAAGTCCAAAAAGGAAACACGAAGAGAACTCAAATGTATGTATACGAATGCTAGAAGTCTAGGAAACAAAATGGGGGAACTAGAGACAATAGCAAGACATGATAAGTTGGAAATCATTTGCATAACAGAAACATGGTGGAACGAAGAAAACAAATGGGACACAGTGCTACAGGGATACAAACTATATAGAAGAGATCGAGTAGGGCAGAAAGGTGGAGGTATTGCCCTATATGTTCAGGAAGGAGTAGAATCTGTTGAAGTGGCTACGACGGAAATGAAAGAGAAGCTAGAGTCCCTCTGGATCAAGATTCTTGGCCAAAACAGCGCAGACACAAAAATTGGCTTTACTATCGTCCGCCAGGACAGGCGGAGGAAACTGACTCAGAAATGATAGAGGAAATCAAACAAGAATGCAAGATGGGCAATGTAATAATATTGGGAGACTTCAATTTCCCGAGGATAGACTGGAAACTAGGAACCTCCAACTGCGGCAAGGAGGCCAAGTTCCTGGAGGCGCTAGGGGATTGCTTCCTGGAACAAATGGTAAAAGAGCCGACAAGAGGCAACGCCACCCTGGACTTGGTATTAAATGGCCTCACGGGTCCGACAAAAGAAGTAGAAGTTACGGTACCGCTGGGGACGAGCGATCACAATGTGATCAGATTTAAGCTTGACATCGGGAATAGAAAACATGCCAAAACCCTAACCAAAACCTTAAACATTAAAAAGGGCAAATACGATCACATGAGAGCCATGGTGAAAAAACGACTCAAGAAAAAGGTGGACAAACTTGAAACGGTAGACCAGGCATGGTCCCTACTGAAAAATACTATCACAGAAGCACAAAATCTCCACATTCCGAGGATCTCCAAAGAGGGGAGAACAAAAGGTAAGGGAGAACCGGCATGGCTTACCAGACAGGTGAGGGAAGCCATAAAAGAAAAGAAGGACTCTTTCAAAAAATGGAAACACATGAAAACAACCGAAGCATGGAAAAAACATAAAGATGATCAGAAGAAATGTCACAAGGCGGTGAGGGATGCCAAAAAGGACTATGAGGAAAAAATAGCGCAAGAGGCCAAAAACTTCAAACCCTTCTTTAGATACGTGAAAGGGAAAAAACCCACAAAAGAGGCGGTGGGACCCCTGGACGACCAGGGAAGAAAAGGGTACATCAAAGAGGATAAACAAATTGCAGACAAACTAAATTCCTTCTTTGCGTCCGTCTTTACGGAGGAGGATACCGCAAAAATACCAGAAGCAGTGAAAGTGTTTAGTGGAGTAATAGAAGACAGCCTCACCACAGTTGAAGTGGAGTTGGACCAGATATACTACCAGATCGACAAACTTAAAAGTGACAAATCCCCTGGACCGGATGGAATTCATCCGAGAGTTTTAAAGGAATTGAAGGTTGAAATCGGAGAGCTATTGCAAAAACTTGCCAATCTGACAATCAGAACTGGACAGATACCAGAAGACTGGAAGATAGCAAACGTCACGCCAATTTTCAAAAAAGGATCGAGAGGGGAACCGGGCAACTACAGACCTGTGAGCCTTACGTCTGTCCCTGGAAAGATGGTTGAAGCACTGATCAAGGATAGCATAGTCCAGCACCTAGATACACACGACTTGATGAAACCCAGTCAACATGGGTTCAGGAAAGGGAAATCATGTTTAACGAATTTACTTCAATTTTTTGAGACCGTGAACAAGCAAATTGATAGTGGAATGCTGGTGGACATAATATATTTGGACTTCCAGAAGGCGTTCAACAAAGTTCCACATGAAAGACTTCTCAGGAAACTACAAAGCCATGGTATAGAGGGAGATATACACAGGTGGATAGGCAAATGGCTGGAAAACAGAAAGCAGAGAGTGGGCATAAATGGGAAGTTCTCAGACTGGGAGAAAGTGACTAGTGGTGTGCCCCAGGGCTCGGTTCTTGGGCCGATCCTATTTAATATTTACATCAATGACCTGGAAGAAGGAGTATCCAGTGAGATCATTAAATTTGCAGATGACACAAAGCTATGCCGGGCAATCAGATCGCAGGAGGATAGCGAGGAACTCCAGAGCGACTTGTATCAGTTAGAGAAATGGGCAGAGCAATGGCAGATGAAGTTCAACGTGGAGAAATGCAAAGTAATGCATTTAGGTAGTAAGAATAAGGAACACGAGTATAGAATGTCAGGCGCAACTCTGGGTAAGAGCAAACAAGAAAAGGACCTGGGTGTACTGATAGATAGGACCCTGAAGCCGTCGGCACAATGTGCGGCAGCGGCAAAGAAAGCAAACAGAATGTTGGGCATGATAAAGAAAGGAATCACGAGTAGATCGGAGAAAGTCATAATGCCGCTTTATAGAGCAATGGTCAGACCACACTTGGAATACTGTGTCCAACATTGGTCTCCCAACCTAAAGAAGGATATAAAACTGCTTGAGAGGGTGCAGAGACGAGCAACGAAGCTAATAAGAGGTATGGAGAACTTGGAATATGAGGAACGACTCAAGAAACTGGGACTGTTCTCCCTTGAGAAGAGGAGGCTGCGAGGGGACATGATCGAGACGTTCAAAATGCTGAAAGGCATCGATAAAATAGAGCAGGAAAATAAATTATTTACATTGTCCAACGCGACACGGACAAGAGGACATGGTTTGAAGCTAAGGGGGGACAAGTCCAGGACAAATGCCAGGAAGTTCTGCTTTACACAGCGAGTGGTAGACGCCTGGAATGCTCTCCCAAAGGAGGTTATTAAGGAATCCACTGTGCTAGGATTCAAAGGCAAATTAGATGCACATCTCCTTACGAGAGGCATAGAGGGATATGGGTGACTAAAACTATATCAGGTGTATACCTGACTGGGCCTCCGCGTGTGCGGATCGCCGGATTCGATGGACCATGGGTCTGATCCGGAGATGGCAGTTCTTATGTTCTTATGTAAATGCCCAGAGATGAATGATGTTGAGAAGAGCTCCTATAAATTGTAGCTTCTGAGAGGTCTGGAGATTTGTGGAAATTGATTTTGAACCCCAACTGTTGAAGAAAGAGGATGGTTTGCTGAGTCGCTAAGGTCACCCCCTGCAAGGAAGGATCATTGATGAGCCAGTCATCCAGGTAGGGAAATACTTGGAGACCCTGAGAACGTAAGGCTGCTGCCACTACAACCAGGCACTTGGTGAAGGCTGGGTGAGGATGCCAGACCAAAAGGGAGGACTTTGTATTGATAATGGTGGTGAGCCACCTGAAATCTGAGGTATCTCCTGGAGGCTGGATGCACTGAAATGTGAATGTAGGCCTCTTTGAGATCCAGAGAACATAGCCAATCGTTGCGATCTAACAGGGAATATAAAGTTGCCAAGGAGAGCATTCAAAACTTTTCCTTTACTAGAAACTTGTTGAGATCTCTGAGATCAAAAATAAGTCAGAGACTTCCCATCTTCTTTGGAACAAGAAAATACCGGGAATAAAACCCCTGGTTATTTTGAGTAGATGGAACTCTCTAATGCATTGAGGAGAACAAGAGAGTCTAGTTCTTGAAGAAGGGAGGTCTGCTGAGGATTGAAAGCAGACTCTCTTGGAGGATGATCTGGAGGGATGGTGCTAAAATGAAGAGTACCCCTCCCGAATAACTTTTAGAACCCAGAGGTCGGAGGTTATCAACTCCCAACGATGATAAAAGAGTTGGTCGACCTCCAATTGGTTGAGATGATTAATGGCGTGGTATGGAACTGTGATGATGATGCACCTGAGAATCAGTGTCGGTACCGCAACACCTCACGGCTGTATGCTCAGGCTGGACTGATACCGAGGAAATCAATATTGGGGTCATGAGGCGAAACATATCCCCAAATTGTAGACAGAAAAGCGCATCAAGCTTCTCCCAAAAGGAAAGAACCGGTACCTGTGGCTTAGCCGCTGGTACCATCGGTGCTGCGGCTTGCCTCAGAGAGGGTGACTGTGATGAGGATGCATCCCTGTAAGTTGCAATGGAAGCTTTCGCTTGATCAGTGATCTGCAATGCATTTTGGGAAGCTGGTGGCTTTTTGGCTGGCTTACCAGAAGAAGCAATGTTCCCCGATACCAGTGTCGATTAGAGAGCTGTATGGGAACGGGGATGACGGGAATCCGCGGGTTCCCCCTCCGGGTCACGGGGATTCTGTGGGGTCACCCCCCTCAGGTCACAGAGATCCCGTGGGGATGCCCTTGTGGTCATGGGGATTCCACGGGGTTGGAGGGAGCTCAGCTGATACGCACCTTCAACTGCCCTCCATGTTGTAGTCTTCTTTGCAGCGTGCAGCACTCTCAGCACGCCTCCAGTAGCTGACCCGGAAGTCTTCCCCAACGTCAGAGCTGATGTAAGAGGGAAGTCTTCGCCTCATCTACATGCAGCGTGCTGGGCCCACTGCCCTGCAAAGAAATACAGCTGGAAATAGTGCTGCCCTTCAGCTACGGTAATTAAGGCATCCTGCAAAAAAATCACTGCTGTAAAGGGAGAATTTGGGTCGGACAAGCTGGATATGGTGCTGAAAGAGGCACTACAGAAAAGAGAGGGCAGAGATCTCATCTGATCCAAAAATCCACATAAATTGGACATAAGAGAAAAAGTTCCCTTCAGAGGAGACACCGCCCAGGAAAAGGATCCAGGCTGCCCTAATTAGCTGAAGATGAGACCGGGAGGCCAGGGGGAAACCTGGGGGGGGGGAAGAAATAATGTCCCTGAAAACTGGAGAGGGTGAGAGATGGTGGACAATGGGATTTAGGGAGGAAAGGAACAGAAAGGGAGAGAAGTTGGACACAAGTGATGGGGGGTTACAGATACTGGATAGGAGAATAGTTGGGAAGAGAAAGGGAGAGCTGGTGGACCCTGGTGTGGGGGCAGAAAAAGAGGGAGGGAGCAAGAGCACATAGCGTTGCAACAAAGAGGAAGCGCATTGGGACATGGGAGGGGCCCAAATGCGGTATACAGAAGGGGGGAGGGAGTGCGTTTTTGAATACAGAAGGCATGAACTTGGGAGAGAGAACAGAGGAAGGGAGGGAAAAAGATGCTGAGGTGGGGAAGGGAAGGGAATAAAAAGGGAGAATTGGTCATGGGTGTGTTAGTAAGAGGGAAAGAGAGATGGTGCACACAGGGAATAGAAGAAAGAGGAGAATTTTGGTCATAGGGAGGGAGTGAGGTACAGATGATAGGGAAGAGAAAGATGAGAGGGAGAAATGTGGTGGAAAGGGAACAGTGGGACAGATTGAAAGGGATGCAAGAGAGAGTAATGTTGGACATAGTGGTGAAGAGAATGGAGGGAGAGATGTGGCATGGTGCTGGAGAGGGGTGATAGGAGAAATTTTGAGCATGGGGCTGGTGGGCAGGGGCGAAAGATGCTGCACATGGTCCAGGGGATGAGAGAGGGATAAATGCTGGACCATGGTAAGAGGAACCAATGGACAGCAACAAAAGAATTTGCAGAAGACGGAAAAGTGCAAAAAAAATCTGGGACCAACTTGATGGAAAAATAAGTCTCCAGACAACAAAGGTAAAAACCGGAATTTGTTGACTAAATGTTAGCTTTGGGAAATGTATATAGCAAAAGAAAAGGAAAAGAATTTCTGGTTTTATTTCTACAGTGTTGTAGTACTTGCTGACCCTTGCTGTGACTGGTGGGATCTCCAAGCACCGCCAGCAGAGGACCTCTTCTAGAGACGGCCAGAACTCCCCTCCACCAAGTGCAGCAGTCGCTGGCAGCATCCATGAGCCATTGAGGTGCAAGCATCTGTGACTTGGACGCTACCGCTGCTTGCCAAGCTTGGCAAAAGGGACCCCCGCCCAACTGAAAAGGAAGTCCTCAGCTGACAGCTTGAGGGTCCTCATTGGCTGAGTATTTATATTTTATATTTACATTGGAGGCTCTGGTAGAAACCCATTTACAAAGTATGTATTCTTCTCAATTAATATTTCCAAATTAATTAAAGTGTCTTTGCTTATTTATAAATGGGTCTCTACCAGAGCCTTTAATTCAATAGCATAATTAAATGAAATAACTACTTCTGAAGTTTATAGGGATGGGTGGGAACTGATTTGATTCCAGTGGGGACAGGTTTGACTTCTAGCAGGGATGGACGGGGATGGGTTTAATTATACCGGGACGGGTTTGATTTCTGTCCCTGCGCAACTCTCTAGTGTCAATGACAACGCCTTCAATGTTGACTGTTTGTCGATGTCCATGGTAGTACTGAATAACTTCTCTTGCTGAAGTTTGCGGCTCTTAATAGATCATTTTTGAAGAGAAGAACGCGTATAGGAGTTGATACAGTGTTCTGGGCCAAGACACTGCAAACACTAAGAGTGGGGGTTTGTAAGTGAAATTGACCATTGACACCTGCTACACTTCTTAAAACTGGTTAATGGATGGGACTTCGATGGGAAAACTGCCTCAGTTAAATTAAACTCAATGGCTGGGGTAGAAGAAAGAGGACGAATTCCCACAAAGCAAACAAAAATTTTCCCTCTTTCTGTTTTTTTTAAAAGAAAAAAATGGAAGAAGGAAAGAAAAGACTAAATTCAAAACAAACGCGGGAACGGGAAGGCAAAAGGCAAAAAATATTGAACAACGTTCAGAAACACGTCTTCTTAGCTCCGCGGAAAACTAAGAACCGAGGAGACGTGCACCTACATTGGGAAGGAAGGTACTCGCATATGTGTTGGGTGGGCGGTTCACAAATTTTCTTAAGTTCTTAAAGTGGCGATGCACTTTTAAACCTGTCCGTTTTGCGGCTCCATTGATGATGTCACTCACATCTGAGAATATGCTGCCTGCTTGTCCTAGGATAATGCTCTTTTCAGCTACAGTGGCAAAATAACGCTCAGAGTTTAGGAAGTTGGTTGGTTGGACTGAGAACTTTTCAGCAACCCCTTGTATGATATGATAAAGAAGTGATGAAGATGTCAGTGAAAAAGTGAGACAGCATGTCCGTCAACCACATGTTGCAGCCAAATGTCACCCGATGGGCTGCACCTTCTATGAACAACAAGGCTCCTACCAGCTGCTCTTGGCTCTTGATCTGGTCAGCAGTCTGCTTCTCCAGTTTTTCTTTGGCTTGGAGAGCAGCTAGGCGTTCAGTCTCCAACCGTTCAGCTTCTTGATGTGCTCGTTTCCTCTCATCCTCCAACTGCAAAGCTTTTTGGATCTGTTCAGAGAGTTCTAACGTGGAAAAATGATATAGTTGCTTTACTGTACATACTTATAGTACAGACTGACAATACAGAAATGCTTGCAACTTTATAAAATGTTACATTAGCTGTGTTTTGGCTCATTGAATGGAATTCACCTAAAAAGCTGTTAAAATATTTGTGTGGTATGAATACAATGATAAATCCCTATTTTTCAACCCCGGGAAACCATCTAATTGATCAAAAAAGAAATCCCTTAAACTTCTGCACTATAAACATCTAGAATCAGAAGCCCTATTTATAATATCTGCTTTGCTTGGCTGTAAAATTTGAAACATACATATAAAAGTGCTAATCCCATCCCAATTCATCTATTCTCTGCCTCTAAGAACACTTATACATTATAAACCAAATTCTATAAATGGCACAGAAAAATAACATACTAATCCCCTCCCCTTTTACAAAACCATAGCGCAGGTTTTAGCACTGGCCATGGTGTAACAGCTCCGATTCTCACAGGAATTCTATGAGTGTTGGAGATGTTACCACCATGGCTGGTGCTAAAAATCACGCTACAGTTTTGTAAAGTGGGTATGGCTTGCTCCAAAAGTGACCATAGGTGCTGGTAGGAGCCCCTGTGGACACAATTCTTGTGTAAAGTAGGTGCCGGAAATGTACCAGTGAAACCTTGACCTACATTTATGGTGTTTACTTTACACAAGGCTATGATTCTCTAACTGGCGCTGGTACAGGATTGACAGAAGACCGACACCAGTAAATACCAGCAGCAGTTGCCGAATCCTGCAATTAGTGCCAAAATCCGCATCTAACTTAGATGCAAGGATTTGCATTAAGTAAAACTCGGAAGTTATCTGGCCTGGCACTGAATATCGAGTCCTAAATCAGCCTATGGTTGTCAGAATTTCCATAACTGCTGACTGCTGCAGGCTAAGTATAAAGGGATTCTCTGGGGAGGGTGTTTTTGGCAGCATTGAACATTAATGCACATGACTTACCATTTGCATATCTACCCATAGTATTTTGTATGAAAAATTGACACACTCATAAAGCAGATGCAAAGGTCTGTGGCTGCAAGCTTCAAAGGGAATGAATGCACACATTTTCCCTTTGAAATTTGGTGCAGAGTCAACTTGTTCATCTTGAGAATCACCATGTTCCGATGGTGCAACTTTATTAGTATTTTCAATACTGAAATATGGTTTGAAACTGCAGGACTGGGTAACTGGAAAAACATTTTGAAGAAAAGAACATGTAAACAAATACTTTGGTTTACCTCTCTCTGCTCTCTTTGTCTGTTGCTCATACTCCTGTAATCTCATCATCAGTTCCTCTTTTTCCCTGATCATCAACTCCTTCTCTTTCTCAACAACCTCTCTTTTTCTCTTCTCACTCTCCAATAGTTCTCTAACATGAAAGAAAAACTGTGGTAAAATACCAGCAGGGAAGCACACTTTCAGAAACAAAAATTCAATTTACTATGTGTGAAAACAATAAAAGTTCTTCCTAAGATTGATAGGCACAATTAGGATATTTAGACTTTGTGTTAAAAAGAAAATAATATTCCAAGAAATTCATTTGTTTCAATAAGAGAAAAGGTCAGAATAGAGAGGTAAAATTTTCAAAGATAGCTTACGAAAAATTATATATAAACACATTTTACATTCATTTTTTCTACACCTTTAAATGTAATGTAGCAGTCTACTGTACTTTACAGTATCTACAATTCTGTGCTAGAGTGCTTCTTTATTATACATACCGTAAGACATCAATTAACTGCCTTGTAAAAACACTTTATATTCTTAGGCATGTTTGGACTCAGAGCTTCCAGGACCCTATGAACACAATCCAGTTTAATCTGAAGCTCTTCAGGGGAACTGCATTTTTCCATCAGGAGATCCATAGATATAGTTTCACTATGGTTAATAACAGCCCTTGAGGAGGATACATGAACTCCTATGAATCACAATTACACTTGAAAACCCTATTTTCTGTATCTTCCACTTTGTCCCAGAGCTTACTGTTTTGCTTAGTCAGATCAGACACCTGCCATTGTAGCTGCACGATTTGACCTCCTCCACTTTTTAAGTCAGAAATTTCTGTGTACAACTCCCCCTAGAATGCTGCTAGATCACTTCTAAGATCTTTAAATTACTCAGTAACTCCTGAAGTGAAAACAGATTTTCTCTATCTGCTGCTTCAATTGGTTCGTGATTAATGACACCCTCCTCAATACATCACCTCCAATACTATTGTGGCATGCTCATGTCACAGCTGGGATCTACCGAACTGCACAAGCTTTTGCACCAATTACAAGCTGAACGTTTCCATTTCTGCTCAGAACACCTCCATCTACCGAGAATGTCAACTGGGAGCTTGGGGGGGGGGGGGGGCTCTTAAATTGCTAATTGTCTCAAGCCAGGCACAACTCAGGGCTCAAGCGACTACCTTGGAACATGATGCTACTTCCTGCATTTATGGTTTGCTTTGAGCAGAAATACTCTGATTCCATCCACTTTCTAAATAGGAATCTTGTGTGTTTAACCCATGCCTTTTGAATCCCATCACAGTTTTTGTCACTACCTCCTCCACTAGGAAGGCATTCTAAGTGTTCACAATCTTTTCCGTAAAAAAAATAATCACCTGATGTCACTTTTAAATGTGCCTCTTTTTGGCTTTATTTCATGTCCTTTGGTTCTACAGTTTTCCCATCTTCAGAAAAGCTTTGTTTGTGCATGAATACATTTCAGGTATTTAAACATCTGTATCATATCTCCTTGTTCCTCCTCTCCAGGATACTATGCTCAGGTTTTCAAGTTTCCTCTTTTATGTCACTTTTCTCTGAACATTAGTGAGATACAGTACAACCTCTAAAATAGAGGTCTGCACGGGAATGGGGATCGTGGGAATCTTGCGGGTCCTGCGGGGATCTCCCAAAGTCAATGGGACTCCCACGGGGACCCCTCCCAGGCCCACGGGACCCCCTCCCAGGACCACGGGACTCCCACGGGGATGGATCTGGAGTTCCCATTCCTAGGCCTACCTAATGTCAATTGTTAAAATTTTCAAGTTGAGACTGTTTTATTTTTGGGGACAGGTAACTTTTATGGGGGACGGGGACGGAGGGGATTCCTCGCGGGGACGGAGGGGATTCTTCGCGGGGACGGGTGGAGACAGAGGTGATTCTTCGCGGGGACGGGTGGGGATTGGTAAGATTTTGCCAGGGACGGGTAGGATTTCTGTCCCCACGCAACTCTCTACTCTAAAATTGTACTTTGTGAAGCATTGTGAATGACCTACAAAGGAGAATAACCACTTCCTCCCTTCTGCTGGTTAAATCTTTCTCTTTGAAGCTTGGCATCCTTCTGGCTTTGGCTCCTGATTAATTCTGTTTCACCACTTTGAAGTTTCTCAGACACTGTCACCCCGAGATCTTTCTCCTAGTTCAAATACATTAGCCTCTCACCCTCTATCACATATTGTTCCTTGGGACTTCTACACTCCAAGCGTATCAGTCTCAATTTATTCATTTTATTTATTTTTTGTGCTAGATATATTGCAAGGAGTCCATAAAGGCGACTATGTGAAAGACATTTGGAGTATTGAGATTAAGCACCAAATTACTGCGTCTCAATGGCCACGAATTTGGACTTGGAGGATGAGATGTACAGTGTCAGCATCTATGAGACAAACTTGTTTTTTTCTGTTACATAGAGCATTATGGACCCCTGTTCGATTACAAAAATTGGATAGCTCTAAGTCTAATAAATGTTGGCACTGTCATCGCGAAGCAACTTTAGATCATTTATTATTCTATTGTCTATTTATTATGAATTTCTGGAATCAATTTGGGACCAAATTAATTGTTTATTAGATAACCAGTGGCATTATCATATGATACTGTGCTATTTGGTATGGCAATGAGAGCAAAAAGTCAGATTTCTACAAATAATAAATTATTACTTATAATGACTGGGGTTGCCATTCAACAAATTATGTATAATTGGAAAAATTGGAGTAGATTAAATTATAATTTCTGGTGGAATTCCTTATGTCATGTTTATCAAATGAAAAGATTTATTGCAATACAGCGCGTTTTTTTCAGGAAATTTCAGGATGTGTGGGAGCCATTTACAAAGTATTGTACAGAGTAGATGACATTTTATTTTATTTTTTTTCCCTTAAATTACAAGTTTGATTGTGAGGGGGGAGGGGAGGGTAAATTTATTGTTACATATTGTATAAGGTATTGATTATATGATAAGAAAGGGTGGGAAGGGTGGGAGATAAGAGCATATTATTTGTACCATTGATGATTATTAAGTGTTATATTTATTGTTAATTTGTTTGGATATATTGTTACACTTATTGTAAATTTGAAAATGAATAAAGAATTTAAAAAAAAAAAAAAATTTTAAAAAGGGTAATCGGGGAAGAGACGAGATCAAGCAGTAGAAGAAGCAAAGGACTCAACAAATGAGTTTTGAGTAGTATTTTGAACTTTGGATAGGAAGGTTCCAAACAGATGTGAGAGCAGAAAGTTCCACAGAATTGGATCACGGTAGCTGAAGCTGGTCTCATGAGAAACAAAAGCTGGTTTCATGAGAAACAGTTAAATGGAAGGCAGGGAGGGGCGGGACCATAAGTAGTTTAGTGGTAGAAGAACAGAGGGAACGTGCTGGGGCGTACGTAATAAGGAGACACTTGAGATATGCTGGAGCAGAAGGGAGATGCGATCTGAGCAGAGGGTTTTAAAATTTAACAGAAGAGGAGGTTACGTGGTGAGCAGAGTGAAGAAGTTTATTGGCAGCGGACTGGATAAGTTGAAGACGTTTGAGTGAGCCAAGAGAGAGAATGGAGTATACTGTATAAGTAATTGCAATAACCAATGTGAGAAACAACAAGGAAAGGAGAAGGATGTGAATGTGGTGGACTGACTACAGTGCAGGGGCTGAATACAGTGCAGAACAAAGAAAGCAGAGCATGCAAATGTAACCAAGGTTATAAACTTAAAAAAAAGGATATTCCTGTAGGTTTAAAGAATTTTCAGCTGTACTTTTAGAATTTTGGACAGCACAGCTCTCTCCAGGAAGTGAGCAATGCTGGAGAGAGTTCTAAAACTGCCTAGGAGAGCAGTTGAGGAGAGTTGAGTTGGTTTGTTGGCAGAGACAGGTGTTTGTTATATGTTGTCTCTGTAAAATTGGGTTTTAAAGATAAATTGGATATTTATTGGATATTGGATATTTATAGATCCTGCAAAGGAATTGTATTGATTTTTACTTAAACCTTGGTTCAATAGAAAGTGGGTGGGATTAGAAATAGAGAAATTTCAATTATTCTTTGATTTATTTGGGAAACTAGTGGCCACAGTGTTTATTGGTTTTTTTTTTTCACTAAATAGGATTTTGCTTCCTTTGGATTTTTAAGCTAGGGAGTAGGTATTATGGAGGAAGCTATTTCGGGCCAGGAGAGGGAGAAAGGTACCCAACTGAGAAATTAAAGGACTGGATACTCACTTGTTTTGCTGCTGAAGAAATCCTGTCTGCGGAAATCAGTGAGAAAAATTTTGGGACAAGTATTGATTACAAATAAACTATTCTTTTAATATTTATTTTATTTCACCTGTGTTTTTGTCTATTTGGGTGAAGTTTATTTTAAAATGTAAATCTGCTTCTTCCTTAAAGAAAACATAATTGTACCCTTGACCAAAACGACTACATTGTTGAGAATTACACTTTGAGGAAGAGCAGGTTACACAAAGGAATCTTAAATCTTAACTTCCAGACATTAGACTATTCTTCTACTTTTTGTAAATGTTCACACTACTTCATGTCTGCAAAAAGGAGATCTTTTCTTTCTAACCCTTGAGCAATGTTGCTCAAAGATATTAAATTGTCCCCAAGACTGACCCTTCATTCCACAACTCATCTACAACCACAGTGCTGAAAGATAGCACCATTTAATTTCCGCTCTGGATCTACCAAATGTTATTCAATGCTTCTTAGTCACAGCACGCATATTTATGCCTTTAAATGAAAAATATAATCCATCTAGTGTTTCACAAATGATTGCAGCCCTACAGTGTTCTTCAACCTCCATACTACCTGTACCATCTCTATAAGCATAACAATTAGGCTCCTAACATAACAAGTCATTTCTATACTGCATAACCAGTAAGTTCAATGCGGTTAACAAATATTTAAAAATACAATATAGATTAGGAAGATTTGATTAATTAGCAAACAGATATGTCTTCAGTTGCCTTCGAAAATAACACTCAGAGCTCAATAACAGGCTTTAATTCCTTATCCCAGCAAGCTGCCTGGTAAGAAAGCGAACATTGAAGATGTTTTTTTATAACAACCACCTTTGATCGATGGAAAATTAAAGAGACTATGTGAACTCTGTGAACATTTAGGCCCTGATTCTGCAAAATGCTTCTAAAGTTAGACGCCCTTTGTAGAATTGCGTTCAGCATTGTTTAGGCATCTTAACTTTAGGTGTCCTTTAGAGAATCAGTTTTTAGGTGAGATTTACACGTCCAAAAAATAAGAACATAAGAATTGCTGCTGCTGGATCAGACCAGCGATCCATCGCGCCCAGCAGTCCGCTCACGCGGCGGCCCCCAGGTCAAAGTCCTGTGTCCTAACCGAGACCAGCCCTACCTGCGTTTGTTCTGGTTCAGCAAGAACTTGTCCAACCTTGTCTTGAATCCCTGGAGGGTGTTTTCCCCTATAACAGACTCCGGAAGAGCATTCCAGCTCTCCACTACTCTCTGGGTGAAGAAGAACTTCCTTACGTTTGTACAGAATCTATCCCCTTTTAACTTTAGAGAGTGCCCTCTCTACCTTGGAGAGGGTGAACAACCTGTCTTTATCTACTGAATCTAATCCCTTCATTATCTTGAATGTTTCGATCATATCCCCTCTCAGTCTCCTCTTTTCAAGGGAGAATAGGCCCAGCTTCTCTAATCTCTCACTGTACGGCAGCTCCTCCAACCCCTTAACCATTTTAGTTACTCTTCTCTGGACCCTTTCGAGTAGTGCCATGTCCTTCTTCATGTACCAGTGCTGGATGCAGTATTCCAGGTGAGGGCATACCATGGCCTGGTACAGCGGCATAACCTTCTCTGATCTGTTCGTGATTCCCTTCTTAATCATTCCTAGCATTCTGTTCGCCCTTTTCGCCACCGCCGCCGCACATTGTGCAGACAGCTTCATCGACTTGTCGACCAGTACTCCCAAGTCCCTTTCCTGGGGGGTCTCCCCAAGTACCTGTATTCATGCATGGGATTTTTGATACCAATATGCATTACTTTACACTTATCCACGTTGAACCTCATTTGCCATGTTGCTGCCCATTTCTCGAGCATGGTTATGTCGTGTTGCAGATCTTCACAGTCTCCCTGCTTCTTCACTACTCTGAATAACTTCGTATCGTCCGCAAATTTAATCACCTCACTCATCGTACCTATTTTCAGATCATTTATGAATATGTTGAAGAGCACGGGTCCAAGCACCAAGCCCTGCGGCACCCCACTGTCCTTAATGTTATAATATTTTATTATTATGTTGATTTTATGCTGTTTCTAATTATAATATTAGGAGTTGGATCTGTTTAATGCTTTTATTTATTTCTCTTCTATCAGAGAGAGTGACTGGGATTCAAACCAGCAACACTAGGATAGAAAGGTATAGGTTTAATCAGTGTGCTACAGTTTGAGCTAGCAAGCTACATAGCAATTGTAAAACTGGGTCTTATAGGCATTGTAAGGAAGTCTACTTTTGAGCACAGTTTAGGCTTCAGATAGACCTGAGTTCTATAGACGGAACTTAGGCACAGTTTGGATGTCCTTAATGCGATCTGCTATATAGCTCTCTGGGTTTTTATTTTTGCTTTATTAAGCTCAAAATACATTTAATAAGCCACCACATAAACAGGGCACATCAATACAAAGATGCAAAACCTTCTGTTTTTCTGGGCAAACAGCAATGCTATTTTCTAATTAGAGGGAAAGATCTATTAATTGAAGCACAGCACATGAAAAAAACAGCTTTATGTTTCTTGCTAAAAAGCTACTCTTTTTGTCTCACTAAAGATTGCTCCAATGAGATCATTCTTAAAACAGGTGGATTCAGCAAATAAAGCACATGACAAAAATATATAGATTGCATTCATAACTTCATTTGCAAAAGCTTTAAAACAGAAAAAACCAGATACAGACGCATGGCTTCTGTTTCATTGCAAATGGAGGTTTGCAGCTGTACAATGGTGACCTTATTGTGAGATCATCAAGGTGCACCTACAAGGTACAATGCCACAATTAAAATATGAGCTGGGATTTGAACCCATGACCTCTGGAAGAGGAGCACAGAGCTTTTACTTATTGAGCTATAACAGGTTCTAGGAAGGTATCTCTGACTGCCCTGTGATCATAGAACTCAAATCTATTTGAAGCCCACAAGCTCAAAAGTAGACCTGGCTTTCATTCGCCTACAATATAGGCATGATATGGATACCCTAGGTCATTCAGTGTTATGTAAATGAATCAAAGGATGCCCAAATTAAGTCATTGCCCAAACCACGCCTACGCCTATTGAGTTAGGCGCGAGTTTTAAACTTGGGTGTCCATGAAATTGTGGCTATGTCTACAAAGTGGTATCTACATCCTTTGGACACCTAAGTACCAATTATCGCTTGTTAAGACCCTTAATTGGTTCATTAACCACTAGATTGTACGCCTAAAGCACGCCTAACTTTAGGGCCATTTTCCATAGCTTTTTTCTTTTTTGGCCTCTCTTTAATCAAGCTCTAAAGTACATTTAATTAAAAGTTGTATCAAGAGTGAAAAATTAATTTATTGTTTCAGCAGTGGCACACCTGCCCAGAAAATCTGAATTGTATACAGTACAAAACTTTCTATTTTGGTTTTTCTCTGCCCAGGGCCCTGCTCTCACCTTTCCAGCTTTTTCTGATTTCTCTCCTCTTTGGCTTGGGCTTTCATTTGTTGCACCTCAATGGTGTCAGGCTTCCTGCGACGCATGTACAGCTCATGGTTCCCCATACACAACTGCAGTATCCGTTTGTTAATTCTGAGCCGGGGAGCATAAAACACGAAGTCCTAGGAAAGATGCAGGAAAAAAAAGCTATTTAACCTTTGGAGGCATCTCATTTTTTTAAAATGCACATTGCAAGCTAACATTTTAAACATCTTACTGCCCCCTCTAGTAATCAAAGGGCACACACGGGTTTACTGTACATCTGTCCAGTACACACAGCAGAATGCTTCTATTGTAACTGGTCATTTCCATAGAACTAGCACATAACATAAGAGGCAGCCCCTGCTCTGTGGGACTCACGGTGCAGTCAAGACACACACACAAGACCAATCCTTTATTCATCTTGCATTTGCTTTGATACCAGACCATTTGCATATCTTGCACCATCCCTCTGGAATGCTCTTGCTACTTGATCTATGGTCAAAACATGCTCTTCGCAATTCATGTTCAAGTGGAGTGGAGAAGTGGCCTAGTAGTTAGGGCTGCAGCCTCAGCACCCTGAGATTGCAGGTTCAAGCCCAGCACTGCTCCTTGTGACCTTGGGCAAGTCACTTAACACTCCATTGTCCCAGGTACATCAGTCAGATTGTAAGCCCACCAGGACAGATAGGGAGAAATACTTGCGTACCTGAATGTAAACAACTTAGGCTATAAGTGGTCTATAAATACTAAAATTAATTAAGAGCAAACTTAGGATTTTGATTTTTCCAACAGGCTTTTTGATTTGCTTGTATGAGGGTGACCTCAGGCCAGTGGCCTTACTTCTTTCCCTTTCTACTTCATCATCTTTTAATATGAATATAATTCTAGAGGTCATGATTGAAGCGGTGGGATTGGGGAGAGGGGGTAAAATCCTGTCACTCTATCTGTTCCATCTCTGCAAACACACTACACTGTATATCAAGATATTATAATGTATGTGATATTGAAACTAAATAGCATACTATGCGTATTGTTATTTGAATTTTATTTATTGGATTTATATTCTGCACTATCAGTCATTTCTAGGTGGATTACAGAATAGTAATCACATATTTTTCCCTCTCTGTCCTGGCAGGCTCACAATCTATCTGTACCTGGGGCATTGGTGAGTTAAGTGGCATGCCCAATTACAAGGAGCAGACTGGGATTGAACTCACAACCTCAGGATGTTGAGGCAGTAGCTCTAACCTCTAGGCCACCCACCTTCCCTCCTTGTAATTGTCTATTGCCTCTATGGCTCCTTGTTATCCTAAATCACTTAACTCTCCACTGCCCCAGGTACAAAATTTAGATTGTGAGCCCGCTACAGACAGAAAAAGTACCTGTATGTAATATGTAACCCACTTTGGTTATACAAAGAAAGGCAGTATACCAAGAATTTATAAATAAATGCATACCAATAACAGAACAAATTCAAGAAGAGAATAACTGAGATGAACCAGGATGGAATTAATTGAAGAATGTTGCAAGAGGATCATGGTAACACCATAAATGATGACAGGTAAAGACCTGCATGGTCCATCTAGTTTGCCCAACAAGAAGGTCAGAGCCGTGCTTGCCACTCTATGTGAGCCACAGCTGCCAATACTTAAACACTGTTTATCAAGTCTCCACTGTGCCAATCACATAGGCAGCTAAACATGACCAAGTCTTCCTTATAGCCATATATCATTCTCAAGTACTGCTGACAGAATTCAACTTACCAATCAAGATGGCTTCCCTTCCCTCCCCCCACAGCACCCTCACTCACAGTACGTGACAATGAAATGATCTATAATAGAGAATGACATAGGGACAAATTAAACTAAACTAAACCTTAGGTTTATATACCGCATCATCTCAACAATCGTAGAGCTCGGCACGGTTTACAAGAGTTGAGAGAGAAAGGAACTCCAATGAGATTAAAGGGTATAGTGAGAAGGATATTTGGGGGGCTTAGGATGCCAAAGATGGGGTAGGTATTACATTTTTGAAAAAAGCCAGGTTTTCAGATGTTTGCGGAAGAGTTGGAGAGAGCTCAGGATCCGGAGGGGGGGGGGGGAGGTAAGGTTGTTCCAGAGCTCAGTGAATCTGAAGGGGAGGTAGGTCCCTAGTTTTCCTGCACGGGAAATGCCTTTTAATGAAGGAAAGGATAATTTTAGTTTATTCTGCATTCCTGCAGGAACTCAATTTCCCCGTCCTGTCCCCACAAGTTCTGTCGCTGTCCCTGTCCCTTTCATGTAAGCTCAGCCTTACGCGCACAAATATGGAACACTTATGATTTCAGAGGCTTGTGCAGATAAGGACAGAGCTTTTAGGAATGGGGCAGGGACAGGAAAAGAACTCACTGAGATGGGAAAATGAGTTCCCGAGGGGACGGGGAAAAATTTGTCCCCATGTCATTCTCTAATCTACAACACTGGAGTTGCCAGATGAGAGAAATGGAAGATTAAGAACATAAGAAGTTGCCTCCGCTGAGGCAGACCAGAGGTCCATCTCGCCCAGCGGTCCGCTCCCGCGGCGGCCCATCAGGCCCATTGCCTGAGCAATGGTCCCAGTCTATCCCTATAACCTACCGCTACTCTTATCTGTACCCTTCAATTCCTTTATCCTCTAGGAACCTATCCAAACCTTCAATGCACACAGCCCAGGAAAAACAAACAATTGTGCATTCTGGTTTCTAGCTATAAAGAGAAGATTGATAACCTAGAGAACAAGTCATAGCGCAACAACAGATTGATCAGCCTTCCCAAATACATGAAAGAACCAGAGCTAAGAGATTTCGTCTGGAATTATTGGCTGAGGTGCCATACGGCCCAATTAGATTGGGGCGAGCATATCGCACTGGTCTCATGATAATGAGGACAGAAAGGCGAAAGGGCTGTGATCACCAAGATCCTCAATTTTGCTCACAAAGAGTGGATACTGAAGGATACTTAGGTTCGCCTAAGATTTTTGATAAGTGCCTTAAGGCGCAATTCTGTAAAAGGCGCCTAAGCATGATTGACATGCAGCTGACACAGAATCTGGCCCTCTATGTGGTGGCCTATGATCCCTGTACGTGGAGTACGTGAACAATTGCTCATACATTTTACATGGTCGTTACATAGTCAGTCACAAAAATACTGACCAGACTTTTAAACAAAATTAAAAATTAATTAAACTAAACTAAATCAATTACCACTGTGTGATTTTTTTTTTGTGCTATATATATAGAAATGCTTTGCTAATACTGGGATCCAATATTGTTGGTTTTTAGAACTTGTTGCTTACATGAAGAGAAAATTTGCATGTACCTAGCCACTCTTTAGAGGGAACATTGGTAGTGGTTCTATGGAATCATCATATAAATTCTCCAGCTTTAGTTGGTGTTTTAACAGCACTAAAGTTCTCTCAACTCTCTGTAGAATCACTTTTGGTTTTGCCTATAATTTCTATTTTGATGTCTGCCTCTCATTTCTGTTTTCTTCATATTGTCATAGCCTTTGCAGTTCTGCTGTTATTTTAAAATGTATTACTAGAGGCTAAGAACATTAAGACTTCTTTTAGCAAAATATGTTTTAGTTTATTAATAATAATAACTTTATTCTTTTATACCGCCATAACCAAAAGTTCTGGGTGGTTTACACTAAAAAGAGCTGGACAATCAGTGAAATACAATAATACAAACATTTGTAAAATAGAATTTCAATAATAAAACTCACTAAATAATAAACTTATCGAACAAAGTGGTCTTAATTAATTCCCGAAAACTGCAATAGGATAACATAGCTTGCTGAATACATTTACCTAACCAAGATTGTTGCCTACCAACTTGAAATGCTAGGGTCCTATCTAAGAAGGTCTTAATTTTTGGATAAGCAAATACGTAGAAGTTTCTAGTTTCTCTTGATGGTCTATGCAACACAAAATGAGGAAAGAGGTAAGCTGGAGACAATCCCGATATCAGCTTAAAGCAGATGCAGGAAAATTTGAATAATACTCTTGCCTCCAAAGGCAGCCAATGAAGTAAACGATAATATGGACTAATATGGTCATTCTTTTTTAAACCAAAAATCAATTGAACAGCTGTATTCTGAATTATCCTTAATTTCCTTAAAATTTTTTTGGGTGCTCCTAAATAGATGATGTTACAATAGTCTAAAATAGATAAAACTAATGCCTGCACCAACAGTCTGAAAGATAAAGGATCAAAATATTTTTTTATGGTTCTTAATTTCAACAATGTAAAAAAGTATTTTTGTACCACTAAGGGCTCCTTTTACTAAGGTACGCTGGCTGTTTTAGCACGTGCTACAATGTCGCGCGTGCTAAACGCTAACGCCTCCATAGAGCTTGCGTTAGTATTTTTTGTTTAGCGCTTGGTTTGCGCACGCTAAAAATGCTAGCGCACCTTAGTAAAAGGAGCCCTGCTAGTGTTAAATGTCGGTCTAGTGTGACTCCCAGAATTTTGATAGATTTAATAATTGGGTAGTCATGACCATTAAGATGAAGCAATGAGTTTATTTTTGGCATCCTTGATCCTTTGGAGATATTTGTCAACCAGTAAAACCTCTGTACTCAGTGATTCCCCCTCCCCCCCTTTTTTTTTGTTTTTTTTTTTTTACTAAGCCGCGGTAGAGGCATCTACTACAGCCTAAACAGTACGCCTTACCACCAGGGGGGTAAGGCTTACTGTTGAGGCACCTCTAAAAAATGTTGGGGAGGTGGAGGAAAGGGGGAGAGGGACCCTGCTCGATACCCACCGGGTTTGATACCCCCAAGGTTGGATGGACCCCCAAACAGCTTAATCCAGCACCAAAAAGGGAACAAAAATTCCTAAACAAATTCCAACAGACCTACCAAGGGAGATGGGTACAGCTCACCACACCTGCTGGAGACTGAGTGAACACTGAGGTAATTAGGGAAGAGTCGCATCATATGTACTATTCCAAAGTTTTGTCTCAGTTTCCACATGCTGGTCATAATGTGATATAACCGTCTTGTAAGATTAACCTATGCTGGTCTGGAAAGTTGCTAAAGAAGATGGCCTTTATTTTTCCTGCTTTGCACTTCCACTAAGGATAGCACTCTTTATTCACATAGATTTGTAGTTAGGGTTCAAAACTGGAATCTCAACTATGTCCCCCAACACTTAGAATGTTTTACACTAGTATCAGTGTAATTAACATCTGCCAACACACACTCATAATGTTTCGCAAAAGATTTGCTTTATCAAGGATCCCCCAGAGCCATTGTGTCCTCCACCTTACTCAAACTTATTTCCAATTGTCAGATCATCTAGTCCCAGTAGCGTAAGATCATGATGAATTTAAGTTGAGTATGAAATTTATCATAAGATTTAACTAATAATTTTATATATTAAAAAAACCTCTAAAAAAATAATAATGTTAAAAAACTAAAAAATTAAAAATAAATATAAAATATGATAAAAGAATGTAGGCCAATGAGGATAACGATACACCAATATTCCCACCGGATATAAACTACTATCGAGGGTGGAGGAGCTGTGCCTGAGGCCACATTCGTTTATATAACATACTAGCTGATGCCCCGGCGTTGCACGGGTATTTAATTATAGCAATAACACTGTAAATGGATTCAAATAAAGATACTTTATAGTGGTGAATGAAAATATTTTTTTACAACTTTATAAAAAGTACAATAATCAAATTATAATGTGAAATATTTGACAAAATGAATACAATATAACTAACACAAAACTTGATTATAAACAACATTTTTAGTTTCACCTCCAGGAGCAAGAACATATACATTTTTGGGTGAACCCACCCTTCCCACGTGTGCAGGTGGGCCGCGAGACCCCCAGAACATATCACCCCCGGTAGTGAGGGATCTGCATACCAATTTTCGTTCAAATCGGTCCCACAGCTTTTTACATTTTTTCCATTGACTTGAATGGGTGAAATCTGATTTTCTGTTTGTAGCTCCGCCCACGTGTGCAGGTGGGCCGCGAGACCCCCAGAACATATCACCCCAGGTAGTGAGGGATCTGCATACCAAGTTTCGTTCAAATCGGTCCCATAGCTTTTTACATTTTTTCCATTGACTTGAATGGGTGAAATCTGATTTTCTGTTTGTAGCTCCGCCCACATGTGCAGGTGGGTCGCGAGACCCCCAGAACATATTACCCCCGGTAGTGAGGGATCTGCATACCAATTTTCGTTCAAATCGGTCCCACAGCTTTTTACATTTTTTCCATTGACTTGAATGGGTGAAATCTGATTTTCTGTTTGTAGCTCTGCCCACGTGTGCAGGTGGGCCGCGAGACCCCCCAGAACATATCACCCCAGGTAGTGAGGGATCTGCATACCAATTTACATTCAAAGCGGTCCCACAGCTTTTTACATTTTTTCCATTGACTTGAATGGGTGAAATCTGATTTTCTGTTTGTAGCTCCGCCCACGTGTGCAGGTGGGCCGCGAGACCCCCAGAACATATCACCCCAGGTAGTGAGGGATCTGCATACCAAGTTTCGTTCAAATCGGTCCCACAGCTTTTACATTTTTTCCATTGACTTGAATGGGTGAAATCTGATTTTCTGTTTGTAGCTCCGCCCACGTGTGCAGGTGGGCCGCGAGACCCCCAGAACATATCACCTCAGGTAGTGAGGGATCTGCATACCAAGTTTCGTTCAAATCGGTCCCACAGCTTTTTACATTTTTTCCATTGACTTGAATGGGTGAAATCTGATTTTCTGTTTGTAGCTCCGCCCACGTGTGCAGGTGGGCCGCGAGACCCCCAGAACATATCACCCCCGGTAGTGAGGGATCTGCATACCAATTTTCGTTCAAATCGGATTTTCTGTTTGTAGCTCCGCCCACGTGTACAGGTGGGCCGCGAGACCCCCAGAACATATCACCCCAGGTAGTGAGGGATCTGCATACCAAGTTTAGTTCAAATCGGTCAAGCCGTTTTTGAATTAACTCACAGAGACCCAGTGTTGTAATATTACAACATCACATTTAAGGCTACAAAATAAACCCTCCCCCATTTTTTTTCTTTTTAAAACTTCATGTACATTACTAATAGAACCTATTGTTCAGTTCTGCAACACCATTGGATGGTTGAATGTGTAAATAGGTCTGTTTATCTGGCCATGAAGTCATACAACCCTGTTGCCTGCTTTGGAGTATATCATCTTGTTGTTTTGGACGGGATACATCAGGACTAAAGTAAGTAAAAAGCTTGAAATATTTTTTTATGTGATCATTAATATGTGTAGATCATGCAGATTTTATGACATCATTGAATATACTGATTTTAAGAGATTTAGAGCTGGTTATTTCTATGTTGTAATTTTACAACAGTGGGTCAAAGTGATAGCAAGGTTTTGTCTGCACTCCCCTGAGACCCAGTGTTGTAATATTACAACATCACATTTAAGGCTACAAAATAAACCCTCCCCCATTTTTTTTCTTTTTAAAACTTCATGTACATTACTAATAGAACCTATTGTTCAGTTCTGCAACACCATTGGATGGTTGAATGTGTAAATAGGTCTGTTTATCTGGCCATGAAGTCATACAACCCTGTTGCCTGCTTTGGAGTAATGATGTCCATTCCCTCTGCACACCACTGGAGTACTTTCAGAAGTTTGTGACAGAAGATATGATCAACGCTCTGGCAGATAACACAAATCAGTACAGTTTTCAGAAGAAAGGATCATCTATAAACACAAACACAAAGGAAATAGAGCAGATGATTGGCATGTATCTGAAGATGGGTCTTGTCCAAATGCCTGGAGTCCGTATGTACTGGGAAGCAGACACAAGATACAGTCCTGTCGCTGATGTAATGTCACGAAACAGATTCCAGTCTCTGTTGACATCATTACATTTTGTGAACAATCTAACCGTGTCTGAGATGGAACAAAAAAGTGACAAACTCTGGAAACTCAGACCATGGCTTGATGCTTTCAGAGAGAAATGCCTAAAAGTGGTCCCTGAAGAACATAACTCTGTTGATGAAATGATGATCCCTTTCAGGGGGAAATTCAGCAGCATCAAACAGTACATGCGTGGCAAGCCAAACCCATGGGGGTTCAAGCTGTGGGCAAGGACTGGAATCTCTGGTATACTTTGTGATTTTGATGTGTACCAAGGCAGTGTGAATGGAATACGGGCAAGATCTGAACTTGGACTATCAGGGAATGTTGTGATGAAACTTGCTTCCACACTTCCACATAGTCACAACTACAAGATCTATGCAGACAACTTTTTCACCAGCATCCCATTGATAGTTAGGCTGCTGGATTGTGGAATTCATTACACAGGAACAGCCAGACAAGTGCACCTTCCAAACTGTAATCTTGAGGATGAGAAAAGCTTGAAGAAAAAGGGAAGAGGAAGCTTTGATGTCAGAGTGGAGTCAAATCACAACATTTGTGCTGTGAAATGGTTTGACAACAGACAGGTTACACTTGTGTCTTCCTTTGCTGGCCCACAACCAGTGGAGAAGATTCAACGCTGGGACAAAACTGCCAAAAGATTTGTTGAAGTTGAGAGGCCTTATATCGTGGCTGCCTATAACAAATTCATGGGCGGAGTGGATTTGTTAGACTCATTTGCAGCAAAATACAAGTTTCCACTGAAGTCCTACCGCTGGTACCTTTACATCTTCTGGCACACCATTAACCTAGCTGTGATCAATGCTTGGCTCCTGTACAAAAGGGACTGCAAAGCTTTGGATATCCCAAAGAAACAGATGCTAAACAGGAGAATGTTTCAGGCCCAGTTGGCATCTTCTCTTATCCTGATCGGAACGGCTGGGTCAGTGTCAAAGCGAGGGCGACCATCTGCAAGCCCAGTTTCATCAAGAGGGGGCACCTTGACTTCCCAAAAGAGGCAGTTTACAGATGATGGAGGTTCTTCAGCTGCCATGACAGCCAAAAAGTCAAATGCACACCCTCCAAAGGAAGTTTGCAAGGACATGATTGGACATTTTCCCATCAAAGCCGATAGAGGACGGTGCCGACACTGTGCAAAAGGCTATACCAACACACTTTGCAGGAAGTGCAATGTTCGCCTGTGCTTTTCAGAGCAAAATAACTGTTTTTGGAACTACCATAACTGAATAAATGAACAAATAAAACATGCACATATAGGGCTCGATTCACAAAACCGTGCTATGAAGATAGCACAAGTGCTATTTCATAGCGTGGCCGTTTTTACCCGTATTTGCGCTAACATGAAATTTTTTGTGCAAAAACACGAAATTTCTTGATTACCGCTGATAGAAGTCAATGGGCGCTTCACAGGGAAAAATTTGCGTTTTTATATGATACTCATTTTTTGTATTAAATTGATAATAAAAATTACTTTTTTCTTTATTATACTATTGTTGTTGTGTATATACATAAACTTAGGTGGGTCTTTATAAGCTGTAAAGTACAAATAAACTTTTAATTATTCCTTACATGTGTTCAGAGAGAGAGTGACACTATTGAAATTCTGCTACCTTACAGGCCCAGCGTTGCAATTTTACAACATCCTCCCCAAAAGTTACTAAAATGTCAAAATAAAAAAAAAAACACTGATTTAGGGATCACAAGCCTCCTATAACAACATGTGAACGTTCGAAAACATTTTTTTTACGTTTTTTTCTATATTTGGGTCTCTGGGGGTTAATGTGAGAATGGCATCTTTTTACATTTTTTCCATTGACATGAATGGGTGAAATGTGATTTTCTGTTTGTAGCTCCGCCCATGTGTGCAGGTGGGCCACGAGACCCCCAGAACATATCACCCCAGGTAGTGAGGGATCTGCATACCAAGTTTCGTTCAAATCGGTCAAGCCGTTTTTGAATTACTGTGAGAATGGCAGCTTTTTACATTTTTTCCATTGACATGAATGGGTGAAATCTGATTTTCTGTTTGTAGCTCCGCCCACGTGTGCAGGTGGGCCGCGAGACCCCCAGAACATATCACCCCAGGTAGTGAGGGATCTGCATACCAAGTTTCGTTCAAATCGGTCAAGCTGTTTTTGATCGCGGCACATACACACATACATACACACATACCTCCGATTTTATATATATATATAGATTAAGTACATTATGAGTGTGTGTTGGAAGATGTTAATTACACTGATACTAATGTAAAACTAGTGTAAAATTACACTGATACTAGTGTAAAACATTATAAGTGTTGGGGGACATAGTTGAGATTCTTTATTTTTCCTGTACACATTTCTGCTAGCTGTGTGTCCTTGTGGGAAGGAATCTCATAGTAATGATTTTTGCTGCATATTTTCATCCAAGTTATTTCTGTGAGATGATGGTCAGGCAAACATCCATGCTTTTTACTTTTAGTGTCAGATTTAAACTAACGTAGGACCTCCAACATAGATATTTATTTCCACAAAGAAGCTCAAGTGCCATGACCTCCACCTCCAGGTCTCTTTTTCCTGCCTTCTTTCTTCACTCTTCTTCCTGGCCCATTTACACTACGCATGTACTCTTATTTGACAAGTTTATCATACTCTGATATATCACCTGTTAGTTCCTCATGTTTGTTCCGACTGTTCCAACACTCTTTGTGGAGCTCCTTAGATATTCTGGTGCCTTTCTTGTGGCACTCCTTTCTGAATCTCATTATTCTCTCTTTCTTTACACATCAGCCCTCAATTGTTTAAAAGTGTTTACACTTACATACCTCTTTGCTTTGAGAGTTCCACAGATCTTAACATTTGTATCAACTGCTTTTTTCAGTTTCTAATTTTATTGCCTTTCTCTTTCTTCTAGTTTTTGACATGATTTATGACACTTTTGATTTAAATAATGTTTTCTTTTTATTCTCACTGCAAATGCATGAGTATTGTTCTCCTCTTAAACTAAAAATATGCAATAAATTTTCCTCACCCAAAGTCTTCCTACAGTTATACTTTCCTAAATAGGTCTGGTTTTTGAAAATCCCCCCAAAGACAAACTTCTTCCTTCCACTGTTACCTTTTTCAGGAAAAGAGTCCGATACTACTAAGTGTAATTAAGTACCCTTGAACACTCTTTTATAAAGCTTTCTAGAGATTCTCCATGGACAAGCAGTATAAGTCAGCCCCACTTTTGGTGACGTCATCTACGTTCCCAATTCGGATTTGCTCTCCCAGAGCTCAGGTGAGGCTTTAGGAGCCTCATCTGAGCATGTGCAGGTAGCCCTATATATACCTGTGCTGTCCCTCACTAATCCAGTTTAGTTAATCCGCCCTTCCCAAATGGACGGATCACAGCTCTCCATTAAAAAAAAAACAAAAAACAAAAAACAACAACAAAAAACCCAGAAAGAAAGAAAAGAAGAAGAATGGCAAAACAAAAACAAAAAAACGAAAAGCCTGCAGGAAAACCAGGTTTCAAGAAGTGCCCGGACTGCAAACGAAAAAGGAGCTCCTTGGACCCCCATGAGGTGTGTGTCCATTGCCTAGGAGAAGCACACTTCATGGCAGCCTGCCCTCAGTGCCTAAAAATGTCTCAGAGGGCTAGAAGAAATCGGCTCCAAAAGCTGCACACCATGGGGGAAGACCAGCGAAGGAAGAGAGAAAATAAAATAAAATAAAATAAAATGCAGCCAAAAAGCAGCCCCTGCTTACCTGATGCCTCAGGAAGCCCAGCAAAATCAGAGTAGACTGCTCCTGAAACTTTCCGACTACAGGATAGCTCCCCGACGGCTGCTCCATGGCCTAGGGTAGAGCATAGAAGTGCAGACAGTGGCAAAAACAGCCGAGGGTCTCCTATCCCCTCCGCCGGCCATTCCAGCTGCACCAACTCGGGACTGCTCCGATTTCAAAATCGAAGCCATGCGGCCATTAAAGCCATGCTATGCCTGCAGCCCCGAGATTCAAACTGCCTCGATCTCATCCCAGGATGATATCAGTGCACTGGGCCCCGCCCCCTTAAAGGCACAGACACAGCAAAAAGGCAAGCCTGAATACAGACAGTGCCTTTGCAAGCATGGAAAAGAACTCTGCACACCTGAAGGCACAGGACAATGTGCCTCACAGGAGCCAACACACCAGAACCTGCAAGGAGGGAACATGAAGGAGACAGAACATCTTCCTCCCCCCTCCTCTTCATCATCATCATCAGCAGCCTCACCAAGAGGCGGAGGCGCAGAAGGTCGAAAGATCGCGAGACCAGGAGCAGGGGCAGACCCCATCAGCCGGCTGACCACCCACGTGCATCGGCCGCAGATCCCAACATCCAGCCACGCCAACTGACCACTCCTACCGCTCACAGACAATTGTTAGACTTTTTCAACAGATTCATCGCACAGCAACTCTCAGGGCAAAGGGCGCACACCGGCAACATGGAGGCAGGGAGCAGAAACAGCCGCATCACACTCTCCAGCCACAGACGGCTATGCCTCCGAACGCAGTGGGCGCTACCAGCAAAGCTATGCTTCAACACGGGGCAGCCCACACACATCAACAACCCAAGACACCCCAGACACAGAGCACGTGTCTGGGACAACACAGTCCAACATGCCGGCGGAGGACCTCACTTATCCAAAGTTCCTCCAGAAGGTAGTTTCCAAGCTGGCACTCACCCCAGTACAGGTGCTAGAGGCGACAGAAGAAGAACCGGGACTGCTGAAATACCTAAAGTTGCAAAAGGCCATAGCCGCACTACCAGCTCACAGAATGCTACTAGATTGCCAGGACCAGGTCCGGAAAACCCCACGGTCAGGCCCGGCTGTGTCCAGGAGGCTAGACCAAAAAATACCAGATCAGCGAGGCACTGGGGTTTGACAAACCACAGCTCCCTCACCAGTCCATCATAGTAGAAAGTGCCCTTAAGAAAGCTAAGAGCAATCGCCTGCAGGCCAACGACCCTCCGGGCAAAGAACACAGGACCCTGGACGCTACCGCCAAAAAGGTCCACCATGGCTCCATACTGAATGCCAAAATTGACTCTCACCTGTTCCACCTTACCCTGTACAATGATGCCCTCCGGAGGAAAATAGAGGAAACCCTAGACACGCTACACCCCGAGGGAAAAGCCTGCATAGTCCCCATATTACAGGATATGGAGGAATGCAAAAAACACATGATAAAAGCGACTTTTGATGCATTTGAAACATCTGCCCGCACGGCCGGAGTGGCCATAGCATCCAGACGCCTGGCATGGCTGCAGGCATTGGGCCTATGCGAGGACACCCATGAGCGTATCGCAGATGCACCCTGCTCAGGGGAGAACTTATTCGGAGACAAAGTCACGGAAACAGTGGACATAATGAAAGCCAATTGCACAACTCTCCAAACCCTCTCCTCAGATGGCTTCGTAAAAACCCCCGGCATCAAGGCGGCTTAGCACCAACCATTGTCGCCGACAAAATAACACCGTAAGGCGCTTCGACAACCAGACAAGAGGGTCGTCCCACAGAAAGCACAACCCTGCAGCGCCCCTTACCAGCAAAGGCAGCGCCAGAGGGAGGGAAATCAGCAGAAGCCAGCTACTTCCACCACTGCTTTTGACTCATCAACAAGGCCCTCCACCTCTGTTGGGGGCCGCCTCTCCGCATTCAACAAAGCCTGGGAGAAGATAACAACAGAAAAATGGGTGCTACACACCCGCCAGCCAACCCACCAAAGAACTCATTCTCGGAGAAATCAAAGCTCTCCTTCAAGCAAGAGCAATAGAACCAGTATCCAAGTCACAGCACAACCAAGAGTTCTACTCCCACTATTTTCTCATCCCCAAAAAGACAGGAGGGTTCAGACCCATCCTAGACCTACGAGGCCTAAACAAGTATGTAACCAAGGAGAAATTTTGTATGCACTCCTTAAGAACAATCCTACCACTAATTCAAAAGGACGACTGGCTGGCTTCACTGGACCTCCAAGATGCGTATTCACACATCCCTATGCACTCCTCCCAAGGAATGGTTCTGCGGTTCAGGATCCAAACCCAGTACTTCCAATACAGGGTCCTGCCCCTTTGGACTCTCCTCTGCACCGAGAGTCTTCACAAAATATGTCATGGTAGCAGCGGCACACCTCCGCAAGAGCGCCATATGCGTGTTCCCTTACCTGGACGACTGGCTGCTGGGGGGTCCATCAGCCTGGAAAACGACAACAGCAGTCAATACAACGATGTCACTCCTGCAATCCCAGGGGTAAACACCAAAAAAATCCGTGCTACAACCAGCATAATCAATAGAATTCATTGGGGCAAGGATCTGCACGCCCCTGAATGCAGCTTTTCTGTCCCACTCAAGGGGACAAGCAATACAAAAAACTGGTTCAGCAAATATCAGAGACACACACATTCAAAGCAAGAACAATATTACGCCTCCTGGGCCATCAAGCAGCCTCCATGCATGTTGTCCCACGCACCAAACTCCACATGCGACCCCTTCAGTGGTTCCTCAGAAAGAATTGGAACCAACACACACAGCCTCTGTCTCAGAGTCCCAATGGATCAGAAAATTCGCAACAACCTCAAGTGTTGGACACAACAACAGAATTTGTACACGGGCAAGCTTTTCCAGCAGCCACAACACCAACGACACTCACCACAGATGCCTCAAAACAGGGGTGGGGAGCCCACCTCCTCCATCTGAGAATCCCTGGTCACCCTCCGAGGCCAAACAACACATCAACCCGCTAGAACTCAGGGCAATTGGGAATGCCCTACAAGCCTTTGCTCCCTGGATCTCCAACAAGACCTTACTGATCCAGACAGACAATCAGGTGGCAATGTTCTATATCAACAAGCAGGGAGGCACGGGCTCACTCACCCTCTGCAGGGAAGCCCCCCAAAAAAATCTGGACATTTGCTTTACCAACCAATATTCTCATCCATGCCACCTACCTCCCGAGCCTGAACAACGCCCTGGCGGACAGCCTCAGCAGAAAGCTGGATCCCCACGAATGGTCCCTCCATCTGGAGGTAGCCCAGGATCTCTTCCACAAATGGGGCCTCCCAACAAGGGACCTCCTCGCCACAGAGGACAACAAGAAGTGCCCTCAATTCTGCTCCAAAAGACCGGCACAATACCAGGGACGCTTTCCTCCATACATTGGGGGGAACGCCTGCTCTATGCTTTTCCCCCCATACCACTCATCCACAGAGTGCTACAGAAGATCAGGCAGGAGGCAGCCACAGTGATCTTCATTGCGCCCCACTGGCCGAGACAGGTGTGGTTCCCCTGCCTATACCAGATGTCGGCACACAGCCGCCAATCAGTCTACCGCTGCGACCGGACCTCATCACCCAGGACCAGGGACAAACTCTGCATCCCAGATTGAAAGCACTAACACTGACAACATGGATGTTGAAAAGCTAATCCTGGACCCTTTTCCACATGTCAACCGGGGTGACCGAGGTACTGCGAGCAGCCAGACGCTCGGCAACCAGGAAATCATACAGGCGCAAGTGGAAAAGATTCCACATATGGTGTGTCTCGAAAGGAGAAGATCCACTCACCTGCCAGGTCCCAGTAGTATTCCAATACTTACTTGACTTATCCACAGCAGGCCTGAAAACATCCTCCATAAGAGTCCACTTGAGCGCTATATCAGCGTTCCGCAACCGCATTGAGGACAGGACCCTAGCCACACACCCACTAGTGTCCAAATTAATGAAAGGGCTTATAAACCTGCACCCCCCCATCCACCGCCAGCGTGGGACCTGGGCATCATCCTCCGCAGGGTAACAACGCATCCCTTCGAGCCATTGGAGGATGCGCCAATCGAATTCATCACCTGGAAAGTAGTCTTGCTCATTGCCATCACATCAGCAAGGCGTATCAGCGAGCTACAGGCCCTGGTGACATACCCACCAGACACACAGATCCTTCATGATCACGCAGTGCTGAGAACTCATCCAAAGTTCCTACCTAAGGTAGTCTCATCTTTCCATGTAAACCAAATTGATAGTGCTCCCCTCCTTCTGCCCGGGACCACATACCAACAGCACGGAACAACTCCTACACATCTTGGACTGCACCCGTGCACTTCGCCTATACATTTAACGAACGCAACACTGGCGAAAGGCAGTACAACTATTTGTCTTCTTTGACCCCCAACAAGCCAGGAACACCAGTGGCACTATATCCAACTGGATCTCAAACTGCATTGCCTCCTGCTACGAGCAAGAGGGAGTGTCCCTTGAGAGAAAGACCACAGCACACCAACTAAGAGCCATGGCCGCAACATTGGCAAACCTCAGCAACACGCCACTTCAGGACATTTGCAGAGCAACCACATGGTCTACCCCACACACCTTCACCAGACACTATTGCCTGGATAGCCCAGAAACAGACTTCCAATGACTTTGGTCTCAACACACTATGAATGGTGACCAAAACAGACACAGCAAAAGACACCAATACCTGGACTAGATGAACAGGACTATCTGATCTGTCTGAATCAGACAGAAAAGATTGTTAGACAGCTTATATTCTGCTATGTTGGCACAATTTGTACAATCAAAAAAAAAAAAAAGTGTTACTCAAACATTACGTTATTGATATATATTTGTTATAATCGCTATCTGTTATTGAGATACATACTCTACCATATTGGTAGATTAAAAAAAAAAAAAAAAAAGAAAGGGGGTGTTGGTCCAGTTCTAAGGACCAACATAAAGTTCCTATTGTTTACAACGCATAACCTCTGACTGGTCTCAGTAACTGGGGCTTTGTCTCTGTCCCTCACCTGACATTTATGCAGCATCACCCTACCGCAGCGAGGTAGCGGGGACGCAGAGGGGACCATCCCTGACGGGGACCCCGTCCTCTTACACCCTCCGCACCCGCAGCTGGAGAGTCACCAAAAGTGGGGCTGACTTATACTGCTTGTCCATGGAGAAAGCGAAGTTACTTACCTGTAACGGGAGTTCTCCGTGGACAGCAGGATAAGTCAGCCACACTGACCCTCCCTCCTCCCCTATGGGTGACACTGCAATAAGACTCAAGCTAGGGGAATCACTGGATTAGTGAGGGACAGCACAGGTATATATAGGGCTACCTGCACATGCTCAGATGAGGCTCCTAAAGCCTCACCTGAGCTCTGGGAGAGCAAATCCGAATTGGGAACGTAGATGACGTCACCAAAAGTGTGGCTGACTTATCCTGCTGTCCACGGAGAACTCCCGTTACAGGTAAGTAACTTCGCTTTATCTAGAATATCGATTTTCTCACTTGCCGGTAAGAATCTTTGGAATTCAATTCCAGGTATAATGAAATTATGCAAAGATCGTGAGCCTTTTAAGAAAATATTAAAAACACAACTATTTGTGGACGCCTTTCTTTAACTCCGTGGTTATTATTTGTTTTAGATTTAAAGAATTCTGTATTAAGGAAATTTGTGGGGAAGACTTATTTGTTTACTGCATTTTACAATGTTTGTTTGCGCTTGAAATTGTGGATGTAAATGTTTTGTACATTGCTTAGATTTAAGCGCTTCATAAATTTTTTAAATAAATAATAGTCTAAATGAAAACATTATATTGTACAATAAACCTTAGTATGTTAGAAACTATATGTAGTAGCCTAATTATGGGCCAAATATTCAGCCCACAATGGTTAGTGGCTAGTACGCTAATTTGAGCTGCAGTTTCAACTACTGGATATGCAATGCTTGGTCATGTGCAGCTCCTGGCATTGGATATCTGGGTATGTCCACTGACTCGGAAGTTAACCAGGGCCAGTGGCATAGCAAAGGGGGGGGAGGTCTGCCCCGGGCACCATCTTGGTGGGGGTGCCGGCACATGTCCTTCTCTCCGCCCCCCCCCCACTACTGCGCACATGCACCTTCCCTTCCCCATACCTCTAATGTTTCCAGCGTGAGCCGCAACCCCCAACTTGCTGCATGCGCCAGCGTTGGCTCGACCTCCAATGTCGCTTCCTGGACCTGTGCCTAGGAAGTGACTTTAGAGGAAGCGAGCAGCAGGTTTGGTTGCTGTTCACGTCAGGAACGTTAAAGAGGTATGAGGGGAGGGAAGGGGTGCGCATGTCAGGAAGGAGCGGATGGGGCAGGGGGCAGAGAAGAGGGAAGGGGAGGGGTGCCTCTCACCCTTGCTATGCCACTGATCGGGGCACTGGCTGATATTCAAAGTGATGCCCAGTTAACTCGCGAATACTATTCAAATTCTACTGTCTATTATTCAAAGTAATGAACAGTAGTACTGCCCCCACATATCTAAACAATCGCCTAAACTGGAACAAAACAACCGGACAAAGGAGAACTCAGACCCCATTTACCTACCCCCCATTCAAAGGTACTCAGCGCAAGAAGATGTATGACAACCTACTAGCAACGCAAGCAGCGAAACTTGACCACCCCTTCTCCAACATGCTAACAACAACCGACTTCAAATCATTTCGAAAAGAAATCAAAACCCTGTTATTAAAAAAATTTATGAAGAAATCATCTCCATGTCTATCCCCACTCTTGTAAATTTCCCTTCAAAGTCTCAACCATGTAAACAGCACTCTAATTTGTAATTTTCCTGGAAATGTCCAGTTATCTTTTGTAATCCGCCTAGAACTGCAAGGTATTGGCGGAATAGAAGTCACTAATGCAATGTAATGTAATAAAGTTAGGCCAGCTGTTTTGCTATCCTAACTTTGTGTGGTTACTTAGCCAGTTAGCAGACTGAATTTCACTGCTAATCAGCTGAGTTGGCATTCTGTCCCCAGCCTGCCCCATCTAGTTAATGATTAGCCTACTATCAAATATATTTAGTGGCACTAACTTGTTAAAGGCCACGGAGTATCGGTTGCTGGCTTTCTCAGTGGGGTTCAATTGGGCAGGAGCCTCTCCTCTACATTTAATAATTCATACAATCTCAGTTATTGCACAGATGGGTTTTAGGGTTTGTTTGTTTTTTACACATTTCCTTCTATTCCTTTGAATTTCTGGCTCAATGGAAACCAAGGCTTGGCATCTGGAGCCATGAACCTTATTTACAACATGCCTTTGAATTCTCATTCCAACATGAGCCTGCCTAGGAAAGAAATGAGTGCAAGTGCTGAACAATCTGAGCCCCTGAAAGAGAGGAAGTTCTACAAATCACTCCAAGGTAATCAGCTCTAGGGCACATCTGCAATGGGCTCTGAA
Source organism: Geotrypetes seraphini (assembly GCF_902459505.1). NCBI lineage: Eukaryota > Metazoa > Chordata > Amphibia > Gymnophiona > Dermophiidae > Geotrypetes > Geotrypetes seraphini. The sequence goes on along the minus strand of NC_047086.1, from coordinate 175,543,010 downwards.
TTAAGCTGTGGTTTATTGCTACAACAGCTGGGTAAGAATGGTGCAGGGTCAGTCCGGGGGGTGGGGAGGGGAATACCTTCAAAGGCTGCCCATGAAAGCCCATGGTATCTCAGCCTCCCATATGAGTATGATAATTGCAATTAGACTGAAAGTCTATGAGTGAAGTTAGATAGCTAGGCCAAAACTATCACAGACACAATGTCCATTTTATTCTCTATAACATTTGACAACCTATCAAAGCCCTGCCCAAAAAAAAAAATCAGTTGACATCCATTTTGCCCATTAAAAAGCAAAACAATTCACTAAAATTTTGCATTGCACTCAGTGCTATTGTTTACAGAAAAAAAAGCTGAAAAGGGACTAGATGAACAAACAGTCCTTGCTGTGACTGTACACAGCTAGTACTCACAAATGGGGTCATTCCACTGCTCAGAACAGGGAATGTGTGTCTCCCAGTAAAATATATGCAATCCTGTGTTGTTGCCACTTTGCATGAGGTTCCTAGGCCCGATGAGTGAGAGTGATTTCGTATTACGAGTGGCCGCTGAAAAATTCTTAGCCCAACCAAGAAGAGAACGATATGGAGCCATGAAACTTACAAGTTATTCCACACTTTTTGTTTCATTTCATATCATTGAAATGAAGTGTCAAGAGCAGTGTGGAATAACTTGTAAGTTTTAAGGCTCCACATCATTCTCTTCTTGGTTGGGCTGAGAATTTTTCAGCAGCCCCTTGTAAAGGCACTTAAAGAGCTCCAGACCTATGAAATTTCTTCTGATCACAGCGTAATGAGTTCCTACTAACTTTTACGGTAAACACCAATATCAAAACTTTTTACTAATACTAACAACTTTTATAGGGCTATCAGACACGGGCACTTCCTTCTGAAACTCAGGACTTACTCTGAAGAGTATTTTTTCAAATTGTTTAAGCATCTCATTCTAACTCATCAATTAATTGTACTAAAAAAAAACTAACCCCCCTCCTTTTTATGAAGCCGCATTAGGCATTTTTATTGCCAGTCACACCAGTATTAGCTCTGACGCTCTGAGTGTCTGAGTTAATACCGCAGCGGCCAGCGATAAAAAAAGCCTAATGCAGCTTCGTAAAAAGGAGGGAGAAGGGGGGTAAGGGTTCACACTTTTTCACAAAATATATTTCTTTTTTGGCATTTATTCATTAGGGTTATCTTTTGCTCTTACCAGGGTTTGAATAAAGACTTAAGTAGGATAAACCCTTTCGAATAATCGAGCCGAGGATTCACTAACTTTCTCAGAAAATACATTAAAAAAAAATATTATATAAGAAATACAGTACTTCTAACTTTGTGACAGAGGTATATGTTAGGGACCATACTGGTGAGGTCCTGGCGGCTGTAACCACGAGGGGGTGCACTATGTAAACACATCCCCCAGGGCTGCGGGATGAGACAACAACGCATAGCAGCTCTCAAGAATGACATGAACAATGGATAGCAGGAGCAGTGTCCTCAGGTTGAGATGGGGGGGAAGAACAGACAAGGTTGATATTTAAAGCGATTTGACCAGCAGAATGGCTCCTGACTAGTCAAAACACCTGTTCGAGGCTAACAGGTTAGTGCTGCTGTAAATAAATCGGTTTGCACCATACTAAAAACTGGTTATTTTGGGAGCATTCTTGGGGCGGAGTTGTCACTTGGCTGATTAAAGTGCAGCACTAACTGGCCAAGTTTACATAAATTAGATCGTATTAAAATCAGCTCTATTTTTCTATGGTAGCCCTTAGCCAGTTAAGTGTTAAATACTGCACTTAACCTGCTACACGTTAGTTGGCTCTGGAAATCCAGAAGTTCAGTTCTGGTGCCAAGACATGGCCAGGCATTGGATTTTCAGGTTTAACGCTGGCAGCAAAACGCTGATCCCTACTGGCTGAATATCAGGCCAGAAGACAACGAGCAGATCATATAGTGCTGGACATGGTCACGTTTCGCCTACAGGGCTACTATGGCAGGGGCATACAACCAGCTGGTGTCAAAAACAGCTAACACATGGGTATGTAACAATCGGCACTATTTATGGGAGTATTTTGATTAAACACAAGTTTTTTTCTTCATATGATCTTGTCTTCTGTTCTATGTTGGATATAATAGATTTTTTTGCCTTGTTGTTTCCTCGCACTTGAATATGGGGCCATACATTTGTAGGACCAAGCAAGGTAGAAGTCTCAAGATCGCTCTCCTGCAAATATTTGTAGGTATCAGCTAGTACATAGAAATGTACATACATAGTAAATAATGTACTACTTACAGGAGATTTCTTGTCAATTGGTTTAATGATGAATTTTTTGTCATTGAAGGAGATGTTTCTGATCTCACTCCAAGGGAATCCAATTTTTGGAGTCAACCTGCAAATGCAAAATTATACAGATCAAGAAAGTGAAGAGTGGTAAAAGGAATTGGCTACAAAATAATCAATTTCTAAATGGACTCAAAACTAAAAATACCTTCTATGTGTTTCACAGGACTTCTGCTCTAAAAGAACAGGAGTAATTAAAGGTACAAGGAAATTTATGAAGAACGTTGGATGGTTCATTTTACCATGTATCAATTCTAAAGGGGACAAGAGATGCCACATCTCTCATTACATGGGGAAGTTTCCCTCTCTTTGGATAAAAGTATCCCATTTTCCATCATTTCTCTTCCATCACTTTCAAGTGCTACAGCTCCATCTTTCTCTCATCTAATCTCCCTCCAAACAGAATTTTCAAATTATGTGTACAGAGTGATTAGATGGAACTGACTTTATAGTGGAACTGTTGTTATAGAAAACCAGTGTAAGTTCTCAGTTTCGCACCCAACCTTAGCTGTGGGCACTTACTATCCTAAAGGCCAAAGTGCTCTCACCTGCTGACATGTTTATAAGCTCTAATATTCTATAACCTGTGCGTCTAACTCACATGCATGCCCCTACCACAGCCATGCTTCCTAGAAATTACATGCTCAGCTTCTCAAAAAGTGACTACTAAGGTCAGTTGCACGAACTGCCCATAATACCGATTTAAGCCAATCAGCTAATGTCTATTTATTTATTTAATTTTTAGTATTTATACACCACTTATATCCTAAGTGGTTTAGATTCAGGTACTCAAGTATTTCTCCCTATCTGTCCTGATGGGCTCACAATCTAACTAATGTATCTGGGGCAATGGAGTGTTAAGTGACTTGCCCAGGGTCACAAGAAGCAGTGCTGGGCTTGAACCTGCAACCTCAGGGTACTGAGGCTGCAGCCTTAGCCACTAGGACACTCCTCCACAGCTAGTTATTAAGTTGTGCAAGCAGTTGACCTTATACTATAAACTGGACACCGGAATTTGCGTGCTAAGCATAAAGTTAAGAACATAAGCAATGCCTCCGCTGGGTCAGACCTGAGGTCCATCGTGCCCAGCAGTCCGCTCACGCGGCGACCCAACAGGTCCAGGACCTTTGCAGTAATCCTCTATCTATACCTCTCTATCCCCTTTTCCAGCAGGAAATTATCCAATCCTTTCTTAAACCCCAGTATCGTACTGCCCTATTACATCCTCTGGAAGCGCATTCCATGTGTCCACCACACGTTGGGTAAAGAAGAACTTCCTAGCATTCGTTTTGAATCTGTCCCCTTTCAACTTTTCCGAATGCCCTCTTCTTATTTTATTTTTTGAAAGTTTGAAGAATCTGTCCCTCTCTACTCTCTCTATGCCCTTCATGATCTTGTAAGTCTCTATCATATCCCCTCTAAGTCTCCTCTTCTCCAGGGAAAAGAGACCCAGTTTCTCCAATCTCTCAGCGTATGAAAGGTTTTCCATCCCTTTTATCAGATGTGTCGCTCTCCTCTGAACCCTCTCGAGTAGCACCATATCCTTCTTAAGGTACAGCGACCAGTACTGGATGCAGTACTCCAGATGCGGGTGCACCATCGCCCGATACAACGGCAGGATAACTTCTTTCGTTCTGGTTGTAATACCCTTCTTGATTATACCTAGCATTCTATTCGCTCTCTTAGCGGCTGCTGCGCACTGTGCCGTCGGCTTCATTGTCATGTCCACCATTACCCGAAAGTCCCTTTCTTGGGTACCCTCATTGAATAAGATCCCTCCCATTGTGTAGTTGTGCCTCGGGTTTCTGCTTCCCACATGTAATACTTTACATTTCTCAACGTTGAACTTTATCTGCCATTTCGTCGCCCATTCCCCTAGTTTGTTCAAGTCCCTTAGCAATTCTTCGCAGTCCTCTTTATTCCGAGCTCCACTAAATAGTTTGGTGTCATCCGCAAATTTTATTATCTCACACTTTGTCCCTGCTTCTAGATCATTTATGAATATATTAAATAGCAGCAGCCCGAGCACCGAGCCCTGCGGGACACCACTCGTGACCCTCCTCCAGTCCGAGTAGTGGCCCTTCACTCCTACCCTCTGTTTTCTATCCACCAACCAGTTTCTGATCCATCTATTTACGTCTCCTTCTACCCCATGGTTCTTCAGCTTCCGGAGTAGATGTTCATGAGGCACCTTGTCAAAGGCTTTTTGGAAATCTAGGTATATAATGTCTATGGGGTCTCCTCTGTCCATCCGTTTGTTAATTCCTTCGAAGAAGTGTAATAAGTTAGTTAAGCACAATCTCCCCTTGCAGAAACCATGTTGGCTGGTTATCAGAAGTTTGTTTCTTTCAAAATGTTCATCGATGTTTTCTTTTATCACTGCTTCCGCCATTTTCCCCAGAACTGAGGTCAGACTCACCGGTCTGTAGTTTCCTGGGTCACCTCTTGATCCCTTTTTAAAGATGGGCGTAACGTTGGCTATCTTGCAATCCTCTGGGATCACGCCTGTTTTCAGGGATAGGTTGCAAATTTGCTGCAGTAGGCCCGCTATCTCCTCCTTTAATTCCTTCAGAACCTTTGGATGGATTCCGTCTGGACCCGGGGATTTGTCAGTTTATAATTTTTCTATCTGCCTGCGCACATCTTTAAGGCTCACTTCCATGGATGTTAATTTTTCTACTTGATTTCCATTGTAGAATTGCTCAGGTTGGGCATCCAATTTATAGAATTAGGGGATAAGTGGTATTTCATCATTTTTATGTGTGACTTGTAAATGCAAGGGGGCATTTACATGGGCAGGGCATGAGCATCTCCCACAATTGCAGACAGGTTCTAGAATTGTACAGAATCATTTAAGTGTCACTTTTAGGCACGCACATTTATGCCTGCCATAGACTAAGTGCCAGAAATGGGTGTGCCTAAATATTGGTGTTTAAAATGTTAACACACTGGTGTGCTATAATAGAATCTGAATGCTGGTACAGAATTCATGCTTATGTTTATTAAGATTTGTTATACCGCTCCAGCAGTTTACAATGCAACAATTAATTAAAGAAAGGAACTCCACTGAAGATAGGAAAGATAGATATAGAGATAAGATACGTATATCCTAACAAGTATTCAGTGAGGATAAAAACAAAGATTACATTAAAAATAAAAACTAAAGTAATATTAATTATAAATTAAAAAATTTAGGTGCACTTTATAAAATTGCCCCCATATGTATATTCATTTCACCTATATGGCTAGCAGTGCTGACTATATGTATTAATACTAGAGCTTACATTATCATGGTAACTCCACCAGTTGAAAATTAACCCCAAGTATATTTAAAGTTTAAACGTAATAAAACCCCACTGAAACTAATTATGAGGGCGTTCAATAATTTATCTACCTGAGTATCAATGAAAGTAGCAAGTGTGTTGAAACAAATCTATGCTTGTTGTGACATGTCTCAAGGTTACTCATGCACAGTTGCAGCTCACTGTGAGTCTAACATTCCAAGGGACAAGACATCAGGAGAGTCCTCGTGTGAATCAGGTAAGACACTGTTAGATTTGGAGCACCATTCGTGATAAAATTTCTCACAAAACAAGGAAAAAAGCCAAAGAAGGTCCATGAACGCATGACTGCAGTTTATGGTAAGTCTGCCTCATTTTAGCAAAGCCTTCGTCAGTTTTCTACAAAGACGTCTAATAAATAAACTGAGTGCCATCAGAATGGGCCCTAAAGTGATGGGCTGGGTCGAGAACTGATTGGAGTGGAAGACGACAAAGGGCAGTGGTTAATGGAGATCACTCTGAGGAAAGGGATTTACCAGTGGTATGCCTCAAGATTCTGTTCTTGGGTCTATTCTTTTTAGCATTTTTATAAGCGATATTGCTGAAAGGCTGTCAGGTAAGATTTGCCTCTTTGCAGATGATACCAAAATCTGCAATAGAGTAGACACTAGTGCTGTCCGATTTAGGAAAAAAATTTCAGTTTGATTCAATTTGATTTGGCCAACTGAATCGATTTTTTGATTTGAAACGATTTGATTCACTTTCTATGATGCAGCTTTTTAAGTTTAAACATTTTAAATCTTTTATTTAACCAAGTCATGTCAAAGATAACTTAGCTTTAATATTAGCAAGAAAAATGGATTTGATATACCGCCCATTGAGGGTACATCTAGGCAGTTTAAAATAATAATACATGAGGGGAGAAAAAGAGATCCATTTATTACATAATTAAAACATACGAGACATAAAATATTAATTATAAAAGAAAAATAGGGGGTAGATATGAAGAAAGGGATAAGAGAACTACAATAAATGATAGTAAAGAATGGAATGGGGATGCAAGGCTGAAATTGTTGAAAATTGAATTACCGTGTAATGATTGTTGGCCTGTATTTCTATTAATTTGTTCAATACAAATTGTTTAAACATAAAAAAGTTATTTGGATAATTTTATCTTTATTTGGAATAGAGAATGTTCAAGTTATTATGTAACTAGATCCTGGTTAATTTTCTGCAGACTTAATTATGGGAATCTTTGAGGAGTTAACTTATGTTTTTATCTTGTTTTTATGTTTATTATGGACTGTATTTTAGTTTGTTTTCTATAGTTTTTAATTCTACTGATTGATATTGTTATTCTGTTTTATGCTTATTTTGGATTTTAAACTGCTTTGGTACAAGAAGCACAGTAAATCTAATATAATGAAATAGCATGTGAACTTCATGGAACAGTAAGACCTGCTTGGTGATGAATGGGGAGAGGTGTGGTATATGGTGTGAACAGTGCTAACTCCTCACTTGGCTCTGCTTCAGAATGATGTGGCTGTGGAAGACATGCAGGATTTATTTTGGCTGGTTCCCAAGTCTTTACCAGTTCCTTCCTACATCCTGGAGGTTGGAAAGGCTTGAAAAACCTGTATTACATCTCCATAGTTACAAAGTAAGGAGCAGGTAATACAATAAATAGAAATTAATTTAAAAAGCTTTACTCAGGCTTGAGCTTTGCCTGAAACTTGTTTTCCTTCTAATGGTTCTTTTACTGCCTAGCAAAGTTATACAAGTCAGGGTTCTTCCTCAAGTCTTTCTGTCATTCCTCATTTAAGGGTCCTATTTTGCAGTTAAGCCTCAACTGTTGGGGGCATGTCCACTATTTTCTCATACAGTTAACACAGACAATACACTTACCACACAATAACCCCTTATTTCTATATAATATGCCAAAAGATAGGCACCAATTATGCTTTTGCCACTTAAATGGAAGTTAAGGGAAAAGGGATGGGATTTGATATACTGCCTTTCTGTGGTTACGATCAAAGTAGTTTACATATTATGTACATCTACTTATTTTGTACCTGGGGCAATGGAAGGTTAAGTGACTTGCCTAATCACAAGGAGCTGCAGGCGGAATTGAACCCGGTTCCCCAGGTTGGAGGAGAGTGTTAGATGTGCCAAACCCCAACCCTAGCTCCCCTTCCCCCCCCCCCCCCCACATCCACTACCTATGCTCATGTGCCCGTTACACTGAACATCTCTGGCTTAAATCCCGTGTGCACGCTGACTTCATACACTTTAGATGCATGCTGACATCATTCCAGTCTGCCCTCTCGCTGGCCAAACAAGAATACTATATCCACTTAATCACTTCTCTTAGCTCCAACCCTTGCTGTCTCTTTACCACATTAAACTCCCTACTCAAAGCACCCTCACCACCTATCCCCCCTTTTAATTTCTCCCCAGACAATGGCAGAGTTCTACAATAAGATTCAGAAGATTCACCTTGAGCTCTCAACCAGGCTGCTTCCCCCTATCCTTCCTCCATCTGCCCCTTCTACTAACCTCCCCTCAACACCTGCCACTCTTCTCTTTCTCTGAGATCACCGAAGAGGAAACTGCACATCTTCTCTCATCCTCCAATCCGATTCCCACTCACCTACTTGGCGCTATTTCGCCCTCTGCCATCCATCCTATCGCTCTCCATTGCAACTGTCCTTGATGCCTTCCAACATGCTATTGTTACACTGTTCCTCAAGAAACCTTCACTGGATTCCATGTGTCCCTCCAACTATTGCCCTATCTCCCTCCTCCCCTTATTCAAATTACTTGAATGTACTGTTCACTGCTGTTTCCTGGACTTCCTCTCATCCCATGCTATTCTGGATCCGCTTCAGCCAGGCTTTCACCTGCTGCATGCCACGGAAACTGTCCTTACTGAAGTTTCCAATGACTTGTTCTTGGCCAGATCCAAAGGCCTCTACACTATCCTCATCCTTCTTGATCTGTCTGCCGCCTTTGATACTGTTGATCACCGCCTACTCCTTGATACACTGTCCTTGTTGGGATTCCAGGATTCTATCCAATTAGCTAGCGGTCTAATTAGGAGTGCACTTTGCCGCTGCTGCGTGGCTTCCTGAATGGCTGTGGTGAATCTCACGAGAATTTGAAGGAGCCATTTAGGAAGCCACTTAATGCTGAGCAGGAGTGCACTTTGGAGCTGCTAATCAGCGCTGAGTGGCTTCCTGAATGGCTGCGGTGAGTCTCATGAGAATTCGCAGGAGCCATTCAAGAAGCTGCTCAGCGCTGTGCAGCAGCAGCAGCAAAGTGCGCTCCTGCTTGGTACAGTTGAAGCCAGAACTCATGGCAGTGACCGGTTTAGGAGGGCAGGAGCACAGAAAGCTCACTCCTGCCCACTACACCTCTGGACTACCAGGGATTCCAGGTACGTGGCAGAGAGGAGGTACAATTGGCAAGGCAAGGAGGGGGGGACAGGGTGCAGAGCCTGGGAGGGACAAGGTGGAAAGCCTGGCAGGGCAAGGAGGGAAGGGAGCTGAATGCAGAGCTTGAAAGGAAAGGGAGGGATGGGGGCTGGGTGTAGAGCCTGACAGGGGAGGGAGGGAAAGGGGCTGGGTGCAGAGCCTGGCAAGGCAGGGCACTTGAATGTTAAGCCACCCAACTTATATTCGAGTCAACCATTTTTACTACCTTTTTTGGGGGGGAAATGGGGGTCTCGACTTGTATTTGAGTATATATGGTAGGTGGGATCTCTATCTGCTATTCCCTAAGCTCCATACATTTTTCTGTCTCCTGTTCTGTCTGCACCAAATGTTTATCCAGGTACCTATGCCAGTTCCACAATGCCTTCAACTGGGCTACAGTGGAAACCATATTTTTGTTAATCAAGCCCTTCCTTTTGTGGTAAGATGCTACAAATATTCCCAATTTTGCTCAAGCAATGTAATTTTGATAATCAAGCCCTTCCTTTTGTGGTAAGATGCTACAAATATTCCGAATTTTGCTCAAGCGATGGAAGGCCTTTGTAGACCTGAAGTCACGAGTCCTTGCTACATGTGGTGCCTTATGTTTGGTGTTTTTTTAAAAAAAGTTTCTGTACAAGTGTCTTGTTTCTTTTGAGAATAAGCATTTGATTCCATTGATTTGGAACAATTTTTTGGTTGGCATATTTCACGGTGAACAAGTGAATCATGGTAAGTAGGAAATTTGATGGTTGGTAATGTATAAAGAAGTATTTCAGGAAATAGCTTTCCTGTAGTTAGTTTGTTTATTGGGATTTATTAACTGCCTTGACTGATTTACAGTACAGTCAAACCTTGGTTTGCGAGTAACGTGGTTTGCGAGTGTTTTGCAAGACGAGCATAACACTCAAGCAAATCGTGCCTCGCAAACCAAGCGTTGACTCGATTTGTGAGCCTTCTGCCTGCGAACCGGCATCGTCCCCCCCCCCGCCTGCGAATGTTACCCCCCTCCCCCCGCAAGAACCGGCATCGCCCGCCCGCCCAAACCTTTACCCCGATCTTGCACCGGCACGCAGCACCAACCCACAGGACGTGCCGGTGCCTGAAGATCCTGCCTCTTGCTGCTGGGCCTTGAGCATCTGCATATGTTCAAAGTCTTCTGGCTCCCGCTCTCCCTGAGAATCTCGGAGAAAGTGAGATCCAGAAGGCCTTGAGCATGCGCAGATGCTCAAGGCCCAGCCCAGGGCAAGAGGTAGGATCTTCAGGTGCCGGCATGTCCTGTGTTGGTGCTGCATGCCGGTGCCAGATCGGGATAAAGTTTAGGCGGGCGATGCCGGTTCTCGCAGGGGGGGGGGCGTTCCCGTGCGACGATGCTAGTTCACAGGCAGGGGTTTGCGGGTGGGGGGGGGGGGGGGCGATGCTGGTTCATGGGTGGAGGTGGTAGAAGCGCGCCGGTGGCCTTGGGGGGAGGAGGGAGGGTACCAATCAAGCGAATTTCCCTTACTTCCTATGGGGAAACTCACTTTGATATACAAGCACTTTGGTTTACGAGCATGCTTCTGGAACGAATTATGCTTGCAAACCAAGGTACCACTGTATTTCTTTTCTTCCTATATGATATGGGCTAGTAGAAATATTGTTTTTATACAGTCTCTTTTATATTGCGTTTTTTTGCCTCAATTTTCTTTTTCCTTTCCTGATTCTGAAATTTATATTTAAAAGAAAATAAAAACACACACATACTATGGGGGAGGGGACAGTTTTCAAAGCAATTTACACAGGTTTTTTGGCTATTCTCAAAAATGTGAATCTTGCTACCCTCTTTATAATCACTAACTCTTATTATGTTTTTCCTTCCTTATATTAAAGTTCCTGTAAACCGTGCCGAGCTCCATCTCTATGGAGAGGATGCAGTAAATAAACTTAAGGTTTAGTTTAGTTTTTTTATTACTCTTGTTAATCAGCTGTTTAAAAATAGCCTGTAATGAGTCCTTTTTAAAAAGGTGCACGCCTAATGCAGAGCCACATATTTTATTCCTATGGAAGGCTTGGCAACGCACCTTTATAAAATCCTGCTTAACCCCCCCCCCCCCCCACACACACACGCACTTTTTACAAAACCATAGTGCAGTTTTGAGCGTTGGCCATGATGGTAACAGCTCTGAAGATCACAGAGTTCCTATGAGCATCAGAGCTGTTACCGCCGCGGCTGGTGCTAAAAAATGTGCTAAGGTTTTGTAAAAGTGTGTGTGTGTAAATACAGCTAAACAAATGGTATGCATATTTAGCAAAATTATAATGAGAAGTTCCCATGGTGTTTTTATTTCACAGTAAAGAGTAAATTGCCCTGTCAATTCTATGTACCTATTCTTCCAACAAAATTCTATCTGTAGATAAAAGAGGTGCAAGCTGTGGTGGGTTTTTTTTTAAACTTGCAGCAAGTTTGAAAGTGAAAGGACACATTCTTTCGCTTTAAGAAATGGTGCAAAATCCACAGGTAAAATACACAATGTAGACAGCTTTGAAAACTGTCCTCAGACTCCGATACCCAAAAAGCACAGTTACTTACCGTAAGGTGTTATCCGGGGACAGCAGGCAGATATTCTCACATATGGGTGACGTCATCAATGGAGCCCAGTATGGATAGTCTGAAAAGTGAACTGTCACTTTAAAAAACTTAAAAGTGCTCGCGACTATCTCCACCATGCATGCGCGACTGCCTTCCCGCCCGAAGAGGCTCACGGTACTTCAGTTTCGTAAGCAAGATAAGAAGCCAACCAGGGGAGGATGCGGTATATAAACTTAAGGTTTGGTTTAGTTTAGTTTAGGTGGGAGGGATGTGAGAATATCTGCCTGCTGTCCTCGGATAACACCAGTTACGGTAAGTGACTGTGCTTTATCTTAGGAGAAGCAGGCAGCATATTCTTACATATGAGACTCTCTAGCTTACTACAATGGGATGGGGGGGGAGAGTTGCCCATTTAATAATTTTTTAACACTGCTTGGCCGAAGTGACCATCTCGTCTGGAATATGATTCCAGGCAGTAGTGAGAGGTGAATGTGTGAATTGAGGACCAAGTAGTTGCTTTGCAGATTTCATCTATGAGAGTGGAATGTAACTGAAGCTGCCATATTTCGGACCTTATGTGCTGTTACACAACCCCTGAGCTGTAGCCCAGCCTGAGCATAGCAGAAGGAAATACAGGCCACTAACCAGGTGGAAATAGTTCTGTTGGTTATAGGCCCGCCCAACTTGTTAGGATCAAAGGAGATGAACAGTTGAGGAGATGATCTGTGTGAGTCTGTTGTAAGTAATAAGCCAAGGCTCATTTGCAGTCCAAGGTATGAAGCGCTGTTTCTCCCAGATGAAAATGAAGCTTTGGAAAGAACACTGGAAGGACAATCGATTTATTTATATGAAATTCTGTGACTACTTTAGGCAAGAATTTTGGATGGGTGTTGAGGACTATCTTATGGTGGAAAACTATAAAGGGTGGGTCCAACATCAAGGCTTGAAGTTCACTCATTCGATGTGCAGAAGTGACGGAGATTAAAAATATCACTTTCCAAGTGAGATATTTTGGATGAGCAGAAGACATTGGTTCAAATGGAGGCTTCATCAATCTAGTGAGAACAACATTAAGATCCCAAACCACAGGTGGTGACTTGAGAGGTGGTTTGATATTGAAAAGTCCTTTCATAAACCTAGAGACAAGAGGGTGTTCAGCCAGAGATTTATTGTCGACTGGTATATGGAAATCACTGAAAGCACTCAGATGGACTCTGAATGAACTGGTTTTAAGACCCGCGTTGGATAAGTGAAGTAGATAGTCCAACACAGAAGATCTAGGAGAGGATGTAGCATCAAGATGTTGAGGATCACACCATGCAGAAAATAGTTTCCACTTCTGTTGGAAGCACTGTTGTGTAGAAGATTTCCTGGATGCATTTAAAATGACTAACAGGATCAGAAAGATCAGTGACTGTTGAGGTCAAGCCGAGAGGTACCAAGCTGTCAGGTGTAACGACTGTAGGTTAGGATGTAAAAGAGACCCTTGAATCTGCTTGAGAAGAGACAGAAAGATCTGCAGAGGTATTGGATCCTCAACTGTGAGCTGAAGTAGAAGGGAGAACCATGGTTGCCTGGATCATCGAGGAGCTATGAGGATCATGGTGGCTGATTGCTGCTTGAACCTGACCAATGTTTTGAGAATGAGGAGAATTGGTGGAAATGCATAGAGGAACTTGTCCAACCAATCCAGGAGAAAAGCATCTGCATCCAGACGATGAGGAGAGTATTGCTTGGAACAGAATTGAGGCAATTTGTGATTGTTGGGGGATGCAAATAGCTCTAGGTCTATCTGAGGAGTCCCCCCACTGAGAAAATATCTGATGCATGACTCTGGAATGAAGTGTCCTCTTGTGTGGCAAGAGCATTTTATGCTCCCTGAACATAGACAGCTTTTGGGAATATGTTTTGAGCGACTGCCCAGTTCTGAATCTTTTCGGCCTCCTGACAGAGTCAGAGAGCCCGTCCCTCCTTGCTCGTTGATGTAATTCATCGCGACCTGATTGTCGGTGCAAACCAGGAAGACATGATTGGATATATTGTGTTGAAAGTCTTCAGAGCGTTCCCAATTGCTCTGAGTTCCAAGAGGTTTATGTGGAGCTTTTGTTCTTGAGCAGACCAGTGACCCTGTGTCCTGAGACCGTTTAGATGAGTTCCCCAAGCATACATGGACGAGTCTGTGGTCAGAACATTTTGATGAGGAGGCACTTGGAACAGCAACCCTTTGGAAAGATTTGAGGAATTCACCCACCACATCAACCCTTTGGAAAGATTTGAGGAATTCACCCACCACTGCAGAGATTGACGAAGCGATGATATGAGAGAAAGGGTCGAGAGCTTGAGACCATTGGGATACCAGAGTCCACTAAGCTGTTCCAAGATGAAGTCTGGCAAAGGAGGCAACATGAACAGTGGATGCCATGTGACCTAAGTTTCATTGTTTATCTGGCTGAGATGGACAGCAGAGGGTAGACTTGATAGCAAAGCTGAGGTAGATTGTTCTGTTGTTGTTGAGGCAGGAATTCTCTGAGCTCTATGGTGTCTAAGAGAGCTCCTATGAACTGAAGAGGGCTGAAGTTGAGATTTCGGAAAGTTGACTTTGAACCCCAAATGTTGAAGGAACAGGATGGTTGACTGCATTGCTGAGTGAACTCCTTGAGGGGAAGTGTGATTTATGAGCCAATCATTGAGATAGGGATTTTAACTTGAAATCTTTGATTCCTTAAAGCTGCTTCCACTACTACACTCTACTACACACTACAAGGCATTTGATGAATTCTCTTGGAAAGGAGGCCAAGCTGAAAGGCAGAACTTTGTATTGAAAGTGTCAATGGGCAACTGAAATTCACAGAAATTTTCTGTGATACGGGTGAATTGGTATATGTGTATACGCTTCTTTTAGATCTACAGAGCATAGCCAGTCATGTTGATCTAATAGAGGATAAAAAGTTCCTAGGGATAACATTTGAAACTTTTGACTAGGAACAGAGGTGACAGAGGTCGAGAATTGAACAGAGACCTCCCATCTTCTTTGGAATGAGAAAATACCTAGAGCAGAACCCCTGATTTCTCCAAGGGGGCACTACTTCTATGGTATTTAGTTGAAACAGAGTCTCTATTTCCTGAAGAAATGTCATCTGCTGAGGATTCAAAGAAGACTTTCTTGGAGGATGATTTGGAGGTTTGGAGAGAAAATGAAGAGAGTAACCCTCTTTGATGACCCACAGATCGGTTGATATTAGAGTACAACGTTGATGGTATATTTGCAGATGACCTCCGATTGGTTGAGGAGGAGGCTGAGATAGGAGACTTGAGGCCAGAAGTGGATAAGTGCAAAAGATAGTCAAGCACAGAAGATAAGGAGGAAACTTGAGGCTCCTTAATATAAGAGATACACCACGTAGAAAATCTAGTCCATTTTTTACGGTAATATTGTCTAGTGGTAGGCTTCCTAGAAGCCTCTAAAATGTCTCTTACAGGTTGAGAAAACTGAAGAGGAGTTATGTTGAGAGGTACCAAGCTGTCAGGTGTAGAGACTGCAGGTTGGGATGAAGCAAAGATCCTTGACTTTGTGTAAGCAGAGACGGAAAAACTGGTAGAAGGTATGGCTCCCTGCTGCTCAGTTGAAGTAGAAGGGAGTACCAAGGTTGTCTTGGCCACCGAGGAGCAATCAGAATCATGGGGGCATGATCATTCTTCAACTTGACAAGAGTCTTGAGAAT
The DNA here is from genome assembly GCF_902459505.1 of Geotrypetes seraphini. NCBI lineage: Eukaryota > Metazoa > Chordata > Amphibia > Gymnophiona > Dermophiidae > Geotrypetes > Geotrypetes seraphini. The sequence continues at coordinate 175,527,635 of NC_047086.1, read as the reverse complement.
GAGAGGGAATGGAGAGAATGCATACAGGAAGAGATTCGTCCATTCCAAAAGAAAAGCATCTGCCTCGAGGCGATGAGGAGAATATATCCTGGAGCAAAACTGAGGCAGTTTGTGGTTGTGGGGAGCTGCAAAGAGATCTATCTGAGGCGTTCCCCACTGTGAAAAAATGTGATGAAGAGGCAAGGAATGGAGTGTCCATTCGTGAGCTTGCAGAAGACTCAAGTTGTCCGCCAAGTAATTTTTCACTCCTTGGATGTAGACAGCTTTGAGAAAGGTGTTGTGGTGGATTGCCCAGTTCCAAACCTTCAGAGCTTCCTGACAAAGGGAGAGAGATCCCGTTCCTCCCTGTTTGTTGACATAGTACATGGCGACTTGGTTGTCCGTCTGAATGAGAACTACCTGGTCGTGAAGATGTTGAAAAGCCATGAGAGCCTTGAAAATCGCTCTGAGTTCCAACAGATTGATGTGACACTGATGATCCATACTGGTCCAGTGGCCTTGAGTACAGAGACCATTAAGATGAGCGCCCCAAGCATAGGTCGAGGAATCTGTCTTGAGGACCTTCTGATAGGGAGGGGGGGCATATGAAACAGCAAGCCTCTAGAGAGATTGGAAGAGAGTATCCACCAGCGGAGAGACTGTCTCAATGAAGGAGTGACTGCTATATGTTGAGAAAGTGGGTTGCAAATCTGCGTCCACTGAGATGCCAGGGTCCACTGAGGAATTTTGAGGTGAAGTCTGGCAAAAGGAGTCACGTGTATTGTGGAGGCCAGGTGACCTAAGAGTACCATCATGTGTCTCGCTGAGATGGAAGAGTGGGAAGACACAGCATGACAGAGTTGAAGGAGAGCTTCCAGACATTGTTGCGGAAGGAATGCTCTGAGCTGGATAGTGTCGAGAACAGCTCTGATGAATTGTAGATTCTGAGAGGGTTGAAGCTGGGATTTGGGAAAATTGATTTCGAATCCCAAACTTTGTAGGAACCACGTAGTCTATTGGGTCACTACAATAACCCCCTGAGATGTTGAATCTTTGATGAGCCAGTCGTTTAGGTAGGGAAATACCTGAAGACCATGGTCTCTTAGAGCTGCTGCTACCACTACCATGCACTTGGTGAACACTCTGGGAGAGGAAGCCAGGCCAAAGGGTAGCACTCTATATTGATAATTTAGATTCCCCACCTGAATCTGAGATATTGATGGGAGGCCGGATGAATGAGAATATGAGTATAGGCCTCCTTGAAATCCAGAGAGCATAACCAGTCGTTCTGATCTAGAAGGGGATAGAGGGTCGCCAGGGATAAAATTCAAAATTTTTCTTTGACTAAAAATTTGTTGAGCCCTGAGATCCAGAATGGGTCGCAGATCACCTGTCTTCTTCGGAACAAGGAAATAAAAACCCCTGTTCTGCTATTCCAAGGGAACTAGTTCGATGGCATGGAGACAAAGCAGAGCTTGAGCTTCCTGAAGAAGGGCAGTCTTGGATGGACTGGAAGGATACTCTCTTGGAGGAAGCTCTGGTGGAACCTTAGTGAAATGAAGAGTATCTTTCCCGTATGATGGAGAGCACCCAGAGGTCGGATGTGATTGTTTCCCATCGGTGGTAAAAATGATGGAGATGACCTCCAATAGGGGGAAGAGAGGACAGAGACAGAACGGTGGAGGTTATGCTCTGTTTTAAACAGTCAAAAAGGCTATGTAGCCTTAGGTGAAGCAGAAGGTTCAGATTTTTGTTGCTTCTGAGTCTGCTGTTTCTTAGGAGGAGGGCGATTGTAAGGAGCCGCTTTCGGAGTAAAACGCCTCTGGTAAATTGGAGGAGGGCGTGCAGGCTTAGCAGGAGCTGGCTTTGGCTTAGGTCTGACAATAGAAGCAAAAGATTTTTCATGTTCAGACAATTTCTTGGTGGCTGCTTCAATAGATTCATCGAAGAGGTCATTGCTTGCACAAGGAATATTAGCCAAGTGATCCTGAAGATTTGGATCCATGTACGAAGCCAAGCAAGGCGGCACTATGCTACAGAACAAGTGGCCGCCTGGGCAGATAACTCGAAGGCATTGTAAGAAGACTGGAGTAGATGTAATCTGAGTTGTGATAGAGAAACTATGACTTCCTGAAATTCAAAGTGTTTTTGAGTATCCAAATATCTCAAAAATTTAGGCAAAAGAGTAATGAGGAACTCAAAATAAATAATAAAATGAAAATTATAATTATAATTAAGGACTTTAGAGGACATCATGGCATTTTGATAGATGCGACATCCGAATTTGTCCATAGTTTTCCCTTCCAGGAGGAACGGTAGCATAAACCTTGGAAGGATGGGACCTCTTTAAGGATGACTCCACAAACAGGGATTGGTGAGATAACTGTGAGTTGTCAAATCTTTTTTTTTTTATTATTATTTAATATTTATTGAATTTTTCAATATAATCAAGCATAAAACTTGTACAGAAAGGAAATTCAGCATGAAATTAATACAATTGAAAACATATATAAAGAAATATCAAATATAAGCATAAATTTCTACTCAAGTCCTCAATAAGATCCAAGAGGGGAAATAGGCGAATCAAAGTAATTATATATAAACCAAGTAATAACTAGTTGAATGAGATTAAAGCACCCTTCTTAAACTAAGCACTTTCTTTCTCCAGAGATGCAGTTGAAAGAAAGGTTGTCAGTTGAGATAGCTCAAAGAAAACATATTTATGAGAATGATAATTAATAACACATTTGCATGGATGTCGCAAGTAAAAAGTCGCCCCCAGAGATATAACACCAGGTTTCCTTAACAAGAATTCTCGTCTCCTTCTCTGTGTGTCCCTAGCCAAATCTGGGAACATCTGAATTTTACAACCTAAAAATTCTTTTTGTTTATTTTTAAAGAAAAGTCTCAGCAACCAGTTTTTATCTGGTGCGAGAGCTACTGTCAAAAGTAAAGTGGCTGGGGTCACTAATTCTCTATCAGACATTTCCAAAATATTAGATATGTTCGTTAAATCAGGTCCCATTTTCTGTTGTTGTTGGTCTTGAGTCTTATTTGGAAGGTAATAGACCTGTGTAAATGGTGGTAACGACTCTTCAGGAAGTTCCAATACTTCCGTCATATAACGTTTCAGCATTTCCCTTGGGGCTATCATAGAAACCCTAGGGAAATTTATCAGTCTGAGGTTATAATTACGAGAAACTGCTATAACTGCAGTAGGAAGTAAATATAATACTAAACAGCACAACCCCCAACAGAGCTCAAAAATTAAGCAGCCATGCTTCCAAGTGACGTCCGCATAAACCCTGTTTTACATGTTTAAAGGTCTCTAAAATGGGTAATGTGCCTAGAATCATCGGTGGCACAAGGTGCATGTTTTTACGCAACCTGTATGTTGACATATTCAGAGGTGTATGGGCCGTGTATATTTAAAATACCTATTCCCAAGCAGGAGAGGCCTTTTTATAAAGATGCACAGGGGTGTATGTATCTAGATAAAACAGCCTCAAAATAAGCACCTTCTTGGACTTCCAACCTAATCGGCACATTGTGAAGATACCCTTCATATGGGCTAACGCACTTTTTGGTTCTCTAGGTGGGATGACCCACTTGATTTGCAATTTCAGTGAAATTTGGAGTATGTCAGCTGTTAAACTTGATGTACCAGTATCTGGCAGCCCATGGAGAAAGGAATGTTTTACGAGCTAAGTATTCTAACAGAGGATAACTATTCATATTCTGCATGAGGTAGATGGCTCATTGGATCATGAAGTAGCTTAACAACTCAATAGTCAACACTGGAGACCAGACAGCAGGACAGATTAACTTCTCAGCTACAAATCATTGCTACATCTGGACTGTGCAAGACCTCATGACCTTAACTAATTGGACCCCATTTACTACACTTGTAGAGAACAAAGGACTTCCTGCCAATCAACATTACCGATGGCTACAACTTGTACATTGTATTCGTAATTCACTACCTACAATCCTTAATTGCAACGCTGACTCTGGTTTGCGCGATTTTATGCATAGGAATGCTGGGCAGGTGCTCACTGCATCAATATGGTATAAGCACCTACAGATGATGGCTTTTCATAGTTCTGCAGAATTAGAACAGAAATGGAATTATAAACTTAGTCTCCCCTCCGATGCCATTGATTGGGAGGAACTCTGGAAAATCTTCTTTAAATCCATTCACTCTGCTTCACTTTTACAATCTATCTTCTTTGTGTTACACAGAGCTGTATGGACCCCACTATTGTCTCATAAAATTGATTCAAAAAAGACTCCTAATTGCTGGTCATGTGAGTCATGTGAGGGCTCCTTGGAACATTTACTTTTCTTTTGTCCACAAGTTCAGTCCTTCTGGGAACGAGTTTGGAATACTATCTGTGAGGTTCTTCAGATTCATGAAACAATGTCAATTGCCACACTCGTTGGTATGAGTCAAACATTATCGACTCCCTTACCTACACATTCAGAACGTTTATTTACCATAATGATAGCACTAGCTCTGCAAACGATACTATATTGCTGGAAAGATCTAACTAAAGTTGATTTTCACATGTGGTGGAATGCCCTTTGTCTCACTGGTAAATATGAGAAAATTAATGCTGAAAGATCTCATCTACTGTATAGATACTATGATATATGGAAACCTTTACTAGATTATTGCTCTGATTGACCTTTTGTGTCTTTGTCATATGCATATCACATACGATACACATTTTACTGGATCACTGTAAGATATATTTTATGTATATAATTCTGTGCACACACATGTCTGGGTTGTTCAAGAGATAACTGTGATTATATGTACATCTTTCCATCTGATATTGTTTTCTCTATTATAATCAATAAAAACATTTGAACTTAAAAAAAAAAAAATAAAAAATCATTGCTACAAACAAATATTCTTAAATATTAACTAGTTCACTTATTCAGCTGTTCAGAAATTGACACTTTTAAAAATCTCTTATCCAGTTGGAATGAAGCAAAAACTAAAATTATACTTATGTTATAAAGGCACAAAGCAAGAGCTCTATAAAATGCAATTCTGTAAGAAATCCTTTTTGGTTCCATTAAAACAAAACAAAACAAAACACATGTGTAGTACAGGTGCAAGCAAATGCTCAACTTACTTATCGTTATGCTCATAAATATTCAGCCCTAGAGAGTCCACTCCCAGCCAGAGGTCAGTTCCTTTCTTGTTTTTAATTTCAAAATAGTTGATCCCATACATCTCCAAGTCCTGGGAAATCTTCAAGTATTCAAGCATTGCTTCTTCTCTAGATAAGAAAGAAAATATAAAAACAAACTAACAAATTAGCAGAAAACTATACTAATCAAGTTATTTACATCTAATGCATTACAAGCAAGAAGTATCATGTGTAAAGTTGTGGATGTAACTGGGTATTAATGTTTTTGTAACTGTGGATATTAATGTTTTTGTAAATGTGGATGTAACTGGGTAACCAAATGTTTTTGGTTAAATACTATTGATCACTTTTTGAAAACATGAATGATTCCAGCGCACAGGAGATGGGCAAATGTCATTTAACCTCATAAAAGCAAGGAGTAAAGAGACAATGGGCAGTGGCGTAGTGAAGGGAATGCAGGGGTTGGTTTGCCCTGGGCGCAGTCTTCCTTGGGGTGCTAGCACCCCTCCTGCTGTCCACCCCCCTTCTCACTCCTCCCCATGCCGCAAGCATGCCCCCTTCCCTTTTCAACTTCAGCACGAGCAGCCATGAATTTGCAGCCGGCATCGGTGCTCTCCGATGTCACTTCCGGAAACCCGCACCTAGGAAGTGATGTTAGAGAGAGCGCCGAAGCTGACGTGGGCAAAAAGTTCATGGCTGCTCACGCCTAAGATAAAAAAGTATGGGGAAGGTGTGCGCGTAAATGGAAGGGGAAACATAGAAACAGGGAAGAGGGTGGGAGAGGGGCGCCATCGCCCCGGGCGACACTCACCCTCGCTATGCCACTGGCAATGGGTAACTTTTACAAGCCTCTTCACGCTGACCTCAATGGTGAGTGCATTGGTGGCATCACCACAACAGGAAAAGAGAAGAGTGATACTTTGAATGAAACACTAGGGATGATGGACTGATCATAGTGTGCACTTTTCTTAACAAGGGTACACTCTCACCCATACCTCCTCATTCTATATTTTATGCATACATTTTATTTTGCACACACAATTTAATATTTCATAATGAGCCACTTAACACTGATAATCGGGAACTATCAATTCATGGCACTAATTGGCAATAATTAGAATTTAGATGTGCATCTTTTGGTCGCCATTCTATAAAGATAGGTGCATAAAAATTTTAAACATTGATCCCAAAATGGAGCTTGGCCTTGGGAGGGGCATGGGTGGGCGGAGGGGCATTCGTGGAATTTGTGCACAGTGTTATAGAATTATAATAATAACTTTATTTTTATATACCGCCATACCACAAACAGTTCTAAGCAGTTTACAAGGGAAGAGACTGTATACAGAAAGCGACATTACAGAGAACTTTTGAAATTACATTGGCATGCTAAGTTTAGTCAGGTTTATCAGGAAGTGTTTTGGAAGTACATCAGGTTGAAGTGGGGTCAGAGAAATTTGTCAAAGAGATAGGGTTTTATTGACTTTCTGAATGTTTGGTTAGAGAGTGCGTTTGAGATGAAGAGCAGAGCCACACCTAATTTAGGCATGAGGATTTATACCAGGTTTCAGCTGGTGTTAAGTCCTGACACTCAAAACTGGGTGCCAATTCCAGCACCAAACACTGTTCTATAAACAGTGCCCAACTCACAGCGCCATTTATTGTATAGTGCTTACATAGAAACATAGAAAATGACGGCAGAAAAGAGCCATAGCCCATCAAGTCTGCCCATACCAATGATCCACCCAGCTGACTTTACTCCCTTAGAGATCCCACGTGATTATCCCATTTTCTCTTAAAATCTGACACGCTGTTGGCCTCAATCACCTGCTGAGGTAGTTCGTTCCAATGATCGACCACCCTTTCAGTGAAGAAGTACTTCCTGGAATCACCATGAAATTTCCTTCCCCTGACTTTCAGCGAGTGACCTCTGGTGGTTGAGGGCCCTATAAGACAGAAGATATCATCTTCCACCTCAATATGGCCCGTGATATACTTAAATGTCTCAATCATGTCTCCCCTCTCTCTTCGTTCCTCCAGTGAGTACAGCTGCAATTTATTTAGCCTTTCTTCATACGTGAGATCCCTGAGCCCTAAGACCATCCTGGTGGCCATTCGCTGAACCGACTCAATTCGCAGCACATCCTTCCGGTAGTGTGGTCTCCAGAATTGAACACAATACTCCAGATGAGGTCTTACCATGGATTTGTACAGCGGCATTATGACTTCAGGTCTTCTGCTGACAAAACCCCTATGGATACAGCCCATCATTTGTCTTGCCTTAGAGGAAGCCTTCTCCACTTGATTGGCAGCCTTCATATCATCACTAATGATCACTCCTAAATCACGTTCCGCTGTGGTCCTGGTCAAGGTCTCACCATTTAGTGTATAAGTTCTGCACGGATTTTTTTTACCTAGGTGCATCACCTTATACTTTTTAGCATTGAAGCTTAGCTGCCAAGTTGATGACCACTGTTCCAGTAGTAGTAGGTCCTGCGTCATACTGTCAGGCACACTGCTTTTACCTACTATGTTGCATAGTTTGGCGTCGTCGGCAAACAGTGATACTTTTCCTCTAAGCCCTTGGGTCATATCTCCTATGAATAAATTGAATAGAATCGGGCCCAAGACGGAGCCCTGTGGTACTCCACTCATCACGGCTGACGTTTTGGAGGGGGTACCATTTACCATTACCCTTTGAAGTCTACTGCTTAGCCAATCCCTAATCCATGCAGTAAATGTATCCCCCAATCCCAGCGATTTTAGCTTGTTCAACAGCCTGCGGTGTGGGACGCTATTAAAAGCTTTGCTGAAGTCCAAATATATTACGTCCAGGGACTCCCCGACATCCAGTTGTCTAGTCACCCAGTCAAAGAAGCCAATTAGATTAAATTGGCAGGACCTGCCCCTGGTAAATCCGTGTTGGTGGGGTTCACGTAGATTTTCCTCGTCTAGGATTTTGTCGAGTTTCTGTTTGATCAGTGTTTCCATGAGTTTGCTCACTATGGATGTGAGATTCACCGGTCTGTAATTTGCTGTCTCTGTCCTGCAGCCCTTTTTGTGGAGTGGAATTACGTTAGCCGTTTTCCAGTCCAGGGGGACTCTTCCTGTGCGTAGGGAAAGATTGAAGAGCACGGATAGTGGTTCCGCCAGAACTTCACACAACTCTCTGAGCACCCTGGGGTGTAGGTTGTCTGGTCTCATGGCTTTGTTTACTTTGAGTCTTGAAAGTTCATAGTAGATGCTACTGGGCGTAAACTCAAAATCTTGAAATGGGTCATTTTGGCTGTCTCTTGTCCGTAGTTGTGGACCAGCTCCCGGCGCCTCACAGGTGAATACTGAGCAGAAGTATTTGTTAAGTAGTTCTTTCTGCCTTGGTAGAATCAGATTCTGCATAGTTTCCGTCCGATTGCCTAAGGCATTCATTTTAATGCTTAGCGTTCATTTTATTGGCACAGATCTTTTGGTACCACATATTAGTCCACAGTGCTGATTTTTCGGCCCTAATTTAGTCTACAGTGCACTCTCTTAAGAAGAGTACACACTCACAAATGTCATTTGTTCCCAAATGAAAAAATATATATATACACACTTCCCCCCCTATTCGCGGTTTCAATGTTCGCGGTTTTGATTATCCGCGATTTTTCCCCAGGACCCCCCCACTCAGAATTGCTCATTGGCATTGAAAAAAAACGGCCCCGGGACTTGGAAGGAGACGATCAGAGGCGATCGATAGCGGCGGGGGGCGATCGGAAGCGGAGGGAGGTGCTCAGAGGCAGTGGCGGGGCTGATCAGAGGTGGAGGGAGGCGATCGCAGGCGGTGGGGGGGGGGGGGGCGATCGGAGCATGGACCTTATCTGGTGGTCTAGCGGTGATGCGGGGCAGGAGCGATCTTCCTATACTCCTGTCCCGTGCAGAGCCGTGCTGTGAGTTCCCGTTGTCTCACGAGACTACAAAATTGAGTCTCGTGAGACCACGGGAACTCAGCAGTACAGCTCTGGACGGGGCAGGAGTGTAGGAAGATCGCTCCTGCCCCGCGTCACCGCTAGACCACCAGGTAAGGTCTGGGGGTGGGTCAGAGCCGGCCAAAAGTTATTCTCGAATTTTTCCTATTCGCGGGCCAGCTCTGCCGCTAACCCCCGCGAATAGGGAGGGAGAAGTGTATATATTTCTGGGATGCTCATCCCTTTGAATTGCCTTCAATACAACAAAACAAAGGATTAAATATGATTTGTTCTTACCAAAGTGAGATCAAGTCAAGTAAATCTGATCATTTTTTTGGGCTGGGCATCCAATGGTTTCCATTGGACAAATGCTGGATTATGGTACATGTGGATTTCAATAATGTCTTGGCACAGCTCCATACAGGGACTCATAAGTAACTTGAACTTCTTAAAATGGCAAATTTTTAGAAACTAGATGAGTGGTAAATTGGAGATCATTCCAAGTAAAATGGTATTAGTAGCAAAATGTCACTGGAGTAAATCTTGGGTTCAGTGCTACAGTATTTCCATAAGTGATATTACAAGGAGGTCAGTAGGAAAAGTTTGTCATTTTTTCAGAGATAAAAAGTTTATCCTCATCCCGTCCCCGTCATTACATTACTGACTTCTATTCCGCCTGTACCTTGCAGTTCTAAGCGGATTACATCGGAAGATGACTGGACATTACCAGGAAAAAATATACAATTAGGATAACTGGATATTTCCAGGAAGAAAGTTACAATTTAGAAGCTGGTTATATCATTTTACTAAAGTACTAGTCTTTAAGCCCATTACATTAACGGGTGCTAGAATAGATGTGTCTGTCTGTCTTTCTTTCTTTCTTTCTTTCTCTCTCCTTGGCCGCTTTCTATCTGTCTGTCTGTCTCTCTCTCTCTCCTCGGCTGTCTACCACCACCCTTTGCCTGCTCCCCCTGTCCAGCAGTAGCGCTTTCTTTCTGTCTCTCTCTCTCTCCTTGGCTGCTGTCTGTCTTCGTTTCTTTCTTTCTTTTTGTCTCTCTCTCTCCTTGACTCCTGTGCCTGTCTGTCTTTCTTTCTTTCTGTCTCTCTCCTTGGCCGCTGTCTGTCTGTCTTTATTTCTTTCTGTCTCTCTCTCTCTCTCCTTGGCCGCTGTCTGTCTTTCTTTATTTTTGTCTCTCTTCTTGGCCGCTATCTGTCTGTCATTCTTTCTTTCTTTCTGTCTCTCTCTCTCCCGCTGTCTATCTTTCTTTCTTTCAATCTCTCTCCCTCCCGGTGTCTGTCTGTCTTTCTTTCTGTGTGTCTCTCTCCATGGCCCCCTTTGTCTGTCAATCTTTCTTTCTGTCTGTCTTTATTTATGTCTGTCTCTCTCCTTGGCTCCCTTTGTCTGTCTGTCTTTCTTTCTGTCTGTCTCTCCTCCCCCTCCACTTCCCTGTGCAGCAGCAGTAGCAGCATTTTCCTGCTCCTTCACTTCCCTGTATTTACATCCTGTAATTCTTACCAGCATGGGAGGACTCATTTATTCGACTAAACACCTCTTCTGACAGCCGGATGCCTCGCAGCACCCTGTCCACCTCGTCCATGCCAAAGGACACCCTCCTGCCGCTGCTCTCGCTGCCACCTATCACCGCCGCCACACCGCAGGAGACAAACCGCCATGTTAAGTGCCACATGTGCTGCAAATTGCCGCACTCGCCGCAAATCGAATACAGCCACGGAGGCACAAATCATGTAGGCAGGGATCACGCCAGTGTAAGTGTGCATGCGCGCTTAGGGTTTTATTATAGAGGATAAAACCAAACTATATTCTGTATAACTGTCATTTTACACAATACATAAGAAGAGTCAACAAAACCCCAGTCTCCCTTCCCCTCTTCACAAACATCCTCTGCACTATCGAGAAAACTGAACACGCCAGATTATTACAGAATGCTACATACAAACTTTATGCTGACAGAATACATCGGTCACACACACAGAACACAAACGCTAAATATATAATAGCTGACCAAAAATGATAAAACATAAATTAAACCAAAATTCCAAGAAGCTACCACTTCCTGCTGAAGGTGGGACGGCATGGTAGTCGGTTTGGGGGTCCCCTCCCAAATCTTTGTCCTGGATCCCCGCATGTGTAACTCCAGCACTTGCAGGATACACATTTCAAATCTGACATCGTCCGATCACAAAATAGAAAATAAAATTATTTTTTCTTCCTTTTGTTTCTGGTCACGTTAGTCCAAGGCTCTGATTTCTGTTTCCCTCTTTTTTTCTTAACTCATTTGTGGGATCTTCTGCTCATTCGACATTTCTTCTTTCTCTGTGCTCACCATCCATCACCTATCTTTCCCTTTACTGAGTCCCCTATACTTTCCTGTGTCCATCACTCTGCGTTCATCATCATCATCATCAATCTATGTCCCTATCCCCTCCCCCTGTACCACGCATTAACTCCCTCTGTCCAGCATCTTCCTTATGTGTTCCTGTACTCCCCCCCCATGTCTAGCATATTTCCTCTGTTTCCATATACTCTTCCCATGTCTGTGTCCATATACCATCCCCATGCAGCACTTTCCTTTATGCCCTCATCCCTAAGCTCCCTCCCATACCCATTATTTCCCATTTGTTTCCATATACCTCCTCCCATACCCATTATTTCCCATTTGTTTCCATATACCTCCCTGTTTGTCTCTCCCTCTCTCTGCTGTATGTTCAGTATTTTACTCCCTCTCCTTTCATTCCCTTAGTCTGTCATCTCTCTTTCTTTTCTTTTCTCCTCTTCTTTCTCCCCTCGAGTCAGCACCTCTCCCTTCCTGTAGCTCCAGCAACCTTCTCCCTTTCCTCTAACCCCAGGCCCCCCCTTTCTATGGAACCAACCTCTCTCTCCCTTCCCTTCCGGTTCAGCACCTCACTCTCTTCCCTTCAAATCCAGCCACCTGAAAGAATCCAGCACCTCACTCTCTTCCTTTCAAATCCAGCCATCCCTCAAAAGATCCAGCACCTCTCTCCCTTCCCTTCAGGTCCAGCAGCCCTCCCTCCATGGGCCCAGCACCACCTCCCCTCACCTGCCAGACCAGCAACTGTCCCCCTCCCCATGGGTCCAGCAACTCTTTCCCTTCCCTTTTGCCACCAGCTATCTTATTTAGACGCCAATCTAGGCACCTAACTTTAGGCATCTTTTATAGACTCAGGGGTCTAACAGTGCATCTAGTATTTAGAACAGTACCGTTTATTTGTATGATTATTGCCAATAACCGGCAGTTACACATGTAAAAACTAGGCACTATTTTATAAACAGTGTGCAACTGTCAGGGGGCATACATATGAGTTGAACATGGATGTGTAATGGGCCCGCTTTACAAAATTGCCCTTTCACTTTGAGATTCCTAATTGGTTCCTACTTCTCCAGCTCTATAATAAATACGCCAAAACCTTCTGCTGTCTAGACAACTTCCCACCCACCATCACGAGAGCAGCCCCCACCCCCTGCAAGGCCATGCTCTTCGACTGAATCTCTCAACTAATGGCAAATGGCGAATTCCCAACCAACCTCGGCCACATCCTCATCACTCCCATTGTAAAGAACCGCAAAGACCCCACATCAACAACATCCAACTACAGACCTGTAGCCAACATCCCTTTCTTCACCAAACTAATGGAAAGCCTGATCAACGCTGCCCTTACGAACTATCTGGAAAAATTCCCAACACTTCATGAATACCAATCAGGATTTTGCTCACACCACAGCACCAAAACAGCCTTAGCCTCTATCACTGATCACATCTCACACTTACTCAGTTCAGTTCAGGGAAACACGCACTAATACTCCAATTTGACCTTAGCAGTGCCTTTGACCTGGTGGACCACGACATCCTACTCAGCCGTCTTGATGCCATAGGCATCTCGGGCCACGTACTCAAATGGTTCAAAAGCTTCCTAAAAAACCGTTCCTATCAAGCCATCAGTGAACAAACTTATTCCCAGACATGGATCAACCCCTTTGGTGTCCCTCAAGGCTCCCCCTTATCCCCTACCCTATTCAAACTATACATGTCCTCCCTAGGCCAGGAACTATCCAAGCTGAACCTCCAATCATACATCTATGTGAATGACATCACAATCATTGTCCCCCACCATCAACCGAAACCAGACACTTCGTCTAATCAATCATCGACCAAGTAGAACAATGGTCTACAAATTCCAAACTAAAACCGGAAAAAAGCCAAAATATTTATGGCTTCCCCAATGAACAAACTAGCCGAACCTTCTATCAACCTAAATGTAAGGAACTTCCCAATCGATCCTACCATTAAAATCCTAGGAGTCACCTTAGACCAGCAACTGACATTTGAAGTCCATACCAACATTCTAATTTAAAAATGCTTCTACTTACTAAGGAAACTACACACGCTAAAACCATATTTTGATTTCGCATCATTTAGACTGCCGGTCCAATCTCTGGTCCTGAGCTCACTGGATTACTGCAACATAATCTACCTAGCATCACACAAAAAAAACCATCAAGAAACTGAGGCTAATCCAGAATACGGACATTCAAGTAATCTTTGGCTTCAAAAAATCCGAACACATCGAGGCCAGAATAATTTTCAAATCTGGCGGCCTCTGCTTCAAGACACTCTTCGGCACCGCTCTCACCTACCTCCTGAAACACCTCATCCTACAGGACAAACTCCGCTTCTCACGCAGAACATTGTTTACATTCCCCTCCCCCCAAGGATGCGGATTCAAAAGATTCCTCAAAAGGAAATCTCCTTCCAAGCAGGGATATGGAACAACACCCTAAACGACCTAATCCTGAACTCACTAACATACCACACACTCAGAAAATCACTAAAAACACCCTTATTCGACAAATTTGTCTGAATCTCCAAAATGGTTCTACACCTACCTCTTCTTACATGTTCCTTCTCCCACCCTAATGCTGCCCAACCACATAACCGCCCATCTACCCCTTCCCAATTCTAACTGATGTTAACTCGCTGTTGTCAGCACCTCTTATTGTACACCATCTTAAACTGAAAAGTATGACGGGATATAAATAAAGTTATTATTATTATTAAATATTAGTGGCCAAATCACTTTTTATGGTTGCCATTGGATTTCTGGCTCACTGCTTCTGAACTAATGATTAGTCCAGTGTAATAAAGCACAGTTACTTACCGTAACAGTTGTTATCCAGGGGCAGTAGGCAGCTATTCTCACATATGGGTGACGTCATCAACAGAGCCCGGATGCGGAAGCCTAGCAAGCAGACTTAGAAGTTTCGAGTCGACCGCACCGTGCATGCGCGAGTGCCTTCCCGCCCAGCGCAGGGCAAGTCTCCTCAGTTCCGATAGCTGGCAGAGAAGCCAACCAGGCGAGGTGGGTGGGTTGTGAGAATAGCTGCCTGGATAACAACTGTTATAAGTGTCCCTGGATAACAACTGTTACGGTAAGTAACTGTGCTTTATCCCAGGACAAGCAGGCAGCCTATTCTCACATATGGGTGACCTCCAAGCTAACTAGAATGGGATGGTGGGAGTGTTGGCAACTTAGGAGAATAAATTTTGTAATACTCTCTGGCCAAAATGGCCATCCTGTCTAGAGAAAGTATCCAGACAATAGTGAGAGGTGAAAGTATGAACCGAAGACCAAGTAGCAGCTTTGCAAATTTCCTCAATAGGTGTAGATCTGAGGAAAGCTACTGAAGCTGCCATTGCTCTGACTTTATGGGCTGTGACTCGACTCTATAGGGGTAATCCAGTCTGGGCATAGCAGAAAGAGATACAAGCAGCCATCCAGTTGGAGATGGTACGCTTAGAGATTGGATGTCCCAACTTGTTTGGATCAAAGGAGACAAAAAATTGAGGAGCAGTTCTGTGTGGTTTGGTGTGTTCCAAATAGAAGGCTAAAGCACATTTACAGTCCAGAGTATGAAGGGCTGATTCTCCAGGGTGAGAATGAGGCTTTGGAAATAACACTGGAAGAACAATTGATTGGTTGAGATGAAATTCTGAAACTTTAGGTAAGAATTTAGGATGAGTACGGAGGATCACCTTGTCATGATGGAAGACGGTAAAAGGTGGATCAGCTACTAAAGCTTGCAGCTTACTAACTTGTCGAGCAGAAGTGAGGGCAATGAGAAACACCACTTTCCAAGTGAGATATTTCAGATGAGCCATAGACATTGGTTCAAATGGAGGCTTCATCAATTGAGCAAGAACAACATTGAGGTCCCAAACCACTGGAGGTGGTTTGAGAGGAGGTTTGACATTGAAAAGTCCTTTCATGAATCTGGAAACCATGGGATGAGCAGAGAGGGGTTTCCCTTCAATAGGCTGATGGAAAGCAGCAATTGCACTGAGATGGACTCGTATCGATGTAGACTTAAGGCCAGATAAGTGTAAACGATAATCCAGAACAGAAGATAAGGAGGAACCCTGAGGTTCCTTAACGTAACAAAAACACCACGTAGCAAATATAGTCCATTTTTGGTGGTAGCATTGCCTAGTGGCAGGCTTCCTAGAAGCCTCTAAAATGTCTCTTACAGGTTGAGAAAACTGAAGAGGAGTTATATTGAGAGGTACCAAGCTGTCAGGTGTAGAGACTGCAGGTTGGGATGAAGCAAAGATCCCTGACTCTGTGTAAGCAGAGATGGAAAAACTGGTAGAAGGGAGTCCCACGTTGTCTTGGCCACCGAGGAGCAATCAGAATCATGGTGACTTGAGTGTTCTTCAACTTGACAAGAGTCTTGAGAATGAGAGGGAACGGAGGGAATGTATACAGGAAGAGAGTCATCCATTCCAGTATGAAAGCATCTGCCTCGAGGTGATGAGGAGAATATATCCTGGAGCAGAACTGAGGCAGTTTGTAGTTGTGGGGAGCTGCAAAGAGATCTATCTGAGGCGTTCCCCACTTTGAAAAGATGTGATGAATGGGCGAGGAATGGAGTGTTCATTCGTGAGGTTGCAGAAGATGACTCAAGTTGTCCGCCAAGCAATTGTTCACCCCTTGAATGTAGACAGCTTTGAGGAAATTGTTGTGACGGATCGACCAGTCCCAAACCTTCAGAGCTTCTTGACAAAGGGAGGAAGATCCCATCCCTCCCTGTTTGTTAACATAGTACACGGCGACTTGGTTGTCTGTCCGAATGAGGACTACCTAACATAGTAACATAGTAACATAGTAGATGACGGCAGATAAAGACCCGAATGGTCCATCCAGTCTGCCCAACCTGATTCAATTTAAAAATTTTTTTTTTTTTTTTTTTTTTTTTCTTCTTAGCTATTTCTGGGCGAGAATCCAAAGCTTTACCCGGTACTGTGCTTGGGTTCCAACTGCCGAAATCTCTGTTAAGACTTACTCCAGCCCATCTACACCCTCCCAGCCATTGAAGTCCTCCCCTGCCCATCCTCCTCCAAACGGCCATACACAGACACAGACCGTACAAGTCTGCCCAGTAACTGGCCTAGTTCAATCTTTAATATTATTTTCTGATTCTAAATCTTCTGTGTTCATCCCACGCTTCTTTGAACTCAGTCACAGTTTTACTCTCCACCACCTCTCCCGGGAGCGCATTCCAGGCATCCACCACCCTCTCCGTAAAGTAGAATTTCCTAACATTGCCCCTGAATCTACCACCCCTCAACCTCAAATTATGTCCTCTGGTTTTACCATTTTCCTTTACCTGGTTGTGAAGATGTTGAAAAGCTTTGAGAGTATTGAAGATCGCTCTGAGTTCCAACAGATTGATGTGACACTGATGATCCGTACTGGTCCAATGGCCTTGAGTATGGAGACCTTCGAGATGAGTGCCCCAAGCGTAGGTCGAGGAATCTGTTGTGAGGACCTTCTGATGAGGGGGCATTTGAAACAGTAAGCCTCTGCAGAGATTGGAAGAGAGAATCCACCAGCAGAGAGACTGTCTCAAGGAAGGAGTGACAGTAATATGTTGAGAAAGTGGGTTGCAAGCCTGCGTCCACTGAGATGCCAGGGTCCACTGAGGAATGCGGAGGTGAAGTCTGGCAAAAGAGTCATGTGTACTGTGGAGGCCATGTGACCTAATAGTACTATCATGTGTCTCGCTGAGATTCAAGAGTGGGAAGACCCTGCATGACAGAGTTGAAGGAGAGCTTCCAGATGTTCTTGCAGAAGGAATGCTCTGAGGTGAATAGTGTCGAGAACAGCTCCGATGAATTGTAGATTCTGAGAGGGCTGAAGTTGTGATTTGGGAAAGTTGATTTCGAATCCCAAACTTTGAAGGAACCACGTAGTCTGTTGGGTCGCTACAATAACCCCCTGAGATGTTGAATCTTTGATGAGCCAGTCGTCTAGGTAGGGAAACACCTGAATACCATGGTTCCGTAGAGCTGCTGCTACCACTACTAGGCACTTGGTGAACACTCTGAGAGATGAAGCCAGGCCAAAGGGCAGCACTCTGTATTGGTAATGCAGATTCCCCACCCAAAATCTGAGGTACTGACGGGAGGCTGGATGAATGGGAATATGAGTATAGGCCTCCTTGAGATCCAGAGAGCATAACCAGTCGTTCTGATCCAGAAGGGGATAAAGGGACGCCAGGGACAACATTCAAAGTTTTTCTTTGACTAAAAATTTGTTGAGAGCCCTGAGATCCAGGATGGGTCGCAGATCGCCTGTCTTCTTCGGAACAAGGAAGTAACGGGAGTAAAAACCCTTGTTCTGCTGTTCCAAAGGAACTGGTTCGATGGCATGGAGACGAAGCAGAGCTTGAGCTTCCTGAAGAAGAAGGGCAGTCTGGGATTGACTGCAAGGATACTCTCTTGGACGAAGCTCTGTGGAACCTTAATGAAATGAAGAGAGTATCCTTCCCTGATGATTGACAGCACCCAGAGGTCAGCTGTAATTGTCTCCCATCGGTGATAAAAATGATAGAGACTACCTCCAATGGGAGGAAGAGAGGACAGAGACAGGAGGTTATGCTTTGTTTTAAACAGTCAAAAAGGCTGCGCAGCCTTGGATGAAGCAGAAGATTGAGATTTCTGTTGCTTCTGATTCTGCTGTTTTTTAGGAGGCAGATGAGTGTAAGGAGCCGCTCTCGGAGCAAAACGCCTCTGGAAAATTGGAGGAGGTCGTGCAGGCTTGGCAGGAGCTGACTTAGGTTTTGGTCTGACAATAGAAGCAAAGGATTTTTCATCTTCAGACAATTTCTTGGTGGCTGCCTCGATAGATTCATCGAAGAGGTCATTGCCTGCACAAGGAATATTAGCCAGGTGGTCCTGAAGATTAGGGTCCATGTCAATGGTGCAAAGCCAGGCTAGGCAATGCTACAGAACAAGCAGTCGCCCTGGCGGACAACTCAAAGGCATCATAAGAAGACTGGAGAAGATGTAATCTGAGTTGAAACAGAGTAGCCATGACTTCTTGAAACTCGAAGTGCTTCTGAGTATCTAAATAGTTGAGAAATTTTAGAAGAAGATCAATGAGGAACTTGAAATAAGTGAAAAATGAAAATTATAATTGAGGACTTTGGAGGACATCATGGCATTTTGGTAAAGGCGACGTCCAAACTTGTCCATGGTTTTCCCTTCCCTTCCAGGAGGAACGATAGCATAAACATTGGAAGGATGGGATCTCTTCAAAGAGGACTCCACAAGCAGAGACTGATGAGACAACTATGAATTCTCAAATCCCTTGCAATGTAGAGTTTTATACCTTGAGTCCAACTTGCCTGGAACAGCAGGAATTGCATAAGGCATCTCTAGGCATCGTGTAAAAGTCTGAGAAAGAAGCTTATAAAGGGGAAGCTTAAGTGACTCTGCATCTGACATCGGAGAGGACGTTCCGGGGCAGCCAGGCAGTGATTGGCTGGCCTGGAATGTCCTCTCCGACATTAGAATTGACGTCGGAAAGACTTCTTGTCATCGGGGGGAGGTAAGATTGCAGGCGCGGGCTGGGGGAAAGGAAGGGGAGAGGCGCTTTTTTTTTTTTCCACGGCAGGGAGGGAAGGATGTAGGCAGGCAAGCTGGCTGGCTTTATAGCAGCAGGGAGGGAGGGAGATAGGTAGGTAGGCAGGCAGGTTGTCTTTGGGGGTGGACAAAATCTGGAAGGTAGTGGGGGACATAAGGAGGCACTTGGGGCACTAAGGACACGGGAAGGGGGCACTGGGGGCATTATGGACACAGGAAGGAGGCACTGGGGGACTATGGACACAGGAAGGAGGCATTGGGGGCACCAAGGACACAGGACGGAGGCACTGGGGGCACCATAGACACGGGACGGAGGCACTGGGGGCACCACGGACACGGGAAGGAGGCACTGGGGGCACCACGGACACGGGACGGAGGCACTGGGGGCACCATGGACACAGGACGGAGGCACTGGGGGCACTATGGACACAGGATGGAGGCACTAAGGACATGAGAAGGAGGCACTGGGGGCACTAAGGACACAGGATGGAGGCACTGGGGGCACTAAGGACACAGGAAGGAGGCACTGGGGGCACTAAGGACACGGGAAGGAAGGAGGGAGGGAATAGAAAGGGACAATTGTTGGGCCTGAGTGCAGAAAGAAAGAAATGAAAGAAAGGATACACAGTCAATTAATAGATGTCCCCTTTTGATGAAAAAAATAAATGGTCACGTTACCTCTGACTTACTTTCTCTGCAGCAGAGTCGGCAGCCGCGCTGAGGTGCAGGAAGGTCCCGTGATGACTCGTCTGCCGGCTCTGCTCCAGAAGAAGTAAGTTACGTCGGAGGGGGTGGACCCGGCAGACGCAGTCATTGCAAGACTTTGCCACAACTTCCTGCATCTGCTGGGTCCACCCCCTCCAACGTAACTTACTTCTTCCAGAGCAGAGCCAGCAGATGAGTCATCGCAGGACCTTCCAGCATGCGGCTGCCGAGTCCGCTCCAGAGCAAGTATGTCGGAGTGGGGTAGACTGGCAGCTGGCAACTACAGTCATCGTGGGACCTTGCTGCATGAAGGGAGAGAAAGGAGCAAGATTTCTGGAATGGAAGAGTGGTGGAGGGAAAGAAAGGGGGCAGGGTAGTATGGAAGGGTGGTGCTGATAGAATTGATGTACAGAGAAAAGGGAGAGACATAAGGGGGAAGGATATTGGAGGGAAAGAAAGGGGGCAGATGCTGATTGAAGAGGGGTGGATGGCGAGAGAAAAGGCAGACATTGGATGGTAGTGGGGAGCCTATGCTGGATGGAAGTGCAGATGGGAGAGATAAGGGAGCAAATGCAGGAAGGAAATGGGAGGAGAGAAAGAGGAGAGCAGACGCTGGATGGAAGTGGACAGAGAGAGGAGAAGGTACTAGATGGACGAGTTGGAGCAAGAAGGTACATGATGGAAGGAGGGGATAAATAAAAGGAGGGCACATAATGGGGAGAAAAGGATTGAGTTAGGGAAGCACTGGAGGGGTGAGGGAAAGAGGTGGCAAACTTTAGGTAGACAGTAAAAAAGGACATTGATGAGAGGGTAGTAAGAATGTAATCTAGACAGATGCAGAAAAGGAAAATGAGGGAAAAAAGGGAAAGGGATTGCAGAGGAAAGGTGTAGGAGAGGGAAGGAGAGGAGAGGAGAGGAGAGAGATGCCAGACCAATGGAGGTGAAAGGAGAGATGGAAGGGGGAGGCATACAGTTTCTGGAAGGGGCATAGAAGGAGAGAAGATGCCATATAGGGGAAGAGAGACAGCAGACAGTGGATGGAAGGAAGAGAGTTATAAGAAGATGAGGAAAGCAGAAACCATAGAAGACAAAGGTAGAAAAAAAATTTATATTTATTTATTGCTTTAAGAGACATGTGTCACTGTTTCTGTGGTGCACTGTATGCAGAGTCCAGCTTCTTAATGGCTCAAATTAATCTTTGTCTATGTATTTCTATTTTATCCTCCCTTTTACAAAACTGTGGAGCGTTTTTTTAGCGCCAGCCGTGGTGGTAGCAGCTCTGATGCTCAGAATTCTATGAGCGTCAGAGCTGTTACCACTGTGGCTAAAATCCACACTACAGTTTTGTAAAAGAGGGAGGGGTTAGTTTGTGATTACATATTCCAAACTAGGCGAAGGTGTTTTCTCTGTTCTGTATGTTCGAAAGACATGGTTTTTTGTTTGGATTGACTGCAGGATTGATCTGTACTAGTCTGGCTTGTTTAGTTTTACAATGGGTGTATTGATGTTGTACTTCTCACTGCAGTATGTAAGATGCTGCCTTTTCCTTAGTACTCATGTGTGACATGTGGCTTGTTACTAAAAATCATGTTTTTCGTACAGATGGGGGGTGTCAAAAAATGATTGGCTCCGGGTGTCACATATGCTAGGTATGCCACTGGATACAGCAGATGTACTGGAAGCAAGAGCCGCCGCAAACGAGGAAGGATTGATGATGCTCGAGGTCGGAGTCATGGAGGCAGGAGGACCCTCGGCAGAAGGTGGATTCGAGGCCTCCTTCGAAGACGAGGGTGTGACTGAAGAATCCATCCCAAAAAGCTTCTCCACTAAAATTTGACGACGTTTACGGGCACGAGGTTGAAGAGTAGCACAGTGCTCGCACGACTTTGGTTGATGGCTCGGCCCAAGGCAGTTGAGACAACAACGTTGTGGGCCCGTGAAGGAAATCGCACGCTGGCAGTGGCTACACTTCTTGAAGCCCGTTGCTGGCCAGGACATAGGAGGAAAAACAGCTGCTGTAAAGTCGAAGCCCCTGGGCTGCGGTCGAGCGGCCTGCCCCTCCAGTTGACCGGAAGAAAATAATTTTTTTTTAAAAAACTAGAAATAAAAAAATAAACAGCGATTCGTGAAGAAAATTAACACAAACTGCTGTGAGAGAAGGCACGAAGTAACAAAGTTAAACGCAGAGAGTCAAAGACAGAGTTCTCGGCTCCACGGAAAACTGAGAACTGAGGAGACTCGCCCTGTGCTGAGCGGGAAGGCACTCGCGCATGCGTGGTGTGGACGACTCGAAACTTCTAAGTTTCTACAAGCAAGTCTGCTTACGAGGCTTCCGCATCCGAGCTCCGTCGATGACGTCACCCATATGTGAGAATAGGCTGCCTGCTTGTCCTGGGATAATGTGTGCTATTGTATTGCGCACAATGCAGTGTTATGTATTGCAGGTCCCAGCTAATACAGCAGTGTCTGTGATACACAGTATAACACATAACCCTGGGCAATGCCATACTGCCACATTATTATATCGAGCCACATGCAGCTGGACCAAGGTACCCTATGGCTGGTTATGTGCACAGGAGGCAGGCCAGAGGAACACTATCAGGTAAAAAGAGGATAAATAGAAATTCCCCTTTTACCGGTACATTCAGGGTTCTGGGACATTGATCCCCAGAGCTATATGGATAGAGGTAGCCAGTTGCTTAGAGAAATTCTCTGCCAGCTTCTACCAAACTATTAACCAGAGAGAGGCAGGCTGTTTCTCCCTACTCCAAATGCTTTCTTCCCCTTGTGATTCCCAACTGAGCACAGTGTATCGATACACCTTCTTGTCCAGTTTATCTGTCCTGCCTAGATTATAAGCTCTGTTGAGCAGGGACCGTCTCTTCTGTGTTTTGATGTAGAGCCATGCTTATGTCTAGTAGCGTTATAGAAATGGTTAGTAGTAGTAGTAGATGGTACTCGATGCTGCCTTATGGAGGATCTGGATTCAATTCTCAGGTCAAACCTTCTGTGTCTCAGGTTAGTCACTTGGGCTATGACAAAGAAACTTTCATCAGTCAGGAGTGAAATCTGCTGGACAAATTCAGTAGCATGTGCATGGATGGGTGGTGTATGTTTTAACACCCTTCCCTTCCCTCCTCTAATTCATGAAAAGTAGGGAAAAACCTCCGGGAAATATGAGCAAATAAAGAATTAATGTATCATAGCCCCATAAAGCCCAGATCTAACTGGATTGCTGCAACAACCCCCTCTTCCCCCAGCTCTAAAAACCAGCAGCCAATTTGATTCTATGACAAAGAGATCAAAGTGATCAGATGAATGTGACCTGTATACAGCCTCAACAGTGCACTCGCTCATTCACTCACTTTGACATTCCTTTATGTTCTGCATGCCAGACCTGGATTCGTTCCTCCCACTGCTCTCTAGAAAGTTTGTGCTGGTCCGATACACTAAAAGAAAGGAAAAAAATATATTAGCGTTCACACACACAAAAGCAGTTATCAGGATTAATTCTGGTTCCCTGTTTCCTGAGTTCTTATGTTCCTGATCTAAAGACTATAATCCTTAAACCTCACCCACAGTTAAATATTTGGTTTATGAGGTAGTTTCTATTACAGAAAGCTGGAAACTGGATCCTTTGCAAGAGGCTTCTCATTATATGGTTTTATACTGCTCATTTCCAACCTGGGTAGGAGGAAGCATGATGATTTTATCATATAAACCCACCTAAATAATTTTATGGATCATGTCAGTCACAACAACAACAGGAACAATTCTTTGTAATGCAATCCAATGACAAAGAGATTGTCCATTCCACTTCTAGCCCCCATCAAAACAAATATAATTCTACACCCACATAAAGCTTCTGCTTCAGGTATTCCCAAAGGGCATATTATCACAAGGGTTAACCAGATCATTTCAGGAGCTTGCTGGCTAAATATCGATTTTTAAAACTTTTCCACAGTGACCCACTAAACTTAACATCCTAAATTCAGAAGGCAAAGGACTGATATGAAGACATAACGGAGAGAAGTGACTAAGGGCTAGATTCACTAAGCAAACCGATCATGTACCGATCAGTTTGCGACCCCTTTGGGACCCGTTTTCCCTCTGACCTGATTCACTAACCTGTGTAGCGATCCTACCCTGATCCTGGCATGCAAAGCAGGAAGGACACGATTCACAAAACTTTTTTCCCTACACACCAACTGACTGGTCGATTAAGAACAAGCGACTGGTGAGGACCAGACGCTTGTGTAAAAAACAGCTTTGCCCCAACTCTTCTCTCTGGTTCCCCTGCTCTCTCTGCCTACCACAACTATCTCTAGCTCACCCGACTCTCCTGCTCTCTGCTGCCCTTCCCCACAAGGGAGGAGCCTGAAGCGCCTCAGCCAATCAGGGCTTTAGGCCCCTCCCCATGCATCACATGATGCACTGGGGTGTGGCCTAAGGCCCATATTGCGGAGCGGCATCAGACAGCAGCAGGAGGACTTTGCGCTTCCTCCTGTTTCCGAAGATGCGATGAAGGAGGCCTAAGGAGCAGGAAGGACCAGGCACCCCTCCTGCTCCCAACTATTTTCAAGGTATGGGGAGGTCCAGACAGGCCAGCCGGCTGGCCCGGCCAGGGATGGGCCGGTCGGGGTGCGGTGGGCCTGTTGTGGGTGGGACCCTTGCATCGGGTTGATTTTTTGGTTCGGGGAGGGAGAGGGGAAGGGGCACTTGTTGGGAGAGTGAGGTGGAAGGGGGGGTTTAATTTTTTTTTTAATCGGGCTGATATTTTGCATGTGTAAAACACATAAAATATCTGCCTGATTTAAAAAAATTTTAAAAGCCAGCAGAAGCCCTGACAGTAGTGACAGGAGGCTATTTCTCCTGTCACTACTGTCAGGGCTTTAGCAATCCGTGCAGTTGGTTGGGGGCGTGCCTTTGATCGTCCCCATTTGCATGCAAAGGGTTGGCGAACCGGTCGGCCTGCCTCCCAATTTCACACGGATCGCACACGGATAGGACGGTTAGTGAATCTAGCCCTAAGCTGCGGCAATGTTGGCCTTTGACAGCAACTTAGTTTACCTTGGGAGTTACTAACCTGCAGTAATAGTACCGCCCACAGGTTAGCGAGTCTCCTGGTACAGAAATAATGCAACTTGTGATAAACCTTGCAAAATGCATTATTTTGCTCCCAGTAAGAACATGCCATACTGGTCCAGACCAATGGTCCACAAGTACCCAGCAGAAACCCAAATACTAGCATCATTCCATACTACCAATCCTAGGGCAAGCAGTGGCTTTCCCCATGTCTATCTCAATAGCAGACAAATGATCTTTCTTCTAGGTAAGTGTCCAAACCTCTTTTAAACCCAGATATGCTAGTCACTGTTATCACACCTTCTGGCAACGAGGTCCAGAGTTTAACTATTTGTTGAGTGAAAAAACATTTCCTCTTATTAGCTTTAAAAGTATTTCCATGTCCCCTGGTATTTTGTACTTTTTGAAAGAGTAAACAAAATTGATTCACTTTTACCTGTTCTATACTACTCAGGATTTTGGACACCACAATCATATCTCCCCTCAGCAGTCTCTGCTCCAAGCTAAAGAGCCCTAACCTCTTTAGCTTTTCCTCTTATGAGAGGAGCTCTTCTTTGAACCTTTTCTAGTGTTGCTTCATCTTTTTTGACACATGGCTGTTATAGGGGAAAGCACCCTTCAGGGATTCAAGAAAAGGCTGGATCGGTTCCTGCTGGAACAGAACATATGCAAGTAAGGCTAGACTCAAATAGGGCGCTAGTCTTTGACCTAAGGGCCACCGTGTGAGCGGACTGCTGGGCACGATGGGCCACTGGTCTGACCCAGCAGCGGCAAATCTTATGTTCTTATGGCGACCTGGACTGAACGCAATACTCAAGGTGAGGTTGTACCATGGAATGATACAAAGGCATTATAGCATTCTTAGTCTTATTTACCATCCCTTTCCTAATAATTCCTAGCATCCTGTTTGCTTTTTTGGCTGCTGCTGCGCACTGAGCAGATGATTTCAGCATATTGTCTATAATAACACCAAGATCTTTTTCTTGGGTGCTGACTCCCAGGGTGGACACTAGCATCAGGTAACTGCCAGCTTAGCCTAGATCAGCAGGGATGACTGAACGTAAGCCCAAGCCCTTGAGAGTGTAGGGCATGGGCTATATAGGTCAATTTAAGATGTCACCCGAGAGCATTCGACTATATGTTAATGGCCCACTGCTCCTGGGCAGGAAAAACCACCAGTTCACCACAAACTTCATTATTCAATTCACATAATCATGAGGTGTTTTGAACACATTCACTTGCTTTGTATCTCATTATTAGGTAGTCCATAGTGTTACTGCCTTAATGCACATTTGTTAACTGCCAGTCTTGTGCCTCCCCTACCCCATCAATTACATTTTCAGGGTCAAAGCCTTCTTCACATTTTGATTATAATACTCAACAATCAGAATTGCCTAAACACTAGCCTACCCAAAACAATCCTGTATAACTTTCAAATTCTGTATGAGCCTAAAAAATATTTGATGATATGATCGCAATATCCAAATCCAATGCAATTTACAAAGATTAAAAATAAAAAAAATAAAAACTCCAACAAACAGGACACTAAAAACAATTATGACATAAAGATGCAGTTGAGGGGGGGTGTTAAAAAAAATTGGAGTAAATACAATTCCAAAATAAATGAAAAAGGATGGGTAAAGAGACAAAAGGTTAGGGAACGTTACCCACTATCATCCAGAATGGCACTTGGAACAATTCTATAAATGGCATTACTCTTAATAGAATTAAGCTTAGTGGCCATATACATAACTAACATTTAGGCACACCTATTTTGGCCAGTGAAAACCAGGCCTAAATACCTGTTCCTTAGTTGTGTGCAGATCAGGTATATTCTATAACAGTATATCTAATTTTAGAAATGAACAAACTAATTCTCCTTATGTACAGTCTGACAAATATCCCTTAAATATCGATGTATATAAGAGAGTTCTTTAACACAAAACCCGATGCCCATGCTCCTCCCCTGGCAACGCCCCCTTTTGAGATTCAAGCACTAGAATTTATGTGCACCACTTTATAGGATGTGCTTAGAAAGCTGTGTGCATAACTTCTAATTAGTGTCAATTATTACTTGTTAATTACCACTTATCAGTGCTGATTAACTCGCGCAGATCAGCAGTGTACACCAATTTGCATGCACAACTTTGAGCATCTGGTCCAAAGTGCATAACTGGTCATCATACTTTTAAATAGTAAGCTTTTGTTTGGTGCGTGTTTAGATAGATATGCAACTACAGAGCCACAAAAACACCCCATTAATTGCTATTTTTGTGACTCTGTAGTTGTATAACTTTACTCCCATTCCTCTTAGTTTGTAGTTTTTGTTTAGATAGATATACACACATATCAAGGGACATTCCCAAAATACAAAATCATTTACAGTGATTTTTTTAAAAAAAACATTTTTATTATGGTATTTATTTCAAACGTGCCTGCCAGTGGACTGCCATCTTCCCAGCAGTGGTGGGGATAGGGCCCCTGGATTATCTATCACCACTACCTCCTTGGTTGGTGAAACCCTAAGGTGCTTCTATTCAGGCACCAGGTAACATTGGGTGAGAGCCTATTCTGCATGGACCCTTGGCCACACAAACGTCTATATAAAATATAAGTGTACATTTAAGCACCCCCATTTACACCTGCCATAGATCTGTAAATTGCCCACCTAAAAATGTCTCTCCTGCCCATGGCCCCCTTTAAAATAGGTGCTCAAATGCCACAGCATGCATCTGTAGGTGCCCAAATGACATTTTCATGGGTTAAATGTACATTTAACCCCCAAATTCTATGAAGTATGCCTAAAGTTTGATGCCTACATCAGCGCACCTAGCTAATGCAAGCACCCAACTTAATAGGCTAAATCGGTTCTGATAATAGGCACTTAACTCATAAGAATTGCCATACTGGGACAGACTAAAGGTCCATCAAGCCCAGTATCCTGTTTCCAACGTTAATTGAATGTTAGATGAATAACTTTGTAGGCATGATTCGGTTAGGCACCTTGGCCAAAGCGCCCATTGGAAAGAAGGCATGGTTAGGGGCAGATCATGGGCCTTTTGGGGAGGCAGTTTTTTTTTTTTCTAGTTATCTGAACGATTAAAGAATATGGGCCGATGTATGCACAATGGTACAGTTTAGGGAGTGAAGAACAGACAGAAGAACGGGACTTGGGTGTGATTGTATGTGATGATCTTAAGGTGGCCAAACAGGTCGAAAAGGTGACCTGCGAAAGCTAGAGGGATGCTAGGGTGGATAGGGAGAGGCAATTCTGGAGGCCGCACCTTCAAAAAGATATAAAAGGGACAGAGTTGGTCCAGAGGAAGGCTACTAAAACGGTACATGGTCTTCGTCATAAGGCGTATGGGGACAGACTTAAAGATCTCAATCTATACTTTGGAGTAAAGGTGGGAGAGGGGAGATATGATAGAGCCCCCGGAGCCGAACGGAGGAAACAAACCTTGTTTTGTTTTTGTTTTGTTTTTCGACGAAAAACGACGGACAATGAAGCAAAAACAATAAATAAAGCACAGCGACCGAGCTAAACAACCCAGACACGGTGTCAGAAGGCAGAAAAATAGGAGCTCAATTTCCACAGGGCTTCTGGCTCCGCGGAAAAAACTGAACTGAGGACCACGAGGTGGGATGCGCCCTCTAGTGGGCAAGAAGGCATGCACATGCGTGGTGCAGTGTAGCAAACTTGAAACTTCAATCAAGTTTGCTTGAAAAGCTGTCCGCGCTGGGGCTCCGTAGATGACGTCACCCACATGTGAGAATATGCTGCCTGCTTGTCCTGGGATAAACTCTGCAATGAGAGGGCAAAGGATGAAGTTAAGAGGTGCTAGGCTCCAGAGTAATCTAAGGAAATACTTTTCTACAGAAAGGGTGGTAGATGCATGGAACAGTCTCCCAGAAGAGGTGGTGGAGACAGAGACTGTGTCTGAATTCAAAAGGGTCTGGGATAGGCACGTGGGATCTCTCGGAGAGAGAAAGAGATAATGGTTACTGCGGATGGGCAGACTAGATGGGCCGTTTGGCCTTTATCTGCCATCATGTTTCTGTGTTTCAATGTTTAGGCAGAGGCATTTAGGCTAAGGAAACAAGCATAAATAGGGTACGCCTAAATGTTAGGATGCATAGCGACACCTAACATTGCTTAGGTGGCACTAACTGTGATTCTATACAGTGTGCTTATCTTTTATAGAATCGTGCTTAGAGCTACACTAGTCTGCGCTGATTTTTTTTTAGGCAACATATATAGAATCGGGCCCTAAGTGAATAGCTAGCATGTAAATGCGAATGACTCATCACAGAATTGTTCTTTAAATGCTAAGATTCAGAACCTTGAAACCTTTCGGTGGTTTATGAATTGTTGTCCCTGAGTTGGTCATTTTAGGAATTTATGGATCTTTATTAGACTATGACAATCAGATAATAAAATTTCTGCAGACACACTGCCATTTCTGTCTTTTCTTAGTCTCTTCTGTTGACGCCTTGTGCTCAACATTCAAATACTCTGTATTTGCAGTCATTCCACTTTCCTGTCCAGAAATATATCGATCAGGCATTACTCTTAACTGACTTGCAATCACCCTATGCACCATGGTGTATTTTCCAGAGACTAGAAATAAAGTGTTGAATAGTTGAGCCCTGTTACCATAACTCACCGCTGGGGCAGAAGACGGTCCGAACCAAGGTATCCAAGGTTGTGAACATCCTTGATGTAGTCCCCATACTTAGCCTGCACTGCATAAGAGGCGAGGAGGACAGAAGTCTCAGGAGGACAGTAAATTTCATCACTGAGGATGCCTTCCTTAACCTGTAGGAAAAAGTGCTTCTGGGTAATGTCCTGAATCAGCTCTTCAGTCACATCTTCTGGGAAAAATTTGGCACGGAATTTGAACTGCAGGGCGTTCTCTTTCTTGATCTCCTGTGCAGAGACCTGTGTGGTTAAATAAGTAAATAAAGACAATAAATTTCAGGGGTGAGGGGGAATCCAACCCTGAGCTAGGATAACAAAATACAAAATCCAGTTTTATACTTTGTTCAATGAAAAGCAGCTTGGAAATTTTGTTAAAACTCTAACAAGTCAGAGCATGTTTGAAAGAAGTTAATCACCTACTGAATTATTGTCTAAGGTCAGTATTGGTTTACAGTTTGACTAATGAGCAGCAGGTGTATCTAATAAATAATAATTACAGTATAACATGTTGCACATTAACATTTGTGTGTAGGCTACAGATACAATCTACAAAATGAAAAGACATCGATATACAGTGGTGCCTCACACAACGAACTTAATTCGTTCCAGGAGCAAGTTTGTTATGCGAAAAGTTCGTTATGTGAAACGCGTTTTCCCATAACAATACATGTTAAAAAAAATAATTCGTTCTGTAGCATAAAATATGCTAAGATGACATAAAAAAAGATAAATTTATCTTGTTAGAGCTGTTAGCATGATATAGAGGGGATATATGTGAAGGGGAGGGGAGACAGGGGTTTTGTTGATCCTTGCTGTGTATTATAATCACCCCCCACATACTCCCCAGTACCTTTTTTAATTCCTCCCATCTTTCCCAGCCAGTGGCGTACAGGCCAGAAGCACAGAGATCAGGAGCAATTCCTCTGCACGCCTGTGTGGGCCCATGCCGATCTCCGAATGGCTGCAGTTAGTTCTTGTGAGTCCCGCAAGAGCTGGCTGCAGTTAGTTCTTGTGAGTCCCGCGAGAGCTGACTGCAGCCATTCAGAGATCAGCGCAGGCCCAGGCAGTAGCACAGAAGGCTTGCTCTTGATCTCTGTCTGCGCTTCTGGCTGGGAAATTTGCTAGACCACTAGTTCGAGTGAGCGGGTGAGATTAAAGTTGCAGCAGTGGTGGCTTTTTTTAAAAAATATGTGGCGGCGGGGGGAGGTTTAAAAATATGCGGTGGCGGCAGAGGCTTAAAAATATGCAGCAGCGGCGGCAGGGGGGTTTAAAATATGTAGCGCCACTGCACAGGGAGCCAGGCGGAGAGAGGGCAGTTAAGCGATGCAGCTCGGGCGACTTCGTTGTGTGAAACGAAGTTCGTTGTGGGAAGCAAGACCTGAAGTTCGTTGTGCGCAGCGTTCGCTGTGCGAGGCGTCCGTTATGCGAGGCACCACTGTAATCTGTTTCACTACTTTCAGTGCAATAGGATCTTCCCCAACAGAACATTATTCTACTTAGTTTATGTTTAGAACCACCTTCTTTTAATTTAAAATTGGCCTGAAGGCTCAGGCCCTGATTCTATAAGCAGCATTTAACTCCTAGGCACCGTTCGGCAGGGTTGTCAATGAACTGCTAGGCACCATTTATAGAATCGCACCTGGCAGTGCCAAAGCATTCTTAGGCACTAGTGGCTGCCCTGCCTAAAGTAGGCACATACTGGTGCCAAAGTCGATCCACGCCTAAACTCTGTTCCTAATTTGCCTCTAACAACACATACTTGCTGGAAGGCGCCTACTGGCAAATTAATTTTTTAAATCTTTTTTTAAATTGGCTTCTAATAGTGCTTTCAATTATCAGCACCGATTAAGCCATTTAAAAAAAATTAAATTAGGCACCTAGCTCGGCTTTATTAGAATCTTTATTAGAAAATTTGCACAAATTTGTCTTATAAACAGCTTGCCAAAACAATAAATTTGAACCAAAGTAGTTTGCCAAGCTGTGCCCGTGTTTTCTTCATAAAATAACCTTAGTTCATCGTGGTAGTGGGTGCACATCATCTTGGGACTGTGAGAATATATATGCCTGACTGATTAGGAGGTTAGATTATAGTAGTCTTGTGATAACCAAGTCTACAAACTATGTATTTGTGCAAAATAAAGATCATAAACTATTACTTGTCTTATACCAGTGGTTCCCAAATTTTTTCAGTTCATGGCACCCTTAGTGGGACAGTAATATTTTCACGGCACCTCAGTCAAAAGAAATGTATAACAGTTCCCTCCCTTCCCCCTTCCCTGAAAGTCTGGCATCTCTCCCCTCTTCCTTCCTCCTCCCCCACAATCTGGTATCTCTTTCCTCTCCTTCCCCTGTGGTCTGCCATCTCTCTCCCCTATCTTCTCTACCTTCCCTTCCCTGGCATCTGTCTCCTTCCTTCTTCCTACCTCCCTGAATTAGGTGGTTTTCTTGCTTACCCCTCCCTCCCAATAGAGTGTGGGATTTCACTCTTCACCCCCAGCCTCTCTCTCCCCCTCATACTGCAGCTTGTGAGCTTCAGGCCACCAGCAGCTTAAACATGCTGCTTTCAGCACCCCAGAAGTTTTCCCCTATGATTCAACTTCCTGACCCTGCAGAGGCAGGACAAGGCAGCAGAGGGAAAGCTTCTGGGTCGTTGAAAGCAGCGCATTTAAGCCACTGGCAGTCTGAAGATTGTAAGCTGCAGTGTGAGGAAAAAAGAGGTTTTCCACCCTGAGAAGGGAGGTAGGCTGCTGGACTGACAGCTTGTTTGCATCTTCCTCTGCGGCATCCCTGTGAGTTCTTTGGGATGCCTTGGAACACAGTTTGGGAAACACCGTCTTATACCATTCCTTGTGGTAACTGTAAACAAACTACTCTTTGGAATACCTTACCAGCTCTTGTTAGAGAAGAAGCTAATCTTGAACGTTTCAAAAGCCTACTCAAGAGTCATTTATTTAAAGAAGCTTTTAACATTTGATTTCAATTTTACAGTATCCTTTTTAAACTCCCTTAAGGAATTAAGCAGCAACGAGCCCTTTCCTTTTGGTTTTTTTTCCTTATTTGTCTTTCGTTCCTATCCAAATTGTATTTCTAACCATATTTCCTTTTGTCTCTCGTCTTTCTGTCTCATTTATCCCTTTTTAATATGCAAATTATAACCTGATGTTTCTTTGTAATTTGTTGGGTTTTTAAATTATTAATGGCATTTTTATTATGTTCATGCTCTTTTTTTATTTATTGTAAACTCGCTTAGAAATTAGATAAGCGATTAAATCAAATTTTAATAAAATCTTGAAACCTTTCCTAATGTGTTTTCCTTTGTACCAGCCACAAATGAGCCCAAATTAGGGGTGCTTAAGCTGCCACACCTGAACAGGAAACTGCTTGAGCTCACACCAGCAAGACAGAGAAAGTCTGAAGACACTGTTAATGAATATCAAATGTTAAAATATTACAGCATACTTAATGTTTACGTCAGGAAATAAACTGAAACAGAAAATCTCATTAAAGGTTGAACTTTAACTTTCTGTCATCAGTTCTACTCTTCACATTTACCTTTTTGTCAAGTTTCAGCCATGTTGAAAAGCCTTTAGTATCCGTATACTGAAGTCCAAAGTACCAGATTTCACGCACACCCAGTGTCTTTACCACCTGAAACACAAATCTGCACATTTACAAAAGGTAAAACTTGTCTGAAACATATATTTAGTATTGTTGCACTCTGAATGGCCTAATTACTAAACTATGTCAGCCTGATTTTGAGTATATAATCTCTACAGATGGGCTGTTATTTGAAACAAATCTCACTTGCCGATATGAGTGTGCATCAATGCCAAAAAAAAAAAATCCTGTGCTTAGCGTTATTCTATAAACCATTTCCAGAGTTAGGCATGGTTTATAGAACACGCACATCGCGACTAACACTTAGGCATGGCCATTTATGCCAATGAAAACCAGACATAAATACCTGCACCTAAATTGTGCACAGATCAAGTGTATTCTATAACAACGTGCGGTGTCAGGTCAAAAGCGCGCCGGGACAAAGGCGCGAGCAGACAACTGAGCGCAGCGCGGAGGCACGCACCAAAGTAAAAGACTGTTTTTAGGGGATACGACGGGGGGTGTGGGGGGGAACCCCCCACTTTACTTTATACAGATCGCGCCGCGTTGTGGGGGCGTTGGGGGGGGTTGGGGGGTTGTAACCCCCCACATTTTACTGAAAACTTAACTTTTTCCCTGTTTTTAGGGAAAAAGTTACGTTTTCACTAAAATGTGGAGGTTATAACCCCACAAACCCCCCACAACGGCGCCGCGATCTGTATTAAGTAAAGTGGGGGGGCTCCCCAACAAAACCCCCCGTTGCAGCCCCTAAAAACAGTATTTTTCTTCGGCGCGCACCTCCGTCTTGCGCTCAGTTGTCGGTGCGCGCCTTTGTCTTCCGCGTTACTGTCTATGAACCCAATGTGCTTAGCTTCTAGGAACACCCATGACCAGCCCATGCCCCTCCCCTGGCAATGTCCTCTTTTCAGATCTGCACAGGAGAATTTACATGTCACTTTATAGAATACGCTTAAAGAAGTTCTGCACATAAATTCTAATGAGTGCCTAGTGCTAGTAATTGCTAGTTAATGCACAGATTTGCATGTGAAACTTAGGTTGTAGAAACTGAGGGGTACCGTGCACACTTTTCTTAAAGAGAACGTGCTATATGCACTTGGCATTAAATTTTATACATGATGCCCCCCAAAATAATCTGAGCCGATATGGACAGCACTTACCACAATTCTATATAGGGTTAAGCACTGTGTATACAATTGTGTCTAGCGGCTGTACACAACACTAACATTTAGGTGCCCCCCTTGAGGCCGCTGAAAAGCACCTAAGTTGTGCAAGAATTGGGCATATTCTATAAGCGCACCTAATTTTTAGGATAGCCCACAATCTGCCCATGCTCCTCTCCTGACAATGCCCCCTTTTGAGATTTGCGTACTAAAAGTGGCACACACAACTTTATAGAATGTGCTCAGAAAGTTGTGTGCATAACTTCTAATTAGTGTTAATTAGCATCAATCATTAGGTGTTAATTGTCAGTCATCTGCACTGATTGGCTTGTTAAATAATTAAGTTGTATGTGCAAATCGGCTATGGACACCAATTTGCGCATGCAACCTAAGGAGCTATATACAAAATTTGGGAGATAGGGCTAGATTCACTAAACCTTCAAACCGTACACGATCCGTTTCCATTTGCTTGCCGGCCGACTAATTCAGTAAAGGCCTGCATGCAAATGGGGACGATCATTAACATGCCCCCTACCCATGGCCAGAGCGATCCCTGCTCATACGCACACCCTTACAGTAGTGACAGGAGAAGCAGCCTCTTGTCACTGCTGTCAGGGCTCAGCCCAGCCCAGATTTCTCTTGCCTGCTCCCAGACTCTCCTGCTCTCTGCCGCTATTCCCTGCAGTGCAAGCCCATGGTTTTTACGCGTGCCTGCACTGCGGGGAACGGCATCAGAAAGCAGGAGAGTCCAGGAGCAGGCAAGAGAGATCAGGCATCAGCCCAACAAGACCGAGGGCCCCCCCACCGACAAACACGAGAGCCCCCCCAGCGACCCACATATAGCAGGAGGGATGCTCACTCCCTCCTGCCACCACCCGACGCTACCCTCCCCGCCCCCATGAATATGGCATGAGGGATGCCAACTCCCTCCTGCCACCAACTAACTCCCCCCCCCCTGCAGGGCCTGACAGGGCCCGGCCCACCCACACATGTATGGCTCGATCACGTTAAAGTTGGGAGCAGGAAGGGTGCTCAGTCCCTCCTGCTCCTAGGCCTCCCACCACCGGTCGGCCCAGGTGGTCGAGCCTGACCCACCCCCCGGTACCTTGAAAATAGTTGGGAGCAGGAGGGGTGCCCAGTCCCTCCTGCTCCTTCGATAATCCTCCTATCTTCGGGAGCAGGAGGGGTGCCCGGACCCTCCTGTTACTACGATGATCTTTGGGCGCATCAGTGCCTTAGGCCCATCCCCGTGCATCAGATAATGCGCCGGGGCGGGGCTTAAGGCCGCGATTGCATAGCGGCGGCCCGGGGAGCAGGAGGACTTTACTCCTGCTCCCGAAGATCGCCATAGGAGCAGGAGGGATCAGGCACCCCTCCTGCTCCCAACTATTTTCAAAGTACCGGGGGAAGGGGTGGGTGGGCCCCTGGGCCGACCAGGGGTGGGAGGCCTAGAAGCAGGAGGAACTGAGCACCCCTCCTACTCCCAACTTTAACATGGTCGGGCCGTTTGTGTGTGGGTGGGCCATGCCGTGTTGGGCCGTGCGGGGGGGAGGGGAGTTAGTTGGTGGCAAGAGGGAGTTGGCAACCCTCCTGCCATATTCGTGTGGGCGGGAAGGGCAGCGTCGGGTGGTGGCTGGAGGGAGTGGGCAACCCTCCTGCTGTATGTGGGTTACTGGGGGGGTTCTCGCGTTTGTCGGTGGGAGGGGGCCCTCAGTCTTTTTTTGACAAGTCTGCCTGTCTTTTCATTTTTTCTAGGGGGCAGATATTTTGCTTGTGCAACACACGCAAAATATCTGTGCCATGGAAAAAAATGAATAAGGCAGGCCTGTCAAAATACCTGCAGACCTGATGGTAACTCAGTTACCGACAGGTCTGCAGCAGTCGGGTTTGCCAATAGTAAAACCTGACTCAAAATAGCCAATCAATTATTAGTGAATCAATCGCTTGGCTATTTTGCATAGGCTTTTACTAATTTTCATGGGACGATCGGGAT
This sequence comes from Geotrypetes seraphini, assembly GCF_902459505.1. Classification (NCBI taxonomy): domain Eukaryota; kingdom Metazoa; phylum Chordata; class Amphibia; order Gymnophiona; family Dermophiidae; genus Geotrypetes; species Geotrypetes seraphini. The sequence continues at coordinate 175,491,328 of NC_047086.1, read as the reverse complement.
CGGATCGCTACAGGCGTTAGTGAATAGTGTAGAAGGGAAATCTGGTCATAAAGGGCTCGCAAACCGATTGGTACACAATCGGTTTGCTTAGTGAATCTAGCCCATAGTGCACAGATGTATAGGTTTATACATGTGTACACTATCGAGAAAGAGTACAACTTATTCCTCAGATTCTATAAAACACACAAAAATTTGCAAGATATGGACAACCAGGAAGCCACTCGTGCATGCATGCTGGGCAGCATCCACACCAGAGCTCTGTCAGAAACATCACACACATGTGAGAATCCTATGTTCTGCTTGTCCCTGGAGAATCTCAAACATAATTGAAATAATACTTTTAAATATTAAGCTTTGGCTTTATATATGTGTTTATACCGTATACATGATCATACATGCACAAAGTAAGAGAAAGCCAATGAGACGTATCAGTTTCTCTTCCTCTTTCTTTGTGGGCTAGTGGGATGTACATTAAAGATTTATTTGATATTTTTGTGTTTATAGAATTTTTTTATAGGTGAATCTCTTCAAAAAGGAGGTTAATAAATCCTATAAATAAATATTGATGATTCGCATTTCTTGTTCAAGATATTTTTGAATTCAAGTAAACTGAAAAGAAAAATTGGAATAATGCATGTCGTCTGCTTTTTTTTTTCTTCTTCATTTTGACTCCATCATAGCTAAATATCTACACATATGAATTTCCTCTGACAACATGGCAGAGCTGAAACTCCCAGTCATAAAAAGTGTTACAGAAAATGCTACCAATAAAACAATAGGTATGGTACTCCCTTTTTTTTTTTTTAATAGTGAAATCCTATACTCCTCCCAACTTTCTAAGACACACATATTGCTTCAGCTGAAGATTTCACCCATAGAAACATTTCTAGACAGGTAACACGAGGACACTCCTTACTTATGAAGCCACCTCCCTTCTTCCCAAACCCCCAAAAAAGGTTGCTAGTTTCTACCAAGGTCCTAATGAATTAAACATATTACAGATCTGTATGGGAGAATTACAAACAACTGATGATTCAATTATCTTGCATAATTTGAGATAAATAAGCTGAAATCTCTCCTTACGTAAGACTCAGACGTCTTGAGGAAGAGAGGATAAGCAGCAAAGTTATTTCTTCATACTACTATGTGTCCTTTTTTGGGAGCCATTAAAAAAAAAACAACCAAAAACCTATCTCCCAGTGTAGTGTAAAAGAAGATAGCTATTCTGGTCATAGGCACTGGAAGAAACACTAATGAATAGGAGAATAAGATGAGTGGAAGGTTTTACTCTATGTTTAGAAATAAATAGGGTTTTGGGGGGAACTGTTAAATTTTTTTCCTGTGTGGGGTTGTTTTTTTTTTGCGCTTATTTTGGGAGTTTTATTTGTCACTGTTCTCTACCCCACCCCACCTCCGATATCACTAGCCAATGACAGTATGAAAGGGCATTGCAATCATTTGCTGTGTAACTTGAGTCTACACTATGTCTGAAGTATATTCTGAGGCTTTCTTGTTAGGGGTTCTGCCCCCACAACGCGGCGCGATGTCTATTAAGTAAAGTGGGGGGAGTTCCCCCACACACACCCCCGTCGGAGCCCTAAAAACAGTAATTTAGAGCGGTGCGCGCCTCCGCACTGCGCTCAATTGTCTGGGCGCGCCTTTGTTGTGGCGCGCTTTTGACCTGACACCCTTGTTAAGTAGTATGTTCTTGAGCCCCCCCTGTGCGAGTGTACATTATAATTCTTTTTCACTAGCAAACAAGAATTTATATTAGAAAAAAATACCACTGTAATTATTTGTGTTTGCTTCCACTTCGTTTTTGTATTTCTAACAATTTCTTAAAACAATGCCTAGCTTTTACTTTAAGAACATAAGAATTTCAACTGCTGGGACAGACCAGTGGTCCATCGTGCCCAGCAGTCCGCTCATGCGGCAGCCCTCAGGTCAAAGGCCAGTGCTCTAAATGAGTCCAGCTTCATCTGCATATGTTCCAGTTTAGCAGGAACTTGTTCAACTTTGTCTTGAATTCCTGGAGGGTGTTTTCCCCTATAACAGACTCTGGAAGAGCGTTCCAGTTTTCTACCACTCTCTGGGTGAAGAAGAACTTCCTTACGTTTGTACAGAATCTAACCCCTTTCAACTTTAGAGAGTGCCCTCTCGTTCTCCCTACCTTGGAGAAGGTGAACAATCTGTCTTTATCTGCTAAGTCTATTTCCTTCAGTATTTTGAATGTTTCGATCATGTCCCCTCTCAGTCTCCTCTTTTCAAAGGAGAAGAGGTCCAGTTTCTCCAATCTCTCACTGTACAGCAACTTCTCCAGCCCCTTACCCATTTTAGTCACTCTTCTCTGGACCCTTTCGAGTAGTACTATATCCTTCTTCATGTATGGCGACCAGAACTCCAGGTGAGGGCACACCATGGCCCGGTACAGCGGCATGATAACCTTCTCCAATGTGTTCGTGATCTCCTTCTTTATCATTCCTAGCATTCTGTTTGCCCTTTTCGCCGCCCTTTTCGCCGCACATTGCACGGACGACTTCATCGACTTGTTGATCAGAAATCTCAAGTCTCTTTCCTGGGAGGTCTCGCCAAGTACCGCCCCGAACATCCTGTATTCGTGCATGATATTTTTGTTATCGACATGCATTACTTTACACTTATCCACGTTGAACTTCATTTGCCATGTCGATGCCCATTTCTCGAGCTTGATTATGTCACATTGCAGATCTTTGCAATCCCCCTGTATCTTCACTACTCTGTATAACTTCGTATCGTCTGCATATTTAATCACCTCACTCATCGTACCAATGTCCAGATCATTTATAAAGATGTTGAAGAGCACGGGTTCAAGCACCGAGCCCTGCGGCACCCCACTGGTGACGCTCTTCCAGTCCGTGTATTATCCATTTACCCCCACTCTCTGTTTCCTATGCTCCAGCCAGTTTTTAATCCATGGGATTATTTCACCCTCGACTCCATGGCTCGCAATTTTCCAAAGTAATCATTCATGTGGAACCTTGTCGAACGCCTTCTGAAAATCCAGATATACAATGTCGACCGTATCGCCCTTGTCTATCTGTCTCTTTACTCCCTTGAAGAAGTGCAGCAAGTTCGTCAAACAAGATCTGCCTTTGTTGAAACTGTGCTGGCTGGTCCTCATCAGACCGTGTCCGTCAAGGTGATCAATGATGCAGTCCTTTATCAACGCCTCTACCATCTTTCCCAGTACCGAGGTCAGACTCACTAGTCTGTAGTTTCCCAGATCTCCCCTCTAACCTTTTTTGAAGATTGGCATAACATTCACCACCTTCCAGTCTTCTGGAATCTTTCACAATTTGATCGACAGATTGGCTATTAGTTGAAGCAGTTCAGCTATAGTCCCTTTCAGTTGCTTGATGACCCTCGGATGGATGCCATCTGGTCCCGGGAATTTATCGCTCTTAAGCCTATCTATCTGCCTGCATACCTTCTAGACTGACTGCCAACCCTGTCAGTTTCCCATCTTTGTTTTCAGCATATAGCCTGATGGGTTCCGGTATGCTGTGTATATCCTCTTCGGTAAATAAAGACACAAAAAATGTGTTCAGTTTGTCGGCGATTGCTTTGTCCTCCTTTAGCACTCCTTTTATTCCATGGTCATCCAACAGTCCCACCGCTTCCTTCGCGGGTCATTTCCCCTTAATATATCGAAAGAACAGCTTGAAGTTTTCCACCTCCTTGGCTATTTTTTCCTTGTAGTCTCTTTTATTAATAATAATAATAATAACAACTTTATTCTTCTATACCGCCACAATCTTGCGACTTCTAGGCGGTTTACAATCAAGAGTGCTGGACATTCAGCGAAATACAATAAGTAGATATTCAGAGGAAATACAGAGATCAGAGACCTCAAGAGGCAATAGTATAGAAATACAATTTGCTGAGCGAAAATGTAATATGTACATTTTAGTAGGTTATGTCCGACAGGACGTGCTGGGGATAAATAGCAACGTAAAGTTACGATAAGATGAAGATAACAGATTATATTTATAACAGTGCTGTAAGTTCAGGTGGAATAGGGAGGGGAGAGGGAGAGGGAGAGCGGGTCAATTGTTTAGGTATTTCTGGAACAGGTATGTTTTTAGGCGTTTCCTGAATTCCCCGTATGTAGTGGGCGAAAGCAGTTGGTCTAGGTCTTTGCCCCATAGGACTGCTTGGTGAGAGAGAAGGTGTTCGTGGTGTTTTTTCATTTTGCAGCCTCTAACTGGAGGGGAAATGAGTTTTGGGTGTGTGTTTCTCTTGAGTTTGTTATTAGAAAATGTGAAAAGGTCCGTTATGTACTTGGGGGTCAGGCCATATAGTACTTTGAAGCAGAGGCAGGCAAATTTAAACCTTACTCGGGCTTCTGTTGGTAGCCAGTGCTGCTGCCGATAGTAGGGTGTCACGTGGTCGAATTTCTTCAGCCCGAAGATAAGTCTGACCGCAGCATTTTGCATTATTTGGAGACGTCTCATATTCTTTTGTGAGATTGCTAGATAGGCAATGTTGCAGTAGTCAAGCTGACTCAGTATGAGGGATTGCACTAGGATTCTGAATGTTGACGTATCGAAGTATGATTTAATGGTTCTGAGTTTCCAGAGAGTAAGGAAACCTTTTGGCCCCTTTTACCACCTTATGGCACCTGCGTTGATGTTGTTTCTGCTTATTTCAGTTTTCGTCCGTTCTTGACCTTTTCCATTCCTTAAACAAAGTTTTCTTGTCTCTGATCACTTCCTTGACCTCTACAGTGAGCCATGCCGGTTCCTTGTTCTTTTTCCTCTTGGATCCCTTGTTGATATGCAGTAGATTTTGCGCCTCAGTGACTGTGTCCTTAAAAAGGGACCAAGCTTGCTCTAGCGTTTTTACAGTGCTTATCCTCTTCTTAATCTTAGTCTCATCCCTTTGTAATTCCCTTTTCGGAAGTTCAGTGCCATGGCTGTCGTTCTGGACCGATGTTTCGCCCCTGTGTCCAGGTCGAAGCGGATCATGTTGTGATCGCTGTTTCCCAGCGTCCCTTCTACTTCTACACCTTGTGCCGGTCCTCGCAGTCCATTTAGAATTAAGTCCAGAATTGCATTTCCTCTTGTATTTTCCTTGACAAGTTGTTCCAGGAAGCAATTGCCTATGGCATCCAGGAACTTGGTCTCCCTAGCGCAGCCAGAGGTGCCTAGGTTCCAGTTTATCCCTAGATAGTTGAAGTCACCCATGATAACTGTACTGCCTCCCTTGCAGTTGCGTTTAATCTCATCGGTCATTTATCCATCAATTTCTTCGGACTGCCCTGGGGGTCGGTAGTAGATGCCGATCTTCGTTTCCAGTCCATTTGTTCCTGGAATTTTGACCCATAGAGACTCTAACTTATCCGTCTGTTGTGGCTTATTCTCTCCAGTAGATTAAATTCCCTCTTTGACGTATATGGCAATGCCCCCACTTTTTTTAATAGTAGTGTCCATGAAAAATATTATGATAACCTGCAAAAGGACACAGTATATGCACACTATGGGATCACTCCTCTTCAAGCCTTCCTTTCCTGCAGCCTAGATTTATGCACTTATTGTGTTTCTGGCATATTCTTCTAAAAGCTACCTACCAGCAATACAATAGGCTCAATTTATCACTCCCGGGACAACCTTCTTGGGCAAAATACTGCCTGTCTGAACTAGGTGCCAGTTAAAAGATTTGTACCTGAATAAGATTTACTGATCATGCCATGAGCACAAATTGGAACAATGGTAAATAAGCAAGCGGTATAAAAAAAAAGAAAATCTCAACAAGACTCAAGTGTACATGCAACAGATTGAAAAGGGGGAAATAAACCCCCTTATAGAGATGAGAATGCATTGAAATCCCTTCATATCACTTCAGGTGTACTATAGAACATGCAGAACTTTTGAAAATTCTGTGCACAATATTTTAAACTTCTGCAAAATTCTATATTGGTTATTGGTAGTGTTTTTGCACATAATTTCCTCATCCTAAGGCTTGAATTTCCCTCCTGCCTTTTCCCTCCTCAGGCTCCATCTCCCCCAATCCATCTCTCATTCCAACTGCAGTTCTAACTCTCAGCAAGACCCCTAATTCTGCCGCCAAAGTCTTCTGCTTGCATTCCCCCAACTCTTATTCCTACTTCCCCCAAAACATATACCTCAGCCTCTCATTATGTCACCTCCTCTATCCAGCTATTATTGTAGCTCTCCCCTACCCTCAAGCTTGATCTCTACCCATACCAGTGGCACACCCAGCTGTCTCTGCCCCTTTCCCATCTCCAAGGTACACTCTCAGTTTTCCCTCAATCCTTCTATTTCTGGCCCCTCAAATCCCCATTGCACACTCAGCTTTTATTGCCCCCTCCAAACCCCAGGGCTCTATCTCATCTTGCTCTGTTTTGCTCTACTCCCCCCTTGCCAGAGCACTGCTCTGTTCCCCCTTTCTACCCTCCCAATGACATACTCGCCTTGCTTTGCCACCTCTCCCCTTGGCATACTGTCAGCTTTCCCTGAAGGATAAGTCAGCATGAAAACAGTACATAAAATTTCTCAGTTTTATTAATTATTTCAGTTTTGTATACTATTCTCCGATAGGAGCTCAGAATATTTTACATGAATTTATTCAGGCACTCAAGCATTTTTCCCTGTCTGTTCCAGTGGGCTTACAATTTATCTAATGTACATGGGGCAATAGGGACTTGCCCAGGGTCACAAGGAGCGGTGTGGGTAAGAACCCACAACTTCAGAGTGCTGAGGCTGTAGCATTAACCAGTGCACCATACTCTCCTACTGCATCAGGAACTTTTGACCCAATAGAAAACTATTAGGCCACTTTCATGTCAGAGCTACCTGACTGGAAGGAAGGAAGTGAGAGGGAATGATTCCTCACTCACCTGATCATAGAGCTGTTTGCCTATAGTGTTGGGCTGGATGGCAAACTCCAACTCTGCATCCATAGTGGTGACTCGAACATTGATCTGCAATTTAAAAAAAAAGCATTAGAAATACATATAAATAGAACATCAATTTGACATTATGCTTATTTAAGTTCACTCAGTCTTAATTTTGATTTCTGAGTAGCATTATACCTGCTGCCAATAAACACACATTGATTCTCTGGTGCTCTAAAGCAGTGTTTCTCAACTCGTGGTATGCGTGCCCTTGGGGGCACATGGACTGCTTGTTGGGGGTACGCGGCTTGCTGCCATCGGTGATCCCTCCCTGCCCGCCCGCTGCTGAAGCCGCTCCCTCCCTGTCTGCCGGTCCGCTGCACCACCCCTTACCCCCGAAGCTGACCCTGTTACTTTGTTGGAGCTGGACTGGCTCCCTCCTCCCCCAACAGCACTCCATGCAGGGACGCAAGCAGCGACTCACACACTAGGTAGCTGACCCAGAACCTTCTCTCCAATGTCAGAGGGAAGGCTTGTGGGTCAACTACGTGCAACGTGTGAATTGCTGCACACGCCTTCCCTGCACGGAATTGCTGCTGTGGAGAGGATGAAGCGAGTCCAGCTCCATCTAAGTAATAGGAACGGCTTTGGGGGTAGGGGGTGGTACAGTGGGCCAACAGACAGGGAGGGAGGGATCCCCAGCAGCAGCTTCAGCAGCACTGCTTTCATTGCATGCTAATAGATCTCATGCATATTCATTGGGGGAAATCCTGAAAACCCGAATGGATTGTGGCCCTCACGGAGGGACTTTGACACCCCTGTTCTAAAGCATGTAGAGAAAAATGTACAAAGCATGGCTCAGGGAATTCTTTCTAACTACTTTGCATGTAAATGCAAATGTGTCTGGGCATGTATGTTGGTATATGTGTGCATGTTATGTTATACAGAGCTTATAGCCTGCAAATACCATTAAATTAGTTCATTGAAAGTTATAATATCAAGGTTAATTGAACCATTAGTCCAAGAATTCACACAATTAAACAATGACAGTAAACTTAAAAATCAAATTTCCATAAGATAATATAAATTTTCAGAAGAGTCTTAAGCATCTTTCTAAAATATTGATATTTCCTTTTTCTTATTTCTGATGGCAAAAGGTTCCAAACAAAAGCAGCTTGATAAGAGAATGAAGAGAGAGGGGCTGTTTTGTAAATTTAACATTTTCCATGGTAGGACAGCCTAACAATAACTGCTCCCTTAACTGATCAGACCTATTACCTAATACTAACAGACCAATTCCATCACATAAAAAGGAGCCTCACCATACAAGATTTTAAAAATCATTACCTATTACCTTAAATTGAATCTTGGCAGCTATTGAGAGCCAATGCAGTTCCAAATTAAGGGCCCCTTTTACAAAACTGTGGAAGGGATTCCTGGGGCAACAAATGTGATGAAGCCTGTAGGAAGTGAATGGGCTTCATCACATTTGCCGCATGGGAATTGTTACCAAGGTTTTGTAAAAGGAACCCTAAGAGGGTTAACTAAGTTATAGCTGTCTAATGAATAAATTAGTCGACTTGCAGTGTGCTTTTTGGCCCTGATTCTAAGTTCAAAATTTTTTATCTTGAACACATACATCTGTGAACAATTGTCTTACTCCCCACAATGGCAAAACTACAATTAAAATTATATAGAAGTCTGACAAACGTCTAAAGGCCTCCAAACCCAGGAATGTGAAGATGAAAAATACTTTCAATTTTATCCCATATAGAACACCAAAACTGTCTCACATTTGAGCAAGTAGAACATATGTTGTAGAGCCCCCACCTCAGACTCACAAGACAAGCAAACCTGAGACCCACCCATCGGCAATCAGAACACTTTATATGGTGTCCAGAGAGCACAATGAGCCACATAAAACAAGGATCGCATAATGTAAGCAGATAGAACAGGTCGACTGACTCCAATCCAAAAACCTGCCCAGTCCTCCACCCCCACAACTTCTCCTAATTCATGTTACCAGATATGTTCCAAAACAGAACATCTAGCATCACTCTAGAATTTAAACTTTCTGTAGTCTGAAGAAGCTCTTTTATTCTGCTTAAATAATCCCACACAAAAATCATATCAACCAGTGACTCCCTTCCACACCTGATCAAACAATTTAGAGATGTAACCAACAATACTGACACATATCCAAACCATATTCCCTTCTCAGTTCCTTGAAAGACTTAAACTCACTCCCATTAAAAACTGGACCACATTCCAAATGCCTTTATCTTGCCTATCAACCCAACTGAACATAGCCCCTTGAATTTTAATATAAGAATTATGCCATAAAGAAACAAGGTTAGTATCTGGCCAAGTCAAATGCAAACCATCTGCTGGAAATTGGAACACCCAAGGAGCAGCCTGCAGTACAGAAGAAAAAGATACCACCTATGAAACCTGCATGGTACATAAATTTCTTAAAGGGATTAGGAACACCATAGCTCGCTCCAATTGCAACCATCGAGGGCTACATTCATCTCCTGTTGGCAAAAACCAAGCCACCACAGCAGCCGTCACGTATAATCAAAATGATACAACTTGAAATTAGAATAAGCAATTTAAGATTATGCTTAGAAATTCTTGGATGTTTACCCCTCCAAAGAAAATGCTGAGATCCTATCTTCCCAACTTTTATATAATGAGTCTGAGAAAGGCATAGGAATCATACTCAAAATATAATTTAACTTAGGGGCCAACACCATTTTGATCACCTCAAGCCAACTCCACCAAGACAAATATAAAGGTGACTAATTAGTTAGCAACTAATCAACAACAGCAACTAGAGCATCACAATTAAGCTCTAACGTACTCTCCACTGGTGTGCCATACCAAGTTCCTAATCACTTCAATTTTGTGGCTCCCATACTAATGAAAAACCTCTATGAGCATGAACATTTAAAGGCAAAACCTCTGATTTTCTCCAATTTACCTTATATCCAGACAACATTTCCTCAACAAGGTAAACAAAACAAAGCACTCAAGGATGACGCCTTCAAAAAGATTCTATAATCAGCACCTACCGGTAGGTGCCTAGATCAGGACACCTACTAATATAGGTGCCATCTGCAAATTTAATCACCTCACTCGTCGTTCCAATTTCCAGATCGTTTATAAATAAGTTAAATAGCACCGGTCCCAGTACAGATCACTGTGGCACTCCACTGTTTACTCCTCTCCATTGAGAAAAAATGACCATTTAACACTACCCTCTGTTTTAAATCCGATAACCAATTCCTAATCCACAACTGAACTTTGCAATTCCTTTAGTCACTATGGGGTAATCCTATAGAGTGGCACCTAAATGTAAGAATAACAAAAAGTGGGTTTAGTGTTATATCTATAAAGGTATTACAAGATCTGAGGCAACATGGGTTTAACTAAAGGTAAATCGTGCCAAATGAATCTGATTGAATTCTTTGACTGGATGATCAGAGAATTGGATCAAAGACGTGCCGCATAAGTCACTAGGCTGAAATTGTTTTTAACCCCAAGCCCTACTGTTGTTAGCCCTTTTATGTTCTTCTTTTCTATAATAATTTTGTAGTTCTATCCCTCTTTTCCTGAGCCTCAAGTAAGTAATGTTGATGTCAGTTATTTCATGTTGTCTGTTTACCCCTAATTTTATTATTATGGAAATCACTTAGCAATTTTATAAATGTTGCATCAAATTTTTTTTAATAAACTTGGATGTAATTTACTTAGAAACTGGTTGACAGACAGACGTCTGAGGATGGCGGTAAATGTAATTCACTCAGAAGAGGGTCAGGTGAGTAGTGAAGTGCCTCAAGGTTCGGTGCTAGGACCGATTCTTTTCAATATGTTTGTGGCATTGCCGAAGAGTTAGAAGGTAAGGTTAGCCTTTTTGCGGATGATACCAAGATTTGTAACAGAATGGACACCCCAGAGGGAGTGGAAAACATGAAAAAGGATCTGCAAAAGTTAGAAGAAAAGCCTAACATCTGGCAACTAAAATTCAATGCGAAGAAGAGCAGAATGATGGGGGGATAGAAATTCGAGGGAACTCACTGATGGTGAGAGGGACCTTGGGGTGATTGTGTCTCAGGATCTAAAGACATCAAAACAGTGTGATAAGGCGGTGGCTGTAGCCAGAAGGACGCTAGGCTGTATAGAAAGAGGAGTAACCAGCAGAAGAAGGGATAGGTCATTGGTGAGGCCACACTTGAATATTGTGTTCAGTTTTGGAGGCCGTATCCGGCTAAGGATATAAAAAGACTAGAAGTGGTCCAGAGGAAGGCGATGAAAATGGTAAGGGGTTTGAACAAAAAAAAGTATGAGAAGAGACTGGAAGACCTAAATATGTATACTCTGGAAGAGAGGAGGGACAGGGGAGATATGATACAGATGTTTTTTTTTTGTTTGAAATAATTTTTATTAAACAGAAAAGCACTGCACAGCCAAGAAAAAACATTGCATTACAGACAGGATTGGGAGTGAACAAAACAGCGAATCAAATCAGACAGGGGAGCCCCCCCGTAAATGAGGGGGAAAGTCAACCCCGCCAGGCCCCGAAGAGGGCAAGCCAAACAAAAACCACCCCAACTCAGTCCTCATAGGCAAGAGGCATATAATACACACAAGCTGAGCAGTACAAGTCAACGTTTTACAATTAACAGAATCCCCAAGTTAAGTACATAGAAAGAAACCCCAATAGTCATCCAGCTCATACACACCATACTCCAATCACACCCCAGTCGCATCAATCCACACAGTCACATACCAACAACCATCCAATCCAGCAAGTAAGCAGATATATACCCCCCACCCCCCCCAGTTCAGTGAAAGTGAGTGTGGGCAAGACATGCACAGTCACTCACAAAGAGCCAACCTCCAATATAGTGGCATCCCATAGAGAACGGTACAGGCGCCGGGACGCCGAAAGCGGCTCTGGATGAACGCGGAGCTCCCAGCGAGCCACCTCGAGTAAGGAACGCTTCCAAATCAGCACCTCGGGTGCATTGACATCCATCCAGAGACGGAGCACTCCACGTTTAGCCACCAAAAGAGCGGTGTATAGAAAACGCCAGTGCTCTGAGCTAAGGCCCTGGTCCAGCACCTCTCCCTCACACCCCAGTAGAATAAGTAGGTAAGACCACTGAAAAGGCAGCTGCACAACCCGAGCCAGAAATTCCAACACCCCATTCCAGTAAATTGCCAGCTGCGGACATTCCAATAACATGTGTACAAGGGTGCCACGCATACGCTGACATTTAACACATAGATCAGATCCCCAAAGGCCCGCCCTCCTGCCCCGCACCCTAGTAAAGTATGTGCGGTGTAGTATTTTGAATTGTATCTCCTGCAGGGAAACATTCCGTGCCCCTCGAGGGATGCTGGAAAAACATGCAACCAACATCTCAACCCCGACCGGCTCCCCGAGCTCCTCAGCCCATTGAGAAGCCAAGCCAAGGAGCCGAGGATCCGGTCGTTCCTCCCGGGCCATCCTATACCAAGTAGAAAGAGAGTTCAGAGAGGTAGGAAGAGATAGAAAAATGTGATCAACCTTCAGGAAGCCATGGCCGGTAGGGGCGCCTTTTCGATAGGCCTCATAAAAATGCCGTAACTGCAAATAAGCAAAGAAAGGCATATCAGGGAGAGACCAGTGACGGCGGAGGTCAGCAAGGGGAGGGAATGTCCCCGCCACAGATGTCGATGCCGCAACATGCCCCAAGCAGAAGCACGCGCCAAAACTAGCCTCCAGGCCGCGTGCCACACCGACACCCGGTGGGAACTCAGGGTTGCCCCTCACAAATTGAAAAGCCCAGTTGTCCCGCGATCCCCCCCCAATCCGGCGCCGCCACCAGAGCAGCGCACGCCTCAGCGGATCTAGCCAAAGAGAATTACAACCCGTCCTGGGGCGTCGCCATCTAGGGATATCAAGACAAGCCAGTGCACAGTACGGGGCCACCCAAGAATCAAACAATCTCGGGGGGGCAAATCGGGAACCCAGCGTATATAGTTCATGCACCCAGCGCATCAGGGCTGCGACATTGTATAGCCGGATGTCCGGGAGCGCTAAACCACCCCGAGCTCTGCTCTGCGTAAGTCTCCAAAACCCCACACGGGCCCTCCGGTTCCGCCAGATAAAAGAGCCAACAAAGGACCTGTAGGCCCTCTCCTCAGACGCTCGCAGCCACAAGGGGATCATCTGTAGAGGGTAAAGGATCTTGGGCAACAGAACCATTTTTACTAAGGCAATACGACCAAAAAGCGACAGGGGGAGGTCGCCCCATCGATGGCAAGCGTCCCGAAGTTGGGCAAGACGATTCACAATGTTGCTTCGATAGACCACAGCCCAATCAGCGCTGAGAAAGATCCCAAGATATTTAAGCTCTCCCACCGCCCACCTAAAAGGGAAAGAGGGCAAAGCTCGCGATGCGCATGATACAGATGTTTACATACTTGAAAAGTATTAATATAGAATCAAATCTTTTCCAGAGAAGAAAAAATGGTAAAACTAGAGGGCATAATTTGAGGTTACAGGGAGGAAGACTTAGGAGCAATGTTAGGAAACTATTCTTCTCGAGGGTGGTAGATGCCTGGAATGCCCTTTCGAGGGACATGGTGGAATTCAAAAAAGCATGGGATAAAAATAGAGGATCTCTAATTAGAAAACAAAGGATGTAAATTAAAGAACTAAAACTGGTATTGGACAGACCTTCATGGTCTGTGTCCCATTTATGGTGATTCGATGTAGGATGGGCTGGGGTGGGCATCGATGGAAACTCTACTAATTTGGAACATGAGGTTGTTATTGGCTAGTCTTTAAGGTAAATATCATGCAAACAACGGGATGGTTGGAGTGAGCTTGGATGGCAACTTCAGCATTTAGAACCTAGGACAATACTAGACTTTACAGTCTATGGCCCAGAAATATTAAAGAAGAGACAAGTTAATTTAATCATGTATTTTTTAATGGGTATAACTTATGTACAGACTGGATGAACCTTTCAGGTCTTTATCTGCTGTCATTTACTATGTTAAGGCATACCTATCTCACTACAGGATAGTAGTGCAAAGATGCTTGGGCATACAGAAATTTAGACACAACGATTTACGTTAGGTCAATGGTAGGCATAGAACATATGTATCTGATACTATTCTCTAAAGGTACGCACAATGCTAAGTGGAACGTACATGACACACACATGCTTCATCCATTAGTACAGCCCATTTGCTATTATGCACCAATTTTATAGAATAGCATTTAGCACATATGTGCATAAATGCCAATTTTTTGACTTCACCCAAATTACTGCTTGCAATTGGCATTTATATTTAGGCACCCTTTATAGAATTGCCCTTCATGTTATAGTGAAATCTGTTTATGTTGACTGTTGGAACTACTATTTCCCTAGAAATGTACTAGAACATTGAAGGCTGTTCCTTTTCTCTTCTGCCCCATCACAAGCAGAACCTATTCTACAGCACGGAAACTTCAACCAGATTACAGCCTCACTCCCTGTAACTAGAACTGCATTAGTCCTCCACTCCCACAGCCTTTCCACTCACTGGATACCTACAGGATATGTAGTTTCTACACCCATTCTTTGCCCAGACACATTCACTCCCAAAATATATTTTTTTTTAATAGCATGCACTAACTTGTATGTTAGCTAATAGGCAAAATATCATAAAACATTAATGCATTTAATAGTACCCTATTTTTCATATGCTGAGTGTGTGTTAGGGCTCAATGTCTTTTAGTAAAAGAGTTCCTTAGGTTGTAAACTCTCTGGAGATAAAGAAACCCCCTTCTACATCTGAAAAAGATGTGAGCTAAATCCAAACATTCTCTTCCCATTCTTTCGTTTTATCTTTACTGCTTCTCTCCTTTATTCTTGAGACTTGGCTTTTTGCAATACAGCAGCCTCTCAACTGAGGCTTGGCCTTAAGATGTTCAGTTTCAAAAATGTTGCAGAAATCCAAATAAACCATATCCAGTGCTTGATCTGTTAGCAAAAATGTACTGCCTTTAATCATGGATTCCAGACACTTCACTATCCTTTCCTTTACTAGACTCTTTGATAAATGTTCCCAACACTGAGGTTAGATTAGATTGGAAACTGCAGGTTATACAGTAAACCCTTGTCCCTACAACAGAATTAAGTATAGGATCAAAGAATAATTCCATTATATATAGAAAGTGCTAGAACAGAGAAGGCATTGTATTCTAAATTCTATTAGCAGGTGGAAGTACAGGGCCTTGTACAAACATTCCTAAGTTTGTACTGAAATCAGTTCTAAGATCCCCCTGGTAGAGAGGTGCTAAAGTGCTAGGCTTCCTAACAGAGAGAAGATGGTGGTAGACATCTGGGAGAATCCCCTCTTTAAGGCCTCAGTACTCTGCCAGAAGAGTCCGGAGGAAGCTTGTGAAGCTATGACTTTCTTCCCGTTTGCAGTTGAAGCAGATCATTCAGTATCAGACTTCCACCAACTGTAAGGGGACACGGCTCAGAGGAAGACCATGTAGGCAAAGAATTGTTTGTGTTTTAATGATTTATTTTTTACTGCCATTCCAGACCAAAGAACTGCTCAAAGAGGTGCAGAGTAAAAAAAACATAAAAACACTGTTGCAATATAAAAACCAAGGAAAACACAGAAATAAAATAACACCAGAAAAATAAATACTAAGTCCAAAAATACCATATCACAAACCAAGCCCTTAAAATAAATCTAATATAATAAGTATAAACATCTAATATAATAAAGAGCTAGCCGCGCATGCGCACTCCTATTTGCGTGTTCTGTGCGCTGTAGGTCTGTGGCCGAAGGAGTGCGCATGCGCGCTAATACGTCACCAGCCTATCGCCTCCACAAGCCGGACCGCAGCCAGACAATGTTCTCCGTTCCTCCTGCCGCCGCCGCCGATCTCCGTTTCTCCTTTGCTGCCCACCCCCTTCTCTTCCCGCGGGCCCGAATGGCAATTCCAGCAGCGTGTACATCAGTCTTCACACGCTGCTTCGGGCCCTTCTACTGCCCTGATTTGCTCTGCCGCGTCTCTGATGATGTCATCAGGGACGTGCCAGAGTAAATCAGGGCAGTAGAAGGGCCCGAAGCAGCGTGTGGAGACTGATGCAAGCGCTGCTGGAATCACCACCTTTGTAGTCCGGATCGCGGGAAGGGAAAGGGGGGGTAGAGGAAACGCTAATGCTGCTGCACAGGGAACTGGTGGGTGGTGGAGGGAAATGGAGGTGAAGGGAATGCTGCTTTGGACAGACAGACAGAGAGAGGAAGGGAAATACAAACAAAATAAGAAAGACACAGGGGCAGGTGCACAGGGAACTGGTGTGGGGGGAGGGAAATGGAGGGGGAGGGAAATGGAGGGGGAGGAATGCTGCTTTGGACAGAAAGAGAGAGGAAGGGAAACAAAGAAAATAAGAAAGACACAGGGGCAGGTGCATAGGGAACTGGTGTGGGTGGAGGGGGATGGAATGCTGCTTTGGACAGACAGAGAGAGGAAGGGAAACACAAAGAAAATAAGAAAGACACAGGGGCAGGTGCACAGGGAACTGGTGTGGGAGGAGGGAAATGGAGGGGGATGGAATGCTGCTTTGGACAGACAGACAGAGGGAGGAAGGGAGACAGAAAGGAAAGAAGAAAGACACAGGGTCAGGGAGATACACAGAAAGACAGACAGGCAAAGGGGGCCAGGGACAGAGACACAGAAAGGACAGCGGGAGCCGCGTCAGGAGGGGTGCGGGATGCGGCAGTGGGAACTTTTCCAATGGGTGCAACTGGGCAGCTGTCGGGAACCTCTGATCAGGGGCAGAGCAAGGTAAGAGTATCATAGGGATAAGAAGGAGGAGGGAGGATAAAAAAGGAAGGGATGCTTACTGCTGGACAGGGGGAGAAGGAAAGAGATGCTGATGAACAGGGGAGGTGAAGAGAAAGGAACGGAGGACTAATGTTGGACAGGGGGAGAAGGAAAGAGGTGCTGCTGGACAGGGGGGAGGTAAAACAAAGGGAGAAGGGCTGTGCTGCATAAGGAGAGCAGTGAAGGGGTGGTGGTGGACACAGTGGAGGTAAAAGGAAGGGAAAATGGACAGGGGGAGCAGGCAAGGGGTGGTGATGGACAGCCAAGGAAAAAGAAAGGCAGAAAGAAAGAAAGCGGCTAAGGAGAGAGAGAGAAAAAAAGACAGACACACACACATATGTTCTAGCACCCGTTAATGTAACGGGCTTAAAGACTAGTAAAATAATAAAAACCCCAACCAGCATAAAATAAAAATTTTAAACCTGTGTTCAGTCCCAGAAGTCTGAAGGGAAAGCCACTAGTGTGCTAAGCACTACTTTAATGCTGCCTGTCTTAAGAGAATGCATGAGACTGGAAGCAGCCTTGTTGCCCAGCACTGATTAAATGGTACAACATGCTTTGGTACATTTGAGACATGGAGAGACGGGCTTTGTCCAAGTGGGAGAAGATAAGGCAGTCACTGATTGCACTGGGTTCTTAATACGTTTTTGGATTTTTCTTTCTCATTTGCCGGTGGTCCCAAGGGGAGGGAGGAGGTAGGAAGGGGATCCTTGGTTGGTCTTTGGATAGAGACTTGAGGTTATTCACACTAATATTTTTTTAATTAAAGGTACAGTAAAACCTTGGTTTGCGAGCATAATTCATTCTGAAAACATGCTTGTAATCCAAAACACTCATATATCAAAGTGAATTTCCCCATAAGAAATAATGGAAACTCCACAACCCAAATACTTTAATACAAAATACAGTAAAACCTTGGATTGCAAGTACTGTAACTTGGTATGCAAGTGTTTTTCAAGACAAGCAAAACATTTTATTAAATTTTAACTTGATATACAAGGAAGGTGTTGCAATACGAGTACATATAGTATACACACATCATCACAACTGAGCCGATGGTTCTTCTCTCTCTCTCTGACACTGAAGGAGTGTTGTGACTGTTCTAAACAAGCAAGGTCTTGCAATACGAGTATGTATAGTACAGTCAAACCTCGGTTTGCGAGTGTTTTGCAAAACATTCTCGCAAATCTTGTCTCGCAAACCGAGCATTGACTCGATTTGCGAGCACCCCCCCCCCCCCCCGAGAACCGGCATCACTCCCCCCCACGTGAACCGGCACCCCCCGCCCGAACAGCATACAGTCTTACCCTCCATTTGGCACTTGCATGCAGCCCACAGGACATGCCGGTGAAAGAAGTTCCTGCCTCTTCCTGGGCCTTGAGCATCTGCGCATGCTCAAGGCCTTCTGGTTCTCGCTCTCTCTGAGATTCTCGGAGATCTCCCCCCCTCCCCGCTGGCCTCAGGGGGTGGGTGGGAACATATCAAGCGAGTTTCCCTTTCTTCCTATGGGGAAACTCGCTTTGATATACGATTAATTTGGTTTACGAGCATGCTTCTGGAACGAATTATGTTCGTAAACCAAGGTTCCACTGTATTTTGTAATATCTCATTACCTCAATAAAGTTACCTTGTAAATAAAAAAACCTGAAACATGGGTTTCCAAATTTCATGCTTGTATAGTGTCATTTTTATGGATCGTACATGCTGTAGTTCATCAAAAGGTGAAACCTATAAAAAGTATGATCCTTTCAATACAAAAGAATGTTTTACAGAGCAAGGCAAAAGAATATCTAACTGTTGAGGAACTACAGACAGAAACATGGATAAACAGATTTGAACATAATTTGAAATATGATAAATTTTAGTTTTACCTAGATCTATGAAATTCTATTCCACATTATAAATCAAAATGGATCAACATTGTTATAGCAAAATAAATGAATAAATACTGATATCAACATGACGCTAACACGTCATCACTATTCCTCAGCAATTATAGCACTAAATAGCTTAATACTATAGCTATATATAATGCCCTGTGTTCAATAAAATAATGTATGATAAACTAGCAAAAAGAGAGCCTACAATTTACGCCAGAATGTCCTCATGGAACACTATGATCAGAATAATACAGTGTCTTCCTATAAAACTTGGTGTATTTGGGTGTCAAGAAAAATGAGACTTTATAGGGGAGAGTGTGGTACAGTGATTAAAACTATAGGCTCAGCACCCTGAGGTTGTGGGTTCAAATCCACATTGCTCCTTGTGACCCTGGGCAAGTCACTTAGGCCCAAATTTTGTAACCAACGCCTAAAGTTAGGCACCTATTTCGGAGGCGCCCAACTAGATAGTCGCCTAACTAAATTGAATAACAAGCTCAATTAAGCTTTTTAATCAGCCACGCTAGGGCCTTAACGCGCGGATTAGCGCGCACTAGATTGCCGCACGCTCTAGCCGCTACCGCCTCCTTTTGAGCAGGCGGTAGATTTACAGCTACTGCGTGCTATAGTGCGCGCTAATCCGGTGCGTGCGATAAAACCACTAGCGCAGCTTTGTAAAAGGATCCCATAGGCGCCTATCAAGAAAGTAAGATTCTGTAACAAGGCGCCTCTAAAAATTTAGGCGGCCTTCAAAAAAATAGGCGCTATGCATGTTAGGCGTGGGGCTTGGCTACATGTTAGGCACCTTGTTGAAGAATCACTGCTCTTAAGCGTGCTTACACGCTCAGCTAGGCGCCTAACTTTTAGTTGTACCTAGAGCTGGCCTATTTATTGGTTGCCTCCAAAATAGGTGCCGCTCAGCCTGATTCACTAAACAGCACCCAATTTTACCGTATTTTCACTCATATACCGCGCACCCGTGTAAAACGCGCATACGGGTATAGTGTGCGGGAAACTAATTTATGTAAAGAAATTTTTATATACCGCGCACACCGCCCCGACTCTCCCGTCGCCGCCCAACTCTCCTCTCGCCCGCCCCCGACTCTCCTCTGGCCGCCCCGACTCTCCTTTCGCCCGCCCCGATTCTCCTTTCGCCCACCCCGACTCTCCTCTCCCCTTTGAAGTCCTGTCCCCACCCTGATGCCCCCCCGAAGTCCGATTCACCCCCCCGCAGGACCGCTCGCACCCCCACCCCGAAGGACCGCTCGCACGCACTCGCACCCGCACCCCGAAGGACCGCTCGCACCCCCACAGCCTCCCGACCCCCCCCCCCATCATGGAGAAGCTCCTACCGTTGTCCTGCTGCTTCCTCTTGGCGGTCCCGGCCCTTCTGTGAGCCCTGCGTCTGCGCTGCTTCCTCTTCCGGCGGTCCCGCCCTTTCTCTGACGTCAGAGAAAGGGCGGGACCGCCAGAAGAGGAAGCAGCGCAGACGCAGGGCTCACAGAAGGGCCAGGACCGCCAAGACGAAAGCAGCAGGACAACGGTAGAAGCTTCTCCATGATGGGGGGGTCGGGAGGCTGTGGGGGTGCGAGCGGTCCTTCGGGGTGGGGGTGCGGGTGCATGCGAGCGGTCCTTCGGGGTGGGGGTGCGAGCGGTCCTGCGGGGTGAATCGGACATCGGGGGGGGGAACTATGTAAAAAAAAAAGTTGTAAAACGCGTTCACGCGTATAACGCGCATGTTTATGCACGGTTTGTAAAATCGTGTATAACGCGCGCATTATATGCGTGAAAATACGGTACTTGAATCGCACTGAACAATGCCTAATTAGGCGCTTAACTTTTGGGCACTTCTTATAGAATTTGCCCTTTAATCCCCCCCATTGCCCCAGGTACATTAGATAGATTGTAAGCTCAATGGCAAAAATTCTTCAGTACTTGAATAAATTCATGTAAACCGTTCTAAGCTCCCATAGGAGAACAGTACAGAAAATTGAATAAATAAATAAATTATATATAGCTGCCAAGATATGGAGATGCTCTGCAAAGATAACCATCACAATTAGGGTTTCTGTTTTTTAAACTTTTATCAAAAGTATTTTTCAGCTAAATAAAAAGTTATTTAAGTTAAAAAAAAAATCTGGGCCTGGTACTGAAAGCAATTTAATAAGGCAGGAGATGTTCAGTGGCTGCTAAATATCATCTTGGACTACCCAAATGGTATCTGGGCAATGCTGAGAAAGTCTTATACATTCATGTACGGTAGGTATTTTCCTGTCCCTTGAAGGTTCACAAATTAAAAAAAAAAAAACACAAATAGCTGGTGGGATTTGAACCCGAGTCCCTTGGTTCACAGCCCACTATCCTAGCCATTAGGTTACTCCTCAATGCTGCACAGAAGTTAATTTAAAAAAGAATTTAGTACCATGAACATCCGAAGCTCCTACAGCTGTCATACAACTCCATATCCCTTACTACTTTCACATTTGTGGAGGGGAGCGAGGAAGAGGGAAAGCAACCACTGGAGAATTAAGGAGGTGACTTGTCTTAATCCCTCCAGTGAGAACCTGCTCAACTACAACAGCTTTCTGTAACCTGAACGTGTCAAATAAGGTTAAACAACAAGGATATCTTTTTGGATATAGATATCATTTGCCCTTCTGAAATCTGAATTAGATGCCTATTTTTTTATAGCCTGAGGTTATAAATTATTCTCTCCTTAAGAGGAGAAAATCTGTAATGGTAGCAGGCCATAAGAGACGACCCAGCTTGGAATTTATTTTATTTTTAGAAATAGATTTCATTAATTTTATGATATAAATTAACAGACTTACCATTTAACTGTACAAATCATGATAGTATATACATATGATTATGTAATAACATACATGAAGTAATACAAAGTGGAGACAGTACACACATTATCAATAGTCCTTGTTGTAAGTTTTAACATATTTATTAACTGCTGTCCTTCTCTCTTCTCTCCCAGTGAATGATGCTGCTGTCTTTTCCATCCCCCAAGATTGGAGCTTCTACCCTTCAACCCCCCCCCCCTTCTGATGACCAGCACTAGTGTCCCCTTCTCCCATCCTTCCCAATGACCATCTGTGCTACTTTTCCCCACCTCCATGACCATTGTAGTGCTACTGTTCCCCCCTCCCCCGAAGACCAGTGCTTCTGTTCTCCACCACACCCCAATGACATTACTGTCCTCCCTCTGAATGACCATTGGCCTCTCTGCTCTCCACACCTCACCTGATAACCAGCGCTAGTGTCCTACTCATTCCCTCTCTCCCCCCATGATGACAATGGCACTACTTTCCCTCCTTCCACAACCCCTCCCCCAAGGTAACTGACACTGCCATCATACACCGGCCCCTACCCCAACTGACATTGCACTTAACTGCGCTAAACAAGCTGCCAGTGATCCTCCAAGATTCATGAAGAGTGTGTGAGCCGGCAGGCCTTGAGCACACAGGTAAGTGCAATTTCAGTCGGGGGGGGGGGGGGGAAGGGCCCAGTTAATGACAGCAGCATCAGTCATCTTGGGGAAGGGGTTGTGGAAGGAGGAACACCAGTGTGCAGTTTAAGTGTGATGCCATTTGCGGGGGCTGGTGGGCAGCATCATAGGAGAAGGGTTGTGGAAGGAGGGCAAGAAGCATGTGAGATAAGTGCAAAGCCATTTGCAGGGGGTGGGGGGCAGAGGCATACTGATTGTCAGAAGGGAGGGGAGAGATGAAAACAGAGTGCCAGTCATTAGAGGGACTTGAATATAAACAGAGACCCCCATTTTTGGACCTTTTTTTGCCCAAAAACCTTGGTTTATATTTGAGTAAATATGGTATATCTCTAAATGTTAGTTCTGAGATGTCCAAAACATCTAAAAAAAGGGCCATAGTAGTTACATATCATTTAAGTACAAAAACACCACTTACAAAGGCTAAGAGTCTCTATCTAACGAAAGAAAAAGCCTCAGGTCTTTTGGTTGAGCCCTATTGCTCATACCACCTTCACCCACATCATCGGCAAAAAACTTCCATTAGAAGTGACTTTATGCCACAATAGTTCTCTTGTTGGAACTAAGATTATTAACAATGTTACAAAAAACTGTTTAAAGGATTATTATTTTAAAGGAGTCCTTCATATAGCCAATGTTTCATGGAATCAAGCCGCTTCCTCAGGGTAGTGCTGCCCGATTTCCGATTCAAATCGATTCATCGATTCACTTCAGGTAAACTGATTCGAATCGATTCATTAAAAAAAAAAAAATTGGCTTCCCGATTCGGTGACTTAACCTCCCCCCTCTCTTCCTAAAGCAGAAGTGGCAGCGCTGCCTCTTGCTGGCCGGCCGCTGCTGCTCCTGCTTTAGGGGGTGAGGGGGGAGGGTCAGTTGGAAGTGCTGCAGCATCTTCCCCCCTGGCCTCCCACTCTACAGCACAGACAGCATGGAAACTAGCTATCACAGCAGCCCTAGAGCAAGCTTATGCCCCGCCAGCAGTGCCTATATGACCACCACCTTTAACCCCCGGGGATGCGAATGCTTTTTCGGCCGCATCTGCACCATGCAGGGCTGTCTCCTGTAGCAGATCCCGAAAGTGGACCTTGCGGAACCGCCCCATAGTCTGGCCGTACCGCATAGCAAGTGGACGCTCTTGCCAGTAAACATTGTCAGGTACTCCATGGTGGTAGTGAAGGGGGGGACATCAAGGTGAGAAAGTGGGGATGAACTTAGAAACAGGAAGAGCTCTAGAGACCTGGACAGACTCAAAACGAACTCCGCGATTGTTGGTTAATAAGCTGAAAGCGATAGTGTGCCCATGTTTTTGTAGCTACCGCCGACTTCGGTTTCTCTCTTTCTCGCGCTACCATTCCACGTCTTGCGCACAAACAGTACAGTAGAAGGAACAAGGTAACAGTGGCGTACCAAGGGGGGGAAATCCGCCCCGGGTGCAGCCTTAGGGGGGGTGCACAGCCAGCCCGGTCCCTATCGCGCTCCCACCCTCCCAGCGAGAGCAGCAAACCTAACCTCCAGTAGCGTCGGCTTCTTCGCGGCTTTCTCCTCCCTCTGCCGCGTCACTGATGACATCATCAGCGACGCTGCATCTTTATCGATTCTTGATATTACTTTTGTGCTCTGTAAGTCGTTTAGTGAATTTTCTGGATGTCTGCCCCACATAGATTAACTCACAGGGACATTTTATAATATATACTACACCACAGGATTTACAGTCAGACGTGTGTCTTAAGGTGTACTCATTATTATCTTTAGGATTACAGAACTTATTAGTGCACATCATAAGGCCACACATTTGACACGTTCCACAGGCCCTGTGACAGCTTCAATTGAAAATCACTTTTAAAGCTTACGATCTAAGGATAGCTTTTCGGAGAACTAGAAACTTGAAAGAAATTCTGTGTCCCTCTATGCTTTCTAGTGCTGAATGTGATACTGTATGGATGGGTCACAGGGCCTGTGGAACGTGTCAGATGTGTGGTCTTATGATGTGCACTAATAAGTTCTGTAATCCTAAAGATAATAATGAGTACACCTTAAGACACACGTCTGACTGTAAATCCTGTGGTGTAGTATATATTATAAAATGTCCCTGTGAGTTAATCTATGTGGGGCAGACATCCAGAAAATTCACTACACGACTTACAGAGCACAAAAGTAACATCAAGAATAAGGTAATTGGGGCTCCATTAGCGAGACATTGTATCGATAAAGATCATGATTTTGGTTCCTTACGGGCTTTAATTTTGGAGTTGGTTGTTCCGGGTAGGAGAGGGGGGGACTTTAGGAGATATCTGGCTCAAAGAGAACAGCGCTGGATTAACAGGCTGGATACATTGTGGCCAATGGGCCTTAATAGATCGTTTGAATGGCAACATTTCTATTAGAGTATATTGTGATGAATGAATGATGACGTGGGTGCGTGTTGTTACGTTATGACGTCACGAGTACGCTATAAAATTGTGGTTGCTGCCATCTTGATACGGTTTTAAAAATCTGTGATCGAGTGAATTGATGTGAGTGTTAGTTTACTGTTATGTGTTTTGGTGGGTTTTGAAAGTGTGAATGCTCTAATTCTTTTTCTGATTTTTTAGTGAGCCTGTGATTTTGAGTGTCCTGGTGGCCCTGACGCAGCGGATGATAAAAATTCCCGCGAAACGTGGCCGCGTCGGTAAATTAGACACTGGTGACTGAACATGGTATAAAGACAAGTCAAGTTCTGAGATAAGTCTTTTTGGTCTCACATTTTTTCAAATCCTGGCTACTACATATGTATAATACCCCTTTAAAGTTGAAAGGGTTTTAGCTTCATTAAATTGCTTTATAAAAAATTTTTTCAAAAAAAAAGATTAAATTACTGGCCAATGATTGGAGCAGGAGCTGTATAAACTACGCGGATCTTCTCAGTTTGTGATTCACTGCTGTGCGTAGGCTCCGATTCTGAGGCCAGAGCCCTTCAAGTATGTTGGGCCTCTAATACAGATATGTATTGTCCAGTATGAGCATTATTATATACTATTTTCCTGATTATATTATATGCTGCTGGGGTAACTAGTTTTAGGTTGTATACGAGCATTTTTTAGCGCCAGCCATGGTGGTAATAGTCTGATGCTCAGAATTCTATGAGCGTCAGAGCTGTTACCACCGTGGCTAAAATCCACACTACAGTTTTGAAAAAGGGGGAGGGGTAAGTTTGTGATTACTTATTCCATACTAGGCGAAGGTGTTTTCTATGTTCTGTGTATTCGAAAGGCATGGTTTTCTGTTAGGATTGACTGCAGGATTGATCTGTATTAATCTGGCTTGTTTAGTTTTACAATGGGTGTATTGCTGTTGTAATTCTCACTGCAGTATGTAAGATGCTGCCTTTTCCTAGGTACTCATATGTGACGTGTGGCTTGTTACTAAAAATCATGTTTTTCGTACAGATGGGGGGGGGAGGTGCCAAAAAATGATGGGCCCCGGGTGTCACACATGCTAGGTATGCCACTGCAAGATAAAGCCAGGATTTCTAGGAGTGAGAGACACAAACTTTACTCACGCCATCCCACCCCTTCACCCTTTAAGAGAATGCATCTCCTGGACCGTCTCCATCTCCCCCCCGTGGAATGGAGAAACTCCTGTCCTGCTGTCAACAAAAGTCAAGCGGTCCCCCCCCCCCCCCGCCCATCTGCGTTCCAACCTGTCAGACTTCTCAGAGGCCTGAGGCCCATGTACACCCCCCACCCCCACCCCGGTTTCTACAAGGGGATGAAGAGGGGGAGATGTTAAAACAACAACAACAAAAAAGTAGAGAAATCTGTCTCGAGCCCACCACTTCCCTTTCAGGATTACTTGGGCTTGGCCATTATCTGACTTCTCCAAGAGGTGTATGTTTATCATTTTCTAACAGCTGCTCTCCTATAAGTGGTTGCAGAAGATGGGGATGTTAATTTTGTCATAGTTTAGTAGAAAGTTCATTTATGTGTGCGGCAGGAAGAAGCTCGGTGTAAAGCCAAGTCCTATTACTGTGTGTTCTAGGGTTAGGCGAACCCTCAACTATATACTGGTTTCCCATACTGATTCTCAATTAGTTGTCAGATCCCTAGCCTAGCTCATCTGCTCCTTCCTCCAAGATTTGGAAAATTGAGCTCCACAATTTTTAGCTCTCTAGGACAGTTCTATACAAAAAAACATAATTAGATGGATGGTTAGCACGGAGAAAGAAGGAGACCCTGATCATTAGACAACCAGAGCCTGGGACCAACATGATTTGAATAATGACGAGACAACAAAAGGTAGAAAAAATCATTTTATTTTCTGTTTTGTGATTACAATATGTCAGATTTGAAATGTGTATCCTGCCAGAGCTGGTGTTAGACCACAAACGTGAGCTAGGATTTAACAGAAAGAGAGAGGAAAAGTCTTTTTTGTTTATTTTGGTTACACCACAGCACCAGTGTGGGTAGAAGAGGGCAAAGGGGCTGAAGAGCCTATAAAATAAACCCACCAGGATGTTTGTAAAAAAACACCCAATTGTGCAGGAAAATCGAATCGAATCGAAAAATCAATTCAATAGGCTGAATCGAATCAAATCAAATTTTTTTCCCTTGAATCAGGCAACACTACCTCAGGGCTTATGGACTTCCAATATGCATACACAGTTTGAGACAACTGTTCAAGCTGTGTATGCATATTGGATATCTACAAGCCCTGAGGAGGTGTTAATGCCCCTTTACAGGTCATTGATGAGGCCACACTTGGGAGTATTGTGTTCAGATTTGGAGGTCGTATCTGGCAAAGGATATAAAAAGACTTGAAGTGGTCTAGAGGAAGGTGAGGAAAAGGTAAGGGGTTTGAACCAAAAGTAGTAAGAAAAGAGATGGGAAGACCTAAACATGTATATTCTGGAGGAGAGGAGGGACAGGGGAAATATGATACAGATATTTAAATACTTGAAAGGTATTAATATAGAACCAAATCTTTTCTAGAGAAGTGAAAATAGTAAAACTAGAGAGCATAACTTGAGGTTACAGGGAGGAAGACTTGGGAGTAATATTAGGAAGTTCTTTTTCACTGAGAGGGTGGTTGATGCCCTGGAATGCCCTCCCAAGGAAAATAGTGATGGAATTCAAAAAAGTGTGGGATAAACACAGAGAATATCTAATTAGAAAACAAATGGTATCAATTAAAGAACTAAGGCAGACTTGTACAGTTCATGTCTCATATATGGTGATTCAGTGTAGGATGGGCTGGGAAGGGCATCGGTGGGGAACTCCACTAACTTGGAACCTGAGGATGTTACTGGCCAGACTTTACAGTAGATATCCTGCAAACAGGATGGTTGGATAGGCTGGAGTGAGCTTAGAAAGCAACTTCAGCAGTTGGAACATAGGACAATACCAGGTGGCCTCCAGTCTATGGCCCAGAACTATCAAAGAAGAGACAAGTTAATTTAATCATGTATTTTTAATTAGAATAATTAATGGGTAGACTGGATGGACCGTTTGGGTCTTTATCTGCTGTCATTTGCTATGTTACTATAACATGCAGTTAACTACATGTCTTCCTTCTAGAAGACATGCATTGGGACCACAGGGTTGCAGCTTCTGTTGCAAGGGAATATGGTTCTACAAAGAGCTGCACTTTTCAAAATTGCAATTAGTTTACATTGAGTTAATGGACATAACCTCGTTAGATAAATATACTATACTAGTCTTTAAGCCCATTACATTAACGGGTGCTAGAATAGATGTGCCTGTCTGTCTTTCTTTCTGTCTCTCTGTCTCCTTAGCCGCTGTCTGTCTTTCTTTCTTTCTCACTCCTTGGCTGCTGACTGGCTGGCTGGCTGTTTGTCTCTCTGGCCCCTTGTCTGTTTGTCATTCTTTCTGTCTGTGTCTCTCCCTGGCCCCTTGTCTGTCTGTCTCTCTGCCCCCAAGCAAACCAAGATTGCTGCCTGCCCCCTCAGCATACCCCTCCCCCAAAGCAGCCCCTTTTCCCTCTCCCCCTCCACTTCTTTTTGTCTGTCTCTCTCCCTGGCCCCCTGCCAATCTCTCTCTGGCCCCCGAGCAAACCAAGATTGCTGCCTGCTCCCCAGCACACCCCTCCCCACCAAAGCAGCCCCTTTTCCCTCTCCCCCTTCACTTCCCTGTGCAGCAGTAGCAGCCGGACGTCTCACAGCACCTCGAAGGACACCCTCCTGCCGTTGCTCTCACCGCCGCATGTTCCGCAAGCCGATGCATGCCGCATGCCAATGGAAACCGCAAGCTGATGCACACCGCACAAGCCGCCGCAAGCCGCAAATGGAACACGGCATGGAAGTACAAATCACGGTGGCAGGGATCACGCTGTTTCAACTGCGCATGCGCGGGTTAGATTTTTATTACAGAGGATTTTTCGCTCCATAAGATGCACTTTATTTCCACAAAAAAGTGGGTGGAAATAAGGGTGCGTCTTATGAAGTGAATATACCCCCCCCCCCCCCCGGCAGTACCTTTAAATTGTGGTGGTCGCTGGAAAGCTGCTGCTGATTATGTTGGGAACAGCAGTGCACAAGCTCACTAATGCCTGGGCCTGCGACATTTCCCGATTGTGGTGGTCGCTGGATGGCTGCCTTACCGGTATGTCAGGGCCAGTGGCGCAGAAGCATGCTAATGCCTGGGCATGTGCCACTTCCTGAAAGGCTGCCGTCAGTACCGTGAGAACTGATGGCAGCCATTCAGGAAGTGGCGCGCACCCAGGCAGCAGTGCACTTGTGCGCCGCTGGCCCCTACTTACCGGTAATCAGCAGGTAGCAGTCCAGCGACCACCACAATCAGGAAGTGTCGCGGGCCCAGGCATTAGCGCGCTTGTGCGCCACTGGCCCCAACATAATCAGCAAGCAGCCATCCAGCGACTACCACAATTTAAAGGTACAGCTGGGGGGGGGGCTGGGACAAAATTTAAAGATGCTGGGAGGGTATGCAAAAGTGATGATTGATTGGAAGGGGTGGGGGCTGGGACAGAATTTAAAGGTGCCGAGGGGCTGGGACGGAATTTAAAGGTGCCGGGGGTGGGGTGGGGGGGCATGTAAAAGTGATGATTGATGGGGGTGGGGGGCTGGGACGGAATTTAAAGGTGCCGGGTATATATTAGTATACAATTTGGTTCACAAAGTTTTTTTTTTGTTTTCCTCCTCTAAATCTAGGGAGCGTCTTATGGTCAGATGCGTCTTATAGTGCAAAAAATATGCTAATTTGTTTTGTGATAGTGGTCTACAAGGGCATAGCTACAGATGGGTCTGGATGAGCACAGAGCCACCTATTTTTTGGCTCAGGCCCACCTGCATCTATGCCCTTGCCAAGCACTCCGCAGTCTTGGGTCCTGAAAATGGCAAAGGCAATCAAGATCAGTATACATATTTTATATGGAAAAAAACCTTGGTGCTCATAGGACGGGATCCGCCAATATTGGACATACAAACTTTATTCCCAATCAAATGGTGAAGGTGTTAATAGGAGACTTGATGAGGCTGACTCAGGAATTAATTAGACCTTCAACATCATGTACAACATAGAGTTAGTTATAAAACTGTTACAAAGTTATAAATAAATAGTTACAGAGAACAAGTGGACTTGCAGACCAAAAAGCTGCTAAAGGGTATCACCAGTAAAAATGGTGTCTGTAGAGTGCTTGACAAAGAGAATATTTTTTGTGGTAGAACAGCGTATCGCAAACTGTGTGTCTTCTGAGATTTCATGTGTGCCGTGAGACACTAGGGAAGAGGACAGGCGCCGGCTGACAGACTACAGGACGTGCCTCTCATGGCAAGAGGCACATCCTGTATACAATTAGCCCGCACCAAGCGCCTTTCCTTCTCTCTATGCGTCTTCCCTGCTGGCACCCCTCACTGGCAGCTCAGGGCCCGTCTGGAGAGCCTTTGCGCATGCGCGGATGTCATCGCGTCAACATCCATGCACTTGCCCATGCCTCAAGCCGTAGCCACTACATTTAGTGTGCTGTGGCTCGACAAAGTTTGCGGGACACTGTGGTAGTAGTTATAAAGATACATTTCATTTCTCAAGACATATTTAGATGAACACAACTAAAAAAAAACACAGAACAAGATGAAATTATGTCACACCTGTTGGAACTTCTTTTCCTTAAAAATCCTGTCCTACCAGTTCAGACAATTATAGTTGTATTAGAATTAAAAGTTTCACGTATAGCAGGGTTTATCGCAGTATAAAAGCAGTATGCATATTTGCCGCAATTGGGCATCTTTCCAATTTGGGGGAGGAAGCCTCTCATCTATTTTCCTACCATGGAAAACTCCTACCTAAATGCAGAGGCAAATGCAGACTTGTGACTGAGCTGGCTGGGAGAGGCATGCCACACTTCAGATGAAGAAGCAGGGCATCAGAAACCTGTTCACGGCTATCCCTCACTCATTTTCTTCCTCACCGTGACTGCAAGAAAATTCAAATCCCACAGCCAACATTTCTTGCTGCCGATCTTGCAAGGTTAATGGGAGGGATGTACCGGCCACAAGATTTGAAGCTGCTCACAGCTGCCGTACCGGCAGACAGGAAACTGAGCTACAAGCTACTGCAGTAAAGTGGTAAGAAATGAGTGGTTTGATGGAGACAAAAGGTTGTGTGAGGGGGCAGATGCTGCAAAATGTCCCACTTAATCTATTTCCCCTTGGCAACTCTGATTGTGTGACATACTTTGGCCTAATCTGTTCAGATGACTAAGATGTCAGCACGCATGCCAGTGCATTTATACAAGGGCAATGCTCCCTTCCTGCCAAAACTGCTTTTGTTGTACATGGCGGTATCTAAGCATTAACAAATAATTTCCAGGAACCTGTTATTTCACACACTTCTCATTTTACTGTAAGGAGTTCCTATTGGGACCAATACATTTTTTTTTATTTTTATGACCATCAAAGTTATATTATATTGCCCTGATTATAAGAGATTTTCTGAACCTGTGCATACCAAGCAAGGTGTGGGCTGCTCCCGGAAGAGCCTGAAGAATCAATTTTACTGGGCTGAAAACGGCTAATGAGACAGCCTGGAGTCAGAGTTAGAGTCATGGAGTCGGTAAAATTATTCTGACTCCAGCTTCAGAATAAATTTACCTTATATTTTTTTTACCATTTTATACACTTGTATAGTTTTTTTTTGTTAAGGTTCTTTGTTCAAAACATCAAATAAATATAATTGGTGGTCTACTAGTTTTAATTTTGTACATAAAGAAATATCCTGTATTTCTGTAACTAATCAAATTTCTATTAGATTTACTGCAGAACAAAAATAATTTTTTTAAAAAGGCAAGAGTAGGAGCTAACTCAATATAAGTATACAACACAGGAGATGTGAGAACGAATCTGCTCCAACAACTTTAATAATGTGGAGAAAAAAGATCTCCCCTCTTAAAGGGGTCCTTTTATTAAAGCGCGCTAGCCAATTTAGCGTGTGCTAATCGATTTAGCGAACTAATCTTTAGCATGCACTAAATCAGTTAGCGCGCCTTAGTAAAAGGACCCCAAAGAGGCAAAAGCCACTATAGTCAAGAGGGCACACACTAATCCTAGGTCAGAAAAAACCTCCACACATCATTACTTTTGATAATAGTCCATCCCCACAAACTCCTGGACACTATGCAATATTATATTTACTAGACATAGATGCCAGTTTCGACATAAGAGAAGGTAAGAGAAAGGGAGGGAGAGAGGGAAATGCACAGCTGGCCAGTGGGAGGAGGAGCTGCTGGACCACGTGAAGGGTGCTGGGGGTGGGGGGATGGAGAGGAGAAGACAGGGACGGGGCGGTGAAAGGGACGGCGGAGACGGGGACAGGGCGGTAAAGGGGATGGCGGGGACGGGGCAGTGAAAAGGATGGTGGTCCGTGGACGGGGCAGTGACGGGGACAGAATTTTTCCCCGTGTCATTCTCTACTGTCTGTCTCTCTGGCCCCCTGTCTGTCTGTAATTCTTTCTGTCTGTGTCTCTCCCTGGCCCTCTGTCTGTCTCTCTGGCCCCCTATCTGTTTGTCATTCTGTCTGTCTCTCTCCCTGGCCCCCTGCCTATCTCTCTCTGGCCCCCAAGCAAACCAAGATTGCTGCCTGCCCCCCAGCATACCTCTCCCCCTCCACTTCTTTCTCTCTGTCTGTCTCCCTGGCCCCCTGCCTGTTTCTTTCTGGCCCCCTGAGCAAACCAAGATTGCTGCCTGCCCCCCAGCATACCTCTCCCCCTCCACTTCTTTCTCTCTGTCTGTCTCCCTGGCCCCCTGCCTGTTTCTTTCTGGCCCCCTGAGCAAACCAAGATTGCTGCCTGCCCTCCAGCACACCTCTCCCCCCAAAGCAGCCCTTTTTCCCTCTCCCTTCCACTTCCCTGTGCAGCAGTAGCATCCGGACGCCTTGCATCACCCACATCGTGTCGGCTTCGTCCAGGCCGAAGGACACCCTCCTGCCGTTCTCGCTGCCGCTGAAACTGCTGCATGCGCCGCAAGCCACCGCACGCACCAAAAATCGAACACGGCCACAGAGTCACACATCATGCTGTCAGGGATCACGGTGTTGTAAGTGCGAATGCGCGTTATTGTTTGTAAACCGCCTAGATAATCATTGATAGATGGTATATCAAATGAAAAACAAACTTGGAAACACCTAATAGGCACCTAAGTTTTAGCTAGGCACAATTCTGTAATGGGCGCATAAGTGTGACTGATGTGAAATAGGCTCCTAAAGTTAGGCACCTATCTTTTTAGGCACCCAATTACAGAATCTGTCCCCAAGGGTGTGTATTACTTCAAGGGGAAAAATTCTGTCCCCGTCACTGCCCTGTCCATGGACCACCATCCTTTTCACCGCCCTGTCCCCGCCGTCCCCTTTACCGCCCTGTCCCCTTCTCCGCCGTCCCTTTCACCGCCCCGTCCCTGTCTTCTCCTCTCCATCCCCCCACCCCCAGCACGCTTCACGTGGTCCAGCAGCTCCAACCCCCCACTGGCCAACCATGCATTTCCCTCTCTCCCTCCCTTTCTCGTACGTTGAAACTGGCGATTTGTATAAGGCTATGTGCTGTTTTACAGCCGGAGCCTTGAAGTCGTGTAGGGTTGCCTGCTAGTAAAATCTCCTCCGATGCAACTGGAAACAGGAAGTTGCATCAGAGGAGACTTTTCCAGCTGGCAACGCGACGCGACTTCAAGGCTCCGGCTGTAATACAGCGCATAGCCTTATACAAATCGCCAGTTTTGCCATAAGAGAAAGGAAGGGGGAGGGAAGGAAGGAGATGCATGGTCGATCAGCCGGTGGGAGAGAGGGGGCTGCCGGACTGCATGCTCGTTCACCACGCGTGCTAACCATTCACCACTCCACGGGGCGGTGAATGGCCTTGTCCCCAAACTCGCGGTGATCTTTTTTTTGGTCACCGTTTTGGCAGGTTACCTGCGGCTAGCCACGGGTAATAACCACCATGTCATTCTCTGACAGACAGAAAGACAGCCAGCGGCCAAAGAGAGAGACAAAGAAAAAAAGACAGACAGACAGAGCAGCCAAGGAGAGAGAGAGAAAGAAAGACAGACAGACACATCTATTCTAGCAACTGTTAATGTAACGGGCTTAAAGACTAGTGTAATATAAAATAAAATATCCAAATATAGATAATTAAAATTTGCTCTAGTAATGGGGTTACAAGACATGTAAAACTAACTGGACAGAAGGGAGAGAACATTAGGTAGTGAAAAATACATTGAGATGAAAATTTTTTTTTTTTAACTGGGCGGGGGTTAGGATAATACATGAGGGGAGGGGTTGCTTCTGAAGAAGCGTTTTGTTGTAAGGGCAAGAAGGAGTCTCAAAAGGAGGAGCGACTCAAATATTGAATGCGTCAATGTAGGCCAGGGTTTTAAAAGCCTACATTATAGGCGCCTAAGTACTTTAGAGAATTGTGCCTAATGGCGACTAATCCAACATACGAACAACTTTTAAAACTGAAGTTGTTCTTAACCAGGGGACTGCCTGTATATAAATGGCAGTATATAATGGCATGGGGATGGTTTTTTTTCTGTGTGTAGTATGTGACAGGGAAAAGAGCCAGAAGCCTTTAAGGCTCCCCATCCCAGAAAAGACATTAAAGAGTGAGAAAGGTAGTTAATGCCCAGAAATTATTTAAACTAGCCAACAGCCAGGTTTCTGTCTCTCAAGGAGAAGGGTGGGGACAGGTTAACACCCAGCTAAAACACCTGATCCAGAATCAGGCAGCTTAGTGGCCTCTGAAAGACAACAGGAAGCAGCAGAGTTCCCCTGACACACCATAAAATATCGTAATGCTTTAAGCCAAAAGGAAATGAGGAGGATAGGTTACTGGGACAAGAAACCACTCAGGAGGAATCTATGGATTAAGATTCAAAGCTCTAAGCCTGGGCTACCTTAATGGAAAGTAGACCAAGAGAACCCAGGAGAAGAAGAAATTGGATTTCACTTAATTCAGTTCTAAGTGTTTAAAAAGTTTAAGGTTTATAGAAAACACTATGTTGGAGAATGCTGTAGAGAAATTTTTTTTTTTCATGTGTTTGCTGTTTTATTTATTTACTTATTTTTGAATAGAAGAGGGTGGAAGTTTCTAATTTCTTGCTAAAAGCCAGGACTTTGTTTCTAAGGCTTTGCCAGAAGACAAAACCACGATAGACATATCTTTGCAATTGTTTAAAGATGTGATTTGTTTTTCTGAAATGCTGGACTACTCGAGCTAAAGCTTTCATTACTCCAATGTGGGTGAAGGTGGGATTAATTTGCATATTCATTGACTGCTGCCAAACTACCATTGACTTGTTGCAATTTAAGGAATATAGATAATAAGAATTTGATTTAAAAGAAGAGATATATTGTGGACTTTTAAAAAATAGAAAAATCATAAAAAGTCTTGTTGAACTTTAAAAGGAAATTCACCCTGAGCGTGAAAAGGCCTAAAAACAAGGGACCATCCCCAGCTTGAGCAACTATCAGTATGGATTTTTCTATCTGAAAGTTTGAGAGTGATCCTTATTTCACTGTTGTAACCTAGTGGATGCTCTAGGACAGTGGTCTCAAACATGCGGCCCCCCAGCTACTATTTTATGGCCCGTGGTCTGTCCTCTCCACTTCACAAGTTTTCCGATTTTGGAGAAGACAATCACATACAGACCGCGACTGCTGTAATTGGCTTGTGTTGGAGGGAATGTTGGCAAACAGCCTCCTGGTGGTGCTGTGCTTCTCTCAGCCTTCCTCCGCCCGCTTTGGCTTGCGTCTCTAGGCGGCATTAATGTCAGTGAATGTCTGCCGGGTTGCTCTGTGCATCTCGTGATCTCAGCCTCCCTCCGCCCCCTCTTAGCCCGGATCCGGAGCACACGGCTCACTCTGCCCTGCAGCACAGCTCACTCTGCCCTGCAGCTCGCCCACAAGCACCGGAACCAAGCAACGAGGCATCCCAAACTGTGGTGACGGTTGCAGTGTAGGGCTGTAGGCCTTTGGCAAGTATGTGAAAAATGTGTTTCATTGGAAATTGCAATTATCTATCCTACAGAAATTTTTTTTTTAACCCCCTATGATTTCTCCTGTGGTGGTGTTTCTTCACATAGGCTTTGAT
Organism: Geotrypetes seraphini; assembly: GCF_902459505.1. Lineage (NCBI taxonomy): Eukaryota > Metazoa > Chordata > Amphibia > Gymnophiona > Dermophiidae > Geotrypetes > Geotrypetes seraphini. The sequence continues at coordinate 175,455,566 of NC_047086.1, read as the reverse complement.
TTATTACAATTGTCTGTCATACAGAAATTTTTTTTGATCCCCCCCCCTATGATTTCTCCTGTTGTGGTGTTTCTTCACATTGGCCTATGTCAGTGGTCGGCAAACTGAGGCTCTTTAGCCACTTGAGTGCGGCTTGCGGCTCGCCTAAAGCAGGGGTCCCCAACATGCTTCCCTTCTCACTGCCCTCCCCAAGTCACCGCCATTGGGGAACAGGCCGCCACCACAGCCAGTGAATAGGCTACCACTGCCACCATCGGGGAATAGGCTAACACCGCTGCAATCTGGGAACAGGCTGGCGCCGAGTTCTTAGCTCTCCCTGCTTATCTTCACCAGCGCGGAGCCGACCAATTCTCACCACTCGACGTCAATTCTAACGTCGGAGAGGAAGTTCTGGGCCAACAAATCGCTTTCTGGCTGGCCCGGAACTTCCTCTCCGACGTTAGAATTGACAGAGAGAAAAACAGTCAAAGGACAAGAAGGCCCTGGAAACATAGTTAAAAGCCCAGAAAAATAAAGTCACCAGCCAATGATTTTATTTTCAATATAGTGATTGAAATATGTCAGTTTTGAGAAAGGAAAGATATTAAACTTTAAATGTGAGGGCTACAGAAAAAATAGGGTACTTGGAGGGCCGCAGAAAAAATAGTTAATGACAATTTTGCTTAAGGTAAAACTCTTCATAGTTTATAAATCTTTCCTTTAACTGTTAAAGGAAAGATTTATAAACTATAAAGAGTTTTTACCTCATGCAAAGTTGTCATTAAGACATTAACTATTTTTTCTGCGGCCCTCCAAATACCTACAAATCCAAAATGTGGCCCCACTAAGGGTTCGAGTTTGAGACCACTGCTCTAGGACAAGTAGAGTTGTCAATGCATTTGACATTAAATATAATTTTAAACAATTTTTAACTTTTTATACACATTTTCTAATTTTTCTTCCCTCCAGGTGTATCATAATTAAATACCGTATTTAGTGGTTTGATTTGATTTGAATACTTAATATACCACTAAAAAACAAAGTGCTATAGCAGTTTACAATTCTAAAAGCAGCTCATTATAACAAGTTACAAACTTAACATCTCATTGTACAATAATTATTATTATATTAATTATGCCACCACATCCACACGAAGCACTCCCAACTCGAACCCTCATTATCAAAACCACTCATTAACAATATAAAAGACCTCAATATATAGCTGTTACCCAAAGGGCTCCTTTTATTAAGCCGCGCAAGCAGGGTTAACGCGCGTGACTTTTCATCACGCATTAATCCCCCGCGCTGGCCTAAAAACTACCGCCTGCTCAAGAAGAGGCGGTAGGGCTAGCGCAGCCGGCGGTTTAGCGCAAGGTATTACACGCATTAAACCGCTAGCGCGCCTTTATAAAAGGAGCCCATAGCATTCTGGCTTTCCTTACTATCCATGTTATAGTGTTTATTCCACAATACAAAAGTTTTCAGTAATTTCCAATGCATCATCATATGGAGATGAACTAGGTATTCTAGGCAGTATTTTTCAGCTTTATCAAGCCCAAGAACGCCTACATTAATAAAAGTGCTTGTGCCACTGCAGTCTCTGCAGAGCAGGCTGTGTGGAAATGGATAGGGCTCCTGTGCTGCTGGATTTGTCCCTCCAGTCATTATGAATTTCTCCCTTTTTATAGCTGCCTTGGTACTGAATGAAGAAGTCCATGTGACATTTGAAGGCCATCCATAGCTTAAGCATATTTCCAAAAACACTAGGACAAGAGGGAATGCAATGAAGATACTATGTAGCAGTTTTAAAACAAACTGGAGAAAATATTTATTTATTCACTCAATGTGTAATTAAACTCTGGAATTTGTTGCCAGAGAATGTGGCAAAAGCAGTTAGCTTAAAAAGAGTTGGATAATTTTCTTAAAAAAAAAAAGCCTTTAGTAAACCAGACTTGGGAAAATTCACTTCCTATTTTTAGGATAAGCAGCGTGAAATCTGTTTTACTCTTTTGGGATCTTGCCAGGTACTTGTGACCTGGAATGGCCACTATTTGTAAACAGGATACTGGACTTGATGGACCTTCGGTCAGTTCCAATTTGTCAACTCTTATGTTTTCATGTTCATTAATACTGCCATAGGCTTCAGTCACAATTTGGTATTAGTGCTGTATATAGAAGAGCCCTGCTTCAATTGTTTTGCTGCTCTCCAATTCACTCTTCTCAGCTAACCCCTGCACAGGATGCACTACTGCCTGTTTCCAAAGGGTGGGGACTTGGCCAGTCATAAGCTAATGCCAAAAGACCCTTTTTAAATGATTTATCCATTTGGTAGGGACTGCACCTAGGAAGCATATAGTTGGCAAGAGATTTGGTAAAAGTTGTTAAGGAAGGCGAAGTAAATGATGACCCAGATCTGAAGTGAAGAGGTCATGGATTTCATAGAAAAAAGGATCCTAATGAGGTTAAGTAGTTACTTGCAATACAAGTAGTACCTGGACTATGGGAAGTGAGTAAGGATGGAGCCATGATTGGGCTTAAGTAGGTCTGAGGTCTCTCTACCTTTGTCATAAAAAAATTAGCTATAGCAACAGGAAAAGGCAAAAGTAGTAAGAGCTGATTTGGGAGATTGTCTAAGTAGGTCTTTTAGGGGGGTATTCATCAAGGGCCGCCAACTGATTTAGCAAGTGCTAATCGCTAAGATGCCCATTATATTCTCATTACATACCCAGAATGTGGCACATCATTCCCCCCCCCCCCCATCCATTTGATCACTAGACAGTCTTTGGAACTTCAGAAAAGCCGTGAAAACCTTCCTCTTTACAAACTCAGCTCCTTGAAGACCCACATCTACACCCTGGAATCCCAAAGACACCACCTAATAAACCACGCAGAATCTCACTAAAACTCGCATTCCACTGCAAATATAACCTGAATTACTACCACATTCTCTGACAATAAAGATGCACCCACTTGCAAAAAAAAGCTACTTCACTTCCTAGTATATCTACACTGAAAATGCTGCAATTTAAACCACCCTATGTCCGCTTAGTCTATATTTGTAAGTCTGCATGTTATGTCTATACTGTAATTGCTGTAATCTAAACCCCTTTGTCCATGCTGTAAAGTCTATGTCTTACTAAAATCTGACCTACCCATACTATGAATGTACTCCTGTAACCCATTATGGGCTCCTTTGGGAGGACGGGCTAAATAAATGAATTAAATAAATAAATAAATATTCCTATGGGCATCTTAGCGTTTAGCACGTGCTAATCGTTAACACTAAATCGGTTAGCGCCCCTTGATAAATTCCCCCTTAATGATTTGAAAGAGGCATTTTGTAGAATTAGTAGAAGACATAATTTGTTTGTCAAAATAATTTCTCTCATTTTTCCACCATCACCTGAAAAATTGCAAAAACTAGACGGCCACATCAGACTCTAAAGGAGAAGAACACTTCTCCTTATAAATAGAGACCCATTTAATACCTTCAAAAATTAGACTCATTTTTATCTTGGATCCATATCTTTTTTCCTTATATTATGGAACTCAGTGGAAGGCTAAGGGTACTACTGAGTGTGTGGAGGGCAAATATTATCTCCTAATAGTACCTCATTTTGATAGAATGTTCCCAGAGTACTGTTACTCGAAACCTGATAAGACCAATTTGGTAGTAGCTGTTCCTCCTAGGTTTTTTTTAAGAACAGTTCTTTCCTCTCCAGCTAGCAGGGAAGAAATGTCCAAATAGTTAATATCCAGCACAGTCTTATCACAGGGACAGTCCTCCAGTCTTTTCCCTTCATGATACTGACCTGGAATGGACAATGCTCGATTGGTTCCATTCATATATGGGAAATCAAAATTTCTGTGCTTATTTGTTGCTTGAGATACTGACCCTCGATAAAGCACACAGATATGTTTCAGTCCAGATCAGTACTAAGTATAGAACAAATGTCAAACAAAATCCAAAAACCAACCAAAAAACATACATCACAAATGTGAAATGAAAGAAGAAATTCCAACAGAATTTATAACCATAGACTTGTATGGACTTGCAAATAAAGAAGCAGAGAATTGGAATCCTCAGAAGAACAATGCAAATAGGTTAAAAATCTGGACAGAACTGTTCAAAGAGCCAGGTTTTAATCCCAGTTTTAAATCTTGAGAATGAATGTTTTTGTCCCAAAGTTGAGCAGGCAAGAAGTTCAACAAAATGAGGGCCAGATAAGAAAATATGCAAGGTGCATATAATCAAATCTAAAAAGACTGAGGAAAGTATGTGGTGGTATAGGTAATAAGTATAAAATCCTGAAAATAGGAATGTCTAAAGAAAGTGTGCTGTGCATTAACATCAGTATATTATGTTTTATAAATGGCAATCAGGGTTATTCAACCAGTAGGGGCATTAACATAGTCTGAGCACTTGGCATTATACAGAATTTTAACAGCAGTGCTTTGTAAAAGCTGAATATATCATAAATGAGATAAACCCTTGCCAACAAGTAGTAACATAGAAACATAGAAAGATGACGGCAGAAAAGGGCTAAAGCCCATCAAGTCTACCCACTCTACTGTCCCACCCCATTAAGTCAGAGTGCTGCTCGACCCACGTAGAGATCCCACGTGCTCCTCTCATTAGCTGATGACTAGGACATGCTATTAGGGTTTTTAAGGAAGTAGTGTCCAGGAAAACCTTAGGAGACCAAAGTTTTCTCAAAGCTGGATTAGGTTTCTTCACAGAATGCCAAAATTTGAGGCCCCAAAGACACCTCGTAATCAAACAAGATACCTAACGTAAGGATAGTGCTTGGCCACATAAACATGACAAATAGGGGCAGGTCCTTGCTTTTTTGTGGGCCAGATAAATTCAAATTACAGTAAATCCCCTAAAATCTGAGACTTTGTCTGGTTAGTCAGCCTGTTACAGATAAGCAAGAATTCACTTCTAGTTTGAAAGGCTCCCAGCAATTTCTGCTAAGACCTGAATGCCATACGTGAATGTACACTGCCATCGATAGCTCTTGAGCTTGCAGGTGGTATATAAGAAATAAAAACACAACGTACATTATGTTGCTGATTTGACTGTAGCATTACTCAGTTCTTTCCAGAGACAACGGCAAAGTGGGATAAGTAGGTCAATGTGTTTAAGAATAGAAAGGTCTTTAATCCAGATTTAAAATGTATCTGACTGTTCAAGATGGAGATAGAGGGGAAGAGTATTCTATAGCAAAGGACCAATGATACTGAAATTTTTTTAAATGATAATAGAACGAGGCACTTGTGTTGGATAGGCATGGCTAATGGTTCAGAAAGATATTAAAATAAGACTGGAACCAAGATGGAACCCTGCAATACAAACTGGAAAAGCAGCTTACAACTGTAAATAATAATAATAATAATTTTATTTCTTATATACCGCTGTACAAGGTACCATTTTGTCTAGACTCCAGAAGAACATCTGGTAAGGAATGAAATTAAGCAAGGTAAGCTCAATCCTACTGTAATTCAGACAGAAAGAGCAAAGGATCATTCAGAACAAAAGCAGTACTTAGGTCTAATTACAGCATTAACATCTTTGCACACATCCAAGGAAATAAGGATCTTATTGTACACAGCTAGAAGAGCAAAATCAGTTCTGTGACCACCACTAAATATATTAGTGGAGTCCCAGGCTTTTACAAATTGTTGAGTCACTAATTTCTCAATTAGCTTAGCCATGAACGGTAGGTTAGATCCAGATCAGAAACTAACTGGGAGAGAAGATTTTGGGTTAGATTTCTCTAACAAAGGGCAAACTACACTTTCTGTACACACTACAGGGACCAATTCTTGAACCAAACTACTGTTCACTATTACAGAAGGAGAGAGTCCAATAAGTCTTTTAAGTCATGAAGTAGGAATCATCACATCAGCATAAGATACAGAACTAATGGAGGCAAGTGCTTTAGCATGCCCTACACCTGTAAAGATGGTATTCTTTCACAATTTTCAAACTTAGACTGATTGGGGTCAGAAGATGAGTCACAGGCTTAAGGGTAGACAATATTGTGTCTTAGGGTACCAAGATAGAATGGGTAGACAAATGGATTTAGATTGATTGCTGAATATCAACAGAACCTACCTACTGGGAAGGAGGCATACTGGCCTGGTTGGATCTTGAACCTTGTATTTGGATCCACCAGCTGTCTGGCATAAGTTATTAACATAAAAGAGTTGGCAAAGGAAATTATTATCAATGAATAAAGGTCACATTCATATTTTCTTTTAGTTCCAAGCTTATTCAGATTTGATATATTGTCCCAAAAAAAACTTTTCAGTGGCCTTACAATTGAATAAAATATATGAAATCAGAAATTGAAAAGAACTACAATGATGGATAGGACAGGGAAGAAAAAAAAAGGGGAGGGGGGAGAGAGACAGAAGCTATATTACCAATGACTGCCCATCGAAACAGCATCTGGGCTTCCAAGTGTAGATCAGCACTCTTGATGCCTCCTCCCCCCCCTAGTGATTGACATAGGCTACCACCATTGCATCATCTGAAAAACTCATACCGCTTTGTTCTGTAATGCACTGCCGAACTCCTGGAGCACCAGGCAGGTGGCCCGAAGTTTCAAATGGTTGATCTCCCACCTTCTCTGGGAAGGGAACCAGTGTCCCTGAACTGGATGCCCCTCACAATGTGCCCCCCCCAGCCATATAGGCTGGCTTCCGTCGTCGGATTCAACCGTGAAAAGATGCAGAGGGGAACTTTGCTGGTGAGAGATTGGGGTTCCAACCTCCACTTTCAAGGTAGCTGCTGGTGAAGAGCATCCCTCTGCGGGCACCATCAGGAAAGGAGCGCAAACTGGAGTGGATGTAAGTGCCCAGGGGACAATGTTCATGGTTGCAACCATGGATCTCAGAATCTGCAGATAATGTCAGGCTGTCGGAGCAAGCTTGCTCTGAAACTCCTGGATCTGATGCAGAAGCTTCTCTGTGTGGGCTTCCAGGACGAACACTTTGTTTTCCCTATATGCCTTATATTACTCCTTCTACCAGAATCTCCCCAACCCTGAGATGTCCTGTCTTGTCTGTCCAAACTAGATTGTAAGCTCTTCCAAGCATAGACCATCTATTGAATGTTAAATGTACAGCATTGTATATGCCTTTTAGCATTATAGAAATGATAAACAGTAGTAGTAGTAGTATTACTTGAAGCAGGGTAAGTAGGTCAATATTCAAAATTTAGTTGAGACCTATTATTTGACAACTCTATATTGCATGGTGTACTTGTTTCCTGATGGAAAGTAGGGAAGCAGGAGAATTGTATCTGGGGGAATAAGTGTGAGTGCTCTGGTGGCTACCCCCGTGCTTCCCGCAGCAGCGGCGTTTCTTTGTTTGGAGACCAGCAGGCATCGACCGAGACGGACCCTTGACGTCACTGGGTCTGACTCAAATAGGATTTAAAGAGTGCCGCCGCCGTGGACAGACCGGGAGCAGGAGAATTGTACCTGGGGGAATAAGTGTGAGTGCTCTGGTGGCTACCCCCATGCTTCCCGCAGCAGCGGCGTTTCTTTGTTTGGAGACCAGCAGGCATCGACCAAGACAGACCCTTGACGTCACCGGGTCTGTCTCGAATAGGATTTAAAGAGTGCCGCGGCCGCAGGGTATGGACGAAGGGGCTCCCAAGGGGCAGGGGGCCCGTTGGAGCCGTGAAGAGCCGAGGAGCCGGATTGGAACGTTTAAGGTAACTTTATATGATTCAAAGTTTGAGTCAGCATGGGGAAAAGGAAAATTAAACCAAAGAGTTCAACTCCAGCTATTTCTGGCCCCATGGATAGGCATTTAACATTAGCGACTGGAAACTCTGCTGTAGCACCAATTAATGTGAATTCTTCTTTGTCTGGTGCTTCTATGAGCCCTCTCGAACGATCTCCTCCCCTTCATCCAGTATCCGGTGATAGCAGGAATTTATGCCCTGCTATATCTTCCGCACAGGTGGTAACCTCCACTCAGACTAATAAGTTGCTTTTTTCAGAAATACCCAAAGTTTTGGATTTTTCTGGTCTCATAGAGGAACAAACGCCTACGGCGGAAGCACAAGATATTACACTTAAAGATTTGTAGTTAGGTATTACTAGAGTTGAAGGGTTTCTTAGGTCTACGATGAAACAAGTGGGGGATTTTTCAGTCTGTATCTTGTAAATTAGAAAATGTAATACATTACAAGCTGTCTCAATCTCTGCTGTTAAGGATTCCACCATTTTACATGCTAAAATAGAATCTATGGAAATAAGAATAGAGCGAGAAACCTCCGCTTGGTCAATTTCCCTGTAACCCATTTATTATCACCTGAAATTTTGTTACAAAAATTTTTTTAAAGAAATACTGGGGTTGCCCAACGCGGAGAATTTTCCAATAAATAATTATTACTATGTGCCTCAAAAAAAAAAAGAATCTGCCCAAGAGGTGGATCATCTGGTCGCCACAGAAATTAATTTAACTGAATTTTTGGAAGATACTCAAGATGCGATCCAGAGTCGATCCACCCTGGTGATAATATGCATGAGCGAGATAGATAAAATGTTAATCATGAAACTTTACTTTAAAAATAGGTTAACTAAATTCTGTGGTGACTTAGTTAGGATTTTTCCTGATGTATCTAGAGCTACTCAATTTAGAAGGAAAGAGTTTTTGAAGTTAAAGCTTAGAGTTTTGGCTCTAGAGGCATCTTTTTATTTAAAATTTCCTTGTAAATGTTTAGTTAAGTTACATGATGTGGAATACGTTTTTTGGGATCCCATTCAACTACAACAATTTTTAGTTGCACGTGAGCAGAAATATTATTTCTTTTTTCTGTATTGTTTTCATCCCTAAGATTTTGAGGAGACAAGTATCCCTATAATAGTAAGGATTGATATAAGTTTCGCTTAGGTCGAGCTGAGATTTTTTTTCTTATTTTTTCTTTTACTTTTTTTTTTGTTCTAGGTGAGCTGAGAATCTTTCCTTTATCTTTTCTTTTATTTTTTCTTGTTATATTAGTATCCTGCCCTCCCTTTTTTGTGGGCTTAAAAAGGATTTATGTATGATGAAATTATGTACTTTGATTGTAGATTTCTCTTTTTTTCCTGTTATTAATGGATAATGTATTAATGTTATTAATGGATAAATTATAATAAAAAACTTATTGAAAAAAAAGGAAAAAGGGAAAAGAAAAGAAAAATAAGATTTTTTTTTAAAATGTGTTTACGTATAAGCAGAAAATGAGACATAAGAAAGTAAAATTTAGACCAAAATGTCAAAAAGAGTGGCCAAAAAACATTTGCGGGGAAGGCAACTGAACTTCTTTGCTCCACGCAGAATGAAAGACTGAGGAACCGCGAGCAAACGTCAGTTAGGAAGGCAGTTGTGCATGTGCAGTGTGGGCAGCCTAGAAGCTTCAAAAGCTTAAAGTGATAGTGCACTTTTGTACTGTCTGTCTGAGCTCTGTGAACATTACCCACGCTTTTTGCTTGTCCAAGGATAAACAAGTACATAGATAAGAAGTGTCATGAAAACCAAAAGATAAACAGTCCATAAAGATAGGTAAGGTAGTTGTAAAAAAAAAAAAAAAAAATCATCAGTTTCATGAGGGATATACCTCTGCTCCTCTGAACAGTTATCACTCATTTCAAACTCCAACATCATTCACACTTCTTCCCAGACTGTATAGTTTCAGTGGTCTTCACTAATTTTTAAGTCGAGGCCATCGACAGAGCGGAAGGTGATCCATGTGGTGACAAAAAATGTAAGCAACAGGAACTACAGCAGGGAAACACTGAAGGACCAGTTCCGGATGCTGGGAAGAAGCTGAAGACCAGAACGCCAAGGGTAGCATTCTCAGAGATCTTGATGGTACCCAGGGCCAACAGGAAGAGACAGACAGAGCTGCAAGCAGTCAACACGTGGATGAGGTGCTGGTGTGAGGAAAAAAGATTCCACTTTGTGTACAACTGGATGATGTTCTGGGGGAACAGCAAGCTATACAGGAAGGATGGCCTCCACCTCAACGGAGACGGAACGAGGCTACTTGCAAGGAACATCAAGCGAGAAATTGAGAAGTTTTTAAACTAGGAAGAAGGGGAAAGCCGACAGTCGACCAAGAGTCGATGTTTCGGGAAACGGTATACCCAGAGGATACCATGCAGGAAGACTGCGGGGAAGACTCACCGGATCATAGGCAAGATAGAAATCCTGACAAATCGAAAGGGACACAAGAGGAAAGAAAATGCAAGAAAGTAATAGGCCGCAAACTCAAGTGTATGTATACGAACGCAAGGAGCCTAAGGAATAAGATGGGGGAATAGGAAGCTATGGCACAAAAAGATAACCTTGACATCATCGGCATCATGAAAACATGGGGGAACGAGGAAAACGGCTGGGACACTGTGTTAACGGGATACAAGCTATACCGCAGAGATAGAGTAGATCAAAAAAGTGGGGGTATTGCCCTATACGTCAAAGAGGGAATTGAGTCTACCAGAGAGAATACGCCGGAAACAAAAAATAAGGTAAAGTCTCTATGGGCCAAAATACCGGGAACAAATGGAATGGAAACAAAGATCAGCATCTACTACCAACCCCCAGGGCAGTCTGAAGAAACTGATGGAGAAATGACGGACGAAATTAAGCATAACTGCAAGGGAGGCAACGCAGTTATCATGGGCGACTTCAATTATCCTGGGATAGATTGGAACCTAGGCCCCGCCGGCTGCAATAGGGAGACCAAGTTCCTGGATGCTGTAGGCGATTGCTTCCTGGAACAACTTGTCAAGGAAAATATTAGATGAAATGCAATTCTGGACTACGAGGACTGGCGCAAGGTGTAGAAGTAGAAGGGACGCTGGGAAACAGTGATCACAATATGATCCACTTCAACCTGGACACAGGGGCAAAACATCGATCCAGAACGACGGCCAAGGCATTGAACTTCCAAAAAGGGAATTACGAAGGGATGAGAATCATGGTGGGGAAGAAGATTAAGAAGAGGATTAGCACTGTAAAAACGCTAGAGCAAGCATGGTCCCTTTTCACCGAGGTGAAAAATCTATATATACCGTGTATCAAAAAGGGATCCAAGAGCAAAAGAACAAGGAACCGGCGTGGCTCACAGAGGTGAAGGAAGCGATCAGAGACAAGAAGACTTCATTTAAGGAATGGAAAGGTCAAAAACGGACAAAAACTGGAAAAAGCACAAACAACATCAAAGCAGTAAGAGGGGCCAAAAGAGACTACGAGGAAAAAATAGCCAAGGAGGCAAAAAACTTCAAGCTGTTCTTTCAATATATTAAGGGGAAACGACCCGCGAAGGAAACGGTGGGGACCATGTAATAAAGGGAGTACTAAAGGAGGACAAAGCGATCACTGACAAACTGAACACATTTTTTGCATCTGTATTTACCGAAGAGGATATATACAATATACCAGAAGCCGACAGGCTATACGCAGGAAACGACGACGGGAAACTGACAGGGTTGACAGTCAGTGTAGAAGAGGTATGCAGGCAGATTGATGATAAATTTCCGGAACCGGACGGCATCCATCCAAGGGTAATCAAGGAACTGAAAGGGGTTATAGCTGAACTCCTTCAACTAATAGCTAATCTGTCGATTAAATCAGGAAGGATTCCGGAAAACTGGAAAGTGGCAAATGTTACACAGATCTTCAAGAAAGGATCGAGGGGAGATCCGGGAAACTACATACCGGTGAGTCTGACCTCGGTACCGGGAAAGATGGTAGAGGCGCTGATAAAGGACCACATCAGACCACCTTGATGGACACAATCTGATGATGACCAGCCAGCATGGCTTCAGCAAAGGAAGATCTTGCTTGATGAACTTACTGCACTTCTTTGAGGGAGTAAACAGGCAGATAGACAAGGGTGACCCGGTCGACAATGGATTTTCTGGATTTTCAGAAGGCATTTGACAAGGTCTCGCATGAACAACTACTTCGAAAAATTGTGAGCAATGGAATCGAGGGTGATATTCTCATGTGGATTAAAAACTGGTTGGCGGATAGGAAACAGAGAGTAGGGGTAAATGGACAATACTTGGACTGGAAAAGCGTCACGAGTGGAGTACCGCAGGGTTCGGTGCTTGGGACCGTGCTCTTCAACATATTTATAAAAGACATACCGGGCCATGGTATGCCCCACCTGGAATACTGTGTTCAGCACTGGTCGCCATACATGAAGAAGGACATTGTACTACTCAAAAGGGTCCAGAGAAGAGCGACTAAAATGGGTAAGGGGCTGGAGGAGTTGCCGGACAGTGAGAGATTAGAGAAACTGGACCTCTTCTCCCTTGAAAAGAGGAGACTGAGAGGGGACATGATCGAAACATTCAAAATAATGAAGGCAATAGACTTAGTAGATAAAGACAGGTTGTTCACTCTCTCCAAAGTAGAGAGAACGAGAGGGCACTCTCTAAAGTTAAAAGGGGATAGATTCCGTACAAACGTAAGGAAGTTCTTCTTCACCCAGAGTGGTAGAAATCTGGAATGCTCTTCTGGAGGCTGTTATAGGGTAAAACACCTTCTAGGGATTCAAGACAAAGTTAGACAAGTTCCTGCTGAACCAGAACATAAGGAGGTAAGGCTAGACTCATTTTGGGCACTGGTCTTCAACCTAAGGTCCGCCCCGGGAGCAGACTGCTGGGCGCGATGGACCACTGGTCTGACCCAGCAGCGGCAATTCTTATGTTCTTATGTTCACTCTGGATCCTAATGAACTGAAGGACAGCCACCAAAATATCTTTTCATGCAAAGCTGTAACACTGCTGACCAGTGTGGGTCAGTGACATCCATCCTCAGCAGCACACCTTCAAACTTTGCACTGGGGGCATCTTCAAGGAGGTGGGAATTTCCAAATGCATTCTCTTCTTCTACTGTGGAATACCTTATCTTTCAAACATGAGGGCATTCCACCCATCTACTTGCCCCTTTCTGTCACATGCATGGGTAAAGCTGGATTACTGTAACTCCCTATTCAAAGGCATTACTCAGAAACAAATAAGGCGGTTACAATTAATACAAAACACTACAAATTCCATTAAATATGATCATGTAACACCACTTTTAAGAAATGCTCACTGGTTGCCAATCCCTCATTGCATATCCTATAAAATTGCCCTTTTAGCATTTAAGATACATCAAACTCATTCTCCCATCTTTTTAAACAGACTGTTAATTCCCTATTCCACCACTAGAGCACTACATTCGAATGCTCATAATCTTTCAGTACCTTCATTAAAAATCATCAACACTAGGCGTAATGAGATCTTTTCTATCACCGCGCCCCAGCTTTGGAACTCACCATACTAAGAAAATTTAAGAGTTCCTTGAAAACTTTTCTCTTTAAGGGCGCATTTGAAACTTAAATTTACAGTCGACTCTGCTTAAGTGCAAGGCCTCAGGACTGAATCGCCACATACGCTTAAACGAAGTGTGCGCTTAATCGGAGTACCACATTTTAGTCATGAAAAATCACAATACGCTGAAGTCAAATGCAATAAAACTTTTATTTAGCATAAAACACAGGTAAAACAATTTGACATGGTTCAGTTTTAGAAACAGCACTGTACAGTATACTGCAAACCTTTTTTTAAACCAACATTCTACTGAAATAATCAGTCATTGTTGTCTTCATGCAGATTGCACAATTCAGGCTGTGTATCTGACTACTGATGCTGTAAAACTGTCCACAGTCATGACATCCATTTATCTCCAGATAACAACGCAGCATGTGTAGGAACTTCAGCGTGTCCAAGAAGGAAACAATCTCTGCAGGTGTTTCATTAGTCGTGATGACCGCAGCAGTATCTCCATTCTCATCAGACTCTTGGTTATCTGCAGTGTCCTTTATGACTGTACAGATATCGGAATTAGTGCTGTCAGATGATGTGGGCACATCATTGTCAACGGCGACATATAACTCAAATTATTGTGGCGAGAGTCCAACAGGGAGTTTGATGGACGAAGTGTCAGCGTCCGTTGTCTCATCAGATGCGTGAATGAAGCTCACCTGTCGATAGCAATTTGAAATCGTGGATGATGAGACTTGACTCCACGCCTCCTGTATCAAGTGAAGAGAGTCGAGCACCGTCATTTTTCTCGCAAGCTCAGCAGCTCGGGGGCTGGATTCCGTGCTTGCATCAATCACTGCCATCACATATCTTAGGACAAGCAACCTGTAGTGACGTTTGAAGTTGGTGATTATCCCCTGGTCCATCGGTTGGATCAAAGATGTCGTGTTTGGTGGCAGAAACACGAGTCTAATGTTGGTTAGTCGTACGTCATTGCTATGTGCTGCACAGTTATCACACAGTATTACAATGTGTCTCCTACGCCTTCTCATCAGATTGTCAAGCTTCTGTAACCATTCAATCTACATTTTCACCATCATCCATGCGTTTTTGTTGTTTTTGTATTCAACAGGCAGGCGTTTAATGTTTTTGAAGCACCAAGGATTTCGATTCTTCCCAATCACCAGTGGCTCGAGCTTTTCACTACCGTCCATATTGCAACTGAGCAGCAATGTTAATTGTTCCTTTGGCATCTTGAAGCCAACAGTTTCACTGCGTTTGAAAGCCAATGTTCCATTAGGGATGGCATGCCAGTACAGGCTCGTCTCATCGGCGTTGAAAACGTTGCATGGTTCATATCCACCAATGACTGATGGCAACACTTCCATGACCCATCTTTTTGCACCAAACTCATCAGCGTCTTGTTTTTCGCCATGCTGCTTCTTAAATTTAATGCCGTTATGAATCTTTCACCTCTCCAGCCATCCGTTTGTTGCTTTGAAGTCTTCTATGCCCAGTTCTTCGGATAACTGTGCTGCTTTCTCCATCAGCAGAGGCCCACTGATTGGAAGTTGACGACTTCTAGCTTAAGCAAACCATCGCAGCAACGCCTGTTCACCGTCTCCAGCCTTCCCAATTCTTTTCCATTTCCCGGTAGGATTGCTGTTGTTTTGCCAGTCTTTCATTATGGCTTTCTTTTTTTTGTGAATCTGAGAAATCTGGCTCGGATGAACGCTGTAATGTTTTGCAATAGTGACATGACTCTCCCTTTGGTCAAGTCTCTTTAAGACATCGACAAGTTCAGCCAAAGACAATGACTTTTGGCCAGCGTGTTGGACATGTTCAGCCAAAGACAAAGGTTTTTCTCCATGAGACACCATGGTGCAGCTTCAAAAATTCGAACATCTGGCCAGGCCTATACTGCTGATCCGAAATACGTGGATCATCAACATGAGAATGTAATTGCTTTTAACCGGAGTGAACATAACGTGAATGCATAGACGTGGGACCTATAACATCAGTGCGCATAAGCGGATTGTGTGCTTATCAGAATTGGAATTATCCGGAGTTTACATCCATTGACTTTAATGTTAAAAAAAAAAAAAAAAAATGGGACCATGGTGGTAGGCTGCGGATAACCGAAGCGTGCGCTTAACTGACGTGCACTTAGGTGGAGTTGACCTCAGCATAGCTAAACAACTGATCAGTTAATCATTCAATTTCCTCTCTTTTCTTAAAAGATTTTTCCAGTCATATCCCCTTCCCTTCGTCTTCTCCTTAATTGTTAACTTTTCTTTATACCATTGTATTCCTTTTGTTCCTGTAAGTTGTTGTCCACTCTTTATCTTGTATGTACTTCTCTATGTTTTGTATCCCATTTTTTATTATGTACAGCGCTTAGAAAGTTTTATAAGCATTTTTATCAAATTTTAAATAAACTGTAAAAAAGACAGACATGATGGTCTTGCACTGAGGAATGCTGGTATAGTTGGGAAAATGTTCCTTACCCCTTTCTAATGGTGTCTATTCTCAACGTTACTCCTTAGCAGGGCTGATTTTAGACATGCTGGTGCCCAGAGCAGAAATTAAGGAAGGGGCCCCTGATCCCCTCTCCTCCCTGCCTCTTCCCACCTGCTATTACTACAACATCTAAAAACAACTTTAAATGACTTCTTCACACACAAAACACAGACATAACCTATACCACATACAGAACTGGGAACCCCAAGAAATTAAACTCAGCAATTAAAACAGGCACTTTTTAAATGAACACACAGGGGTCCTTGCTGCTGGAAATCTTGAAACCCTGCCAGTTGAAGATCACCTCCTTGGTCTGGCAGCCAGAAATCTCTAAACTCTGCAGCTAGCAGTAATGTCCCCGAGCCGTCACCAGCTGCAGAGCCTGGAAAGTTCCTGCTAATGGACTGGAGGAAGACGTTTTTAGCTGGCAGGGCTTTGGTATTCCCTATCAGCTTAGATATTTATATTTTACATTTGGGAAAGGAGCATGGAGGAGGGCAGGGAGAAAATTTGGTGCTCATCCATTTTGGGCTCAGGGCCATTGCCCACTTTCATCGGCTGTCTACTAAACCACTGAACACAATACAAAGATCTGTGAAAAATATTTCCCAAGGCTAACATATTCCGGTTAATAAATTCAAAATAAAACACACACTTTCTATGTCTGCTGTCTAGATATTTTAAAATAAAACAAACATTTTTTCTACCTCTGCTGCCTGGACATTTTATTTTTCCATCATGCTGGTCCCATTTTGTCACTTTGGCTTTCCAGTGTTTTCTGAAAATTCTCTTTCTAGTGTCTGCTGTCCATATGTTTTTTCTCCTCTTTCCTGACTTGTTTCATTCCCTGACTACACTTGTCTTGGATATATTGATCTTTCCTTTTCAGCTCTTCTCACCCTTTTTTATTTTCTGCCTCTCCATCTACTCAAATTTCACTCTTCTTTTATTTTTCAGCTACCTACGAACTTTACATCTCCCTTTCTTATGCTCTAGCTCTCCCTGCCTCCTGTTTCCTTCCGTCTACTCCACATTACTACATTTCTACCACTGTACTCACTTCTCTCTCATCTTCTTGACATCCCCCTTTTGACCTCTTTCACATGACTCCACCATTTCCAGATCCCCCTCCCTCTCTCCACTTTTGTCAGGCTATATCTCCCTGTTCCTCTCTTTCCATCCCCAAGCATCTTCTCTCCTGCCCTCCTGAGGGGCCATTTCTCTCCTTCCACCCCATGGTCCATCATTTATTTTCTGTTGTTCTTCTTCTCTCTCCCCTTAATGCTGAATAATAGGATAGAGATGGGGGGGGGGGAAGAGTTTTTATTTATTTATTCCATTTGTGAGTTGCTGCAT
Source organism: Geotrypetes seraphini (assembly GCF_902459505.1). Lineage (NCBI taxonomy): Eukaryota > Metazoa > Chordata > Amphibia > Gymnophiona > Dermophiidae > Geotrypetes > Geotrypetes seraphini. The sequence goes on along the minus strand of NC_047086.1, from coordinate 175,438,386 downwards.
ACATCTTTCTCTCCCTTCCACCTCTAGACCTAACATTTCTCCCTCCCTTCCATCCATCCATCACCAAGCCCAACTTCTCTCCCTTTCTCTTCCCAACTGTCCTCCAAGTGTCTCTTTCTCCCTCCCTCCACATCACCCCACATCCAACTTCTCTCCTTTTCTCTTCTCTCCCTCCAGACCATTGCCCACCATCTCTCTAAATATCCCCTGCAGGGTTGTGGGGTCAAAGTCTGAGACAGAAGCAATTTTGGGGTTACTGAAGTTGAAGTCGGTAAAAATGTGTCAACTACAACTCTGACTCTTAAAATTAAATTGTATATGATGCAAATATTATAATGCTTAAATTTCTTATTTCACAGATAATAGTTTATGGTTTATTTAAAATTTGCACAGAACAAAGGTGGAATTGTCCCAATCATAATGGTGCATAAAAAAGTGTCTTTCAACTCATCTGATAAATTCAAATGCCTTTATTCATCCAAAATTCATAAAAAGACTCTGCGACACGACATGCGCATGTTTCGGCCCAAACGGCCTGCCTCAGGAGTCTTATGAGTCTTCACTTGTATAAAAAAGTGCACAATCTCACTAAATGCTGCTTTGGAGAAACGTATCGCGTTATCAAACGCTGCAATGTTGCTGCAAAAGAAAGTGGAAAGTTGAAAAGAACTACAATGATAGCATTCAGTCAAACTTAAAATAGAAGTAGGTAAGGGAAGAGTCCGAAGAGACTAGGAGAAAAAGGGAGGAAAGACTAAACTAATCACAAACCAGTCAAGCTTAAGTTGGCTCAAATTTTATCTTAAATGCTATGCTGAAATGCCAAGTTTTCTGCAAAACTTTGAAATTCTTTAAAGATAGTTCACACCATATATTAAGAGTTAGAGAATTCTAAAGATGAGGGACAGCAAAGTAAAACCCAGATTTTTTTTCAGGATATGTTTTACCATATATACTCGAATATAAACACAGATTTTTGTCCCCAAAAATGGCCCCAAAATGGGGGTCTCCGTCTATATTTGGGTCAACGCTGACCCGCCCCCTCCCAAACCTGTTGCAGGCTTCTGCCGGGCCTGCCATAAGACCTAGTGGTCCAGTGGTGGACAGGGACAGGAGGGTTCCCTTCCATCTCCTGTCCCAGCCAACTCAAATAACTTTACTTCCTCCTCCTCCCCAGTGTACCTTTTAAATCCCTGGTGATCCAGCGGTGGGCAGGACAGCTGGGATCCCTCCTGCTTCCTATCCCAGCCAATTTCAAGAATTTTTACCTCCCTCCCGCCTCCCCTGCGTTCCTTTAGAATCCCTGGTGGTCCAGCGGTGAACCGCAGCAGGAGTGACCTTCCTTTGCTCCGCTTTGTGCAAAGCTGCTAGATGATTGGCTGCCCTGCGAACTCTGCCCCTGTCCCCACGAATTCTGTCTGATTCCATCCACACAATGCCTCACAATGATTTTTTTATTGAAATCATTTTATTAAAGTATAAAAAGAAATAATATTCTGTACAACTATCATTTTATAAATCACAAATATAGAACAAAAATCAACAAAACTTCTATCTCTCCTCCCTCTCCCTCAAAAATATCCCCTCCACTATCGAGACAACTGAACAAGTCAAATTACTACAAAATGCTGCATAGAAAAACCATGCTAACAGAATACCTCAGTCATGCACACAGAACACGAATGGCAAATCCATAATAGATGACCAAAAGTGATAAAACATAAATTAAACCAAAATCCCAAGGAGCCACACTATGCATGTAGTACATCTATATAGATATATAAAAATAAAGGAGTCAGAGTGGAGATACCATATATAAAAGGAGTCTGAGTTGAAAGTTTTATGTACCGATTCCACAGCCCTGGTTTCTAGGCCCCATAAGTTCTTCCCTTTCATTTCATTCTTCCCCTTCACTTCACCTCCTCCCATTCCCAGTCTAGCACGTATTTAAACCCCTTCCCCATGTCAGCTGGTCCAGAGGGCTTTCTCAGGCTGGCGTGCCTTCCCTCTTCTTTCAGTACCAGTCTGACATCGCCCTCAACTTCCCCATCTTGCTGACAAACTGGCTGTGGCAGCGATTCTGAAGCGCTGCCTGTGGCCCCCTCCATGCTTTCCTTCTGCCGCAGTCCACCCAAGAGGAAATAAGGAAGCTGCATCACTGGGGGTGAACCTCAGCAGAAGGAAAGCACAGAAGGGGTTTCAGGCAGTACTTCAGAACTGCTGCCGCGGACAGTTTGTCTGTGAGATGGGGAAGGTAAGGGTGACGTCAAACCAGCATCAAAAGAAGGGTGAAGGCATGCCTGCCCACAGGGGGCGCCCAGAGCTGTGGGGACCAGGGCAGTTGCCCTGTTTGCTCTCCCCCTAACACCGTCCCTACTCCTTATTAAGTTAATGTATCTCTTTGGGGTAAAGATTAAGCTCTATTTCCTTGTGTGCTGTAATTTGTCTTGTTCAACAGATTAATAGACAAAATCCTTGGTAGGTGTTTCTATTGCCTGCTACTTAAGGTATTAGCACTCACTAGATCTACTGCTTCCAGCACTCTAGATCCCTTTCAACAGGGACTGTTGTGGCCGCAGCTTTATTCTCAATAGTTTTCTTGTCAAGAGGCTCAGGATCCGGTCTCTCTGATGACCAAACCATTTCTCCTCCAGGGCACATTGTGCCTCAGGTGACAGCTATGGATCAGACTCCAAATGGGAACGCACCTCTCCCTTCATTTGTGCTGTGCATCAGGCTGGCAATCCCTGTGCTTCCTTCTATTCTCTCTAGCAGGGAGCTAAAGTTCAGATGGGTCCTAGGGTAAGGAACCCACTTACTGGAATATTCTATAAAAGACGCCTAAAAAGATAGGCACCTAGATCAGCACGCTTAGCCAGTCGAGCCACCTACCTTAATTATTCAAAAGGCACATAATTGGCTGGTAGGTGCCTACAATTTTGAAGTATGCACCTAATTCAAGGCTCAAAACTGTAGGCACCTACCTGAAAGTAGGCGAGGTTAAGGGCAGATCATGGAAGTGTTTATTCATGCCTACAGTGGGCTTAGGCGCCAGTAGGAGCCCCACTTAGGCGAACTCATTTAAGCCAAGAAAACCCTGGCATAAAATAGGGTGCATCTAAGGTAAGGACACCTACCAGTGTCTAATCCAACTATAGGGGGTAACTAGATGCGATTCTATAAAGCACACTATGCACCTATATTGTATGCACACTTTATAGAATCCAGCTATTAGTGCTGTTCTAATGCTCCTTAGCGGACGGACTAAGCCAAAGTTTATGGAGTATGATCTCAATCTCTTGAATTTACTGAGAATGCTTGCCACAGAATTCGTATTATGCTGAAGAGAGTTTCCCTCTGGAATTCGTAAGCTGTATATATAGGCAAGCTATCCAGAGGTGCTTGGAATTTTATTTTTTAATCAAGCCTATGGCACTGAAAACAAATTTAGAAATATTTCTGTATCTTCCTGCCACATTTCCTTAATCTTAAACTGCGTTTCTTAGTACTTGAAGGTCTCATCTCTCTCCAGTCATTTCACATTTGGGACAGGCCCCACAATGATTAATGCAGTTCTGGTATTCTCTTTTATCACTATGTCCAGTTTTCTGAGGTACATGGAATGCACAAAACTAACCCATCTAGAGAAAGGCCTCCTCCAGGGACCATCTCCAAGGAGGAAGAATCAAAGCTCCTCCCTGATCTCAGAGTTTTATACTATCTCAGAACAGATGTCTCCCTATTCAGATCTGATTAGTACTTTTCTGGACAGGGGCACAGAAAATTCTTCCTGCTAATATGTAGGAAAGAACATTTTGGCAGCCTGCTACAAGTAAATCAGAGCTTCTGATCACCCAGTTCCAATAAGAAGATTTTAAGCATCCCTATCCTAATACATTATAAGACCTGCAGCTCTGATTTCACTGCCAGAGTCAGTGACCACCAATGCCACAATGTTTTGGGATCCAAGTTCAAAAACCAAAATGGGTCAAAAAGTCTACCCCCCTGAAACAGAATTTTGGCAGCTCTGTTAACTGGATGGATTGTATGTTAGTGATTACTAACACTGAGTAAACAACTAGGGAGCTAGGAGTAGCAAGAAAGGTGTGCAAGAGGGCAGCTTTTCATACAGGGGGTGGCTGGTGTGTGTGAATCATCCTTTATATTCCTCTTTCTCCTGTTCCTAATCTTTCCCTTCTCTTTATTGTACTTCTCATCCTTCCTTTCCCACCCACCTTCATACCATTAATCAGATTCGGGTCACTTGCTTTCCCTGTGGCAGAAAGGGTTGGGTCCCCATCAGCACACACATGCCTCCACTGCGAGTCACATTTATTTATTTACCACATTTATACGCTGCTTTATCAAAGCGGCTCATTAAGCACATACATAATTAAAACAAGTACTTCAAAAAAATAATCCCATTCACACATACCAATTCAATAACATAACACACACACTTATCTGCTCTAACCTACACAGCAACTAAGCAGTGCAATCAGCCACCAGGAAAAGCATGTAGAAACAGGTGCGTTTTTAACACTTTCCTGAAATGTTGCAATGATGTACTGAAACGGAGATATCCTGGTAAAATTATTCCAAAGCCACGGAGCGGCAATGGAGAAAGCACAAGCTGTAATCTCCACAAAATGGACCTGATGCAAGTCAAGTACCACCACTGTTCTATCCGTGGCTGATTGAAGACTACGTACTGGTCTACGAGCCTGAATTAATCCCTGCAAGTAAACTGGGACTTCCATAAATAGGCATTGAAAAACTTGAGTAAAAACTCTATTACACCCGGACTTGACATGATATCTTGGAATCTGAACACCCCAGTACTCGAACAACTTGGAATCCTAATGAAAAATTCAAGCAAATTTTGCCCCGGAATCCAAACACCGATTTGGAATCCGAACATCCTGCACGTTGTTCGTGTTTGTGCCCTGGAATCTGAATGCCCTGCACTTTGTTTGTGTGTATGTTTCCCCAGCACTCGGGCCACCCATACATCATTCAGTTCATTGTAGGAAGCTGTAGTGAAAGCATCTCATGTGATTTTCACCTTTGTGTAGTATAGTGAGGAAAATAGTGTACTGTATTATTATTATTTGTTAATATTTTACCTGTTAAAATTTGAGTTTGTGGGACCCAGGAACAAATTAATCCAGTTTCTATTATTTTAAATGGGAAAAATTGTCTTGGAACTCAAACAGGGTTCTGGAACGGATTAAGTTCGGATTCCAAGGTATCAACTATAATAAAAGGCTAAGCGCAATTGCGCTGTTAAAAGATCGTTTTCCTGGTGGTGTGAGGTGTGCTTCTGTGCCAGTCCTCATGGCGCCTGCGCTAGCTGGAGGCACGCGAGTGTGCAGAACACGCCAGTGACTCCTCCCTCCCGCTGCCGCTCCTCTTCAAAGCGGCCTGCTGAGGTTCGCCAGCTGCTGTAGCGAACTTCACAGGCCGCTCTCCACCTTCCCGACATGGTACTGAAGAAGGAGCCGGGGTTGCCGCTGCTGCCACACTCGCAGTCTTCCTGCAGCCCCGCCCACCGCCATTAAGCAGGAGAACCTGCTCGACGATCTGGGCCGAGAGGTGAACGATGCAGCCCCTGTCCTAGATCGACACCAGCTCCAGTTGGAGGGATGGAGGGGGGGTGGAAACGGGAGGGGGCCATGGGGCAGGCAGGCATTGCACAACAGGGGACCAGGGGGAGAGGGAAAGGGGGCTGCTTTGGGGGGATGGGGGCAGACAGCAATCATCAGGGGGAAACAGAAGGGGGCCACGGAGCATGCAGGCATGGCACAACAGGGGGAGAGGGAAAGGGGGCTGCTGTGGGGGGAGGGGTGTGCTGGGGGGCAGAAAACAATAATGCTTTGCTCTGGGAGACAGAAGGGGGCCACGGAGAGACAGGCAGGCATGGCGCAACAGAGAAATACAGGTAGGCAGGTGGCCAGGGAGAGACACAGACAGAATGAATGACAGACAGACAGCGTCCAAGGAAAGAGAGACAAAGAAAAAAACTCAGACAGACATCTGCTCTAGCACCCGTTAATGTAACGGGCTTAAAGACTAGTTACTGTATATTTATATAGAGTAATGTTAAGTACGAGTAACTTTTTCATTGACTGCTAAAAAAATGATCCATAGTCTAACGGCCTCTTTTACAAAGCCGCACTAGCGTCTGCGCTGCGCTAACGGTCCTGAAGCCCATAGAGATTTAAAAGGCTTCGGAGCTGTTGCCGTGCGGCTTTGTAAAAGAGGCCGTAAGTATTAATGAAAGAGCCAAGCTATGCATACCCCATGACAGAAGCAATGTCTTTAGCCAATCCCCCAATTGGTCTACAGAAGAATGTGGCGAGTGCTTGCAGCAGGCAAATAATAGTTCAGTCCCTGTAAAATAGGGAAGACACAGGCCTTAGAGATGTCCAGAAACTTTTAGATTTGGTTTAGTAATTTGAATATGCCATCTTTTAGAATCTAAATTTGCATCATCTATGATTTTGCACAGTAAAGGAGACAATACACTTGTTTTTTCTACTTGTTTAATTTTACTTGTACACTTCTAATTTGTGATCATGTGAAGGGCAATTCTTTTAACTAGACATTGTATTAATGCACTTCTTTCATGTGTAAATAATACTAGCACTTGTGCATACAAGCCATTCTGCAAATACCCACTTAACTTAGACAGCACATATTCATAAGGAGGGGGGATGTGAACATAGATAAAACATAAGTGGGGCTCTCATTTATGTACATAATATACAGAGTATTGCAAGTTACAAGAGTCCCTACTAGTACTGCCCCATTCAGGGGAAAAAATTTTGATTCAATTTAATTTTAAGTTAATTTATTTCTTATATACCGCTATACCGTGAGGTTCAAAGTGGTTTACAATAAAGATACATTAAAGATACAATAAAATAAAATGAATAAAGATAGGTACTTGGAAGTTCCCTAACTGTCCCGAAGGCTCACAATCTAGTTAAAGTACCTGAGAAAACAATTAATGAATAGTAAAGATAAAATATATAAAGACAGAGATAGAGAAAGAGACGAGATATGAACATCCCAACAAGTATTCAGTAAATAAATTAAATTAGGATTAAAAAATAAATAAAAATAATAAAAATACAAATAAAAATAAAATAAAGAATATATAAAATAAAATAAATTCCAATCAGACAATATGATCTGATGAAAATGATCATAAAGATTACATGCCAAGGAGATAAAGCTGGTATGTTCCTTGAGCCCTGAAGTATGATGCCCAGCCCCCACACAATATTTCAGCCATAAGGTTTCCCAGGATGTAGCAATGAGTGCCAAAATGCAGTCTAGACAATTGGATCAGAGTCAGAGCAATACCAAATTGCAGGCTAGTCAAATTGGATCTGATTCAAGGCAATGTCAAAATACAGGCTTGACATTTAGATCAGAGGTACGGCAATGCCAAATGCAGGCAAGTTGTAAGGATCAGGTGACCTCTGAAACAGCCGGACAACCACCACTATCATCTCGATGTATCCGCTGCCTTAAACGACCAACTGCCATCATCTTCAGATCCGACGGCTGTCATCTAGGATCTCGGGGTCCCTCCAACGAACAATGCAACTTTCCAGGCAGGACAACTGCTTCCTCGACTGCACACGCTGGGGATCCCACTGAGGCCGCCCTCTCCTTAATAGCACCGCCTTCGAGCCTACTCCGATGCGCCATCTTCCTCCCCAACAGCATGTCCTCAAATGCAGTGAAACAGAAGTACGCTGTTGTCGGCACGCAGATACAAGGATCCGAAACCAGACCTCTCTCATCTCCACAAAAGAATCGGGACCCAATCCAACATCTCTCAACCGCCACCAAGGAACCAGTAGAGCAGCAGGTAAGAGGCCCCCTCAGCTGTTGGACCGGAGCAACTGTCAAACTGGTGAATCAGTGAAGTGAGCTTAAAAACAAATATAAACAAGAATGGAAGTCCCAAATGAAAGTAATAAAGACAAAAAACAATACCAGTGAAAAAGAAATTCAAAAGAAAATAGAAACAAAAACAAAAAATAGGATGAGGGAGACAGCACAGTTGATGACCTAACTGGCCGCCATCTTGATAGAATTTGGCCCATTGAATTGATTTTTCGATTCAATTCACTTTTTCTGCCCAATCGGACATTTTTTTTCAAACATCCTGGTGAGTTTATTTTTTAGCTTCCTCACCCACTCACCCTTTACCCTCTTCAACCCCACGCCAGCGCTGTGGTGTAAATAAAAAATGACTGGAACTAGGATATAACACCAGCTCTGGCAGGATACACATTAAATGTAATTCCAAAATAGAAAATTTAAAAAAAAAATTCTACCTTTTGTTGTCTAGTCATTTAATTATTCAAATCATGTTGGTCCCAGCAAGGGCAGCAGAATGCTGGCCTGTTTGAGGGGGCCCAGGAGCTCTGCCGTAGCCCAGTGAAATCCTGTGGTTTCTCTCCCGACTCACCCATCCACCTCCTCCTGGCACTGAAGGTTCTGGGGCAGGCCTGCTCATTGACGCTGCACGGCAGCTGCCCAAAGATTTAAGGTAAAATGCAGGGACATGGGAGGGTGGGCAAGGATCAAATTTGGGGGGAGGCCATGGCCCCTGTGGCTTCCCCTGTTCCAACGCCTATGGGTCATAGGTTCTGGTTTCTATTTGTCTTCTGTTAACTCACTCACCAGGGTCTCCTGCCCATTTGATGTTTTCTTATTTCTCTGTGTTCACCATCCATCTTCCATCTCTGTACCTTCCATTCAACTGCCATATCCAAAATTTATGTTTTTTCCCCACTGTCTCTCTCTCTCTCCTTGCCTTATGCTCTGGGTCAAACCTCTCTATTCCTCTCCATGCAGCATCTCCCCCTTCCTCCCCCTATTATATCATGGGCAACATTTCTTTCTCTCTCCCCATGCATCATCTCTCCCTGCTCTCCACCCTATGTCCAGAATTTCTCCCTCTCTCTTCTCCATGAATGTCTCCCTCCCCTTCACCATATGCAGGATCTCTCCCTCTCACCCCTTTCAACCTCTTTGCTGCATCTCTCCTTTCCTCTCCTCCACCACATGCCCAACAATTCTTCTTTTCTCCTCTTCCCCCCCCCCATGCGCAGCATCTTTCTATCCCTCCCATCCCCCTATGCAGAAGCCCCTCCCTCTTATCCCCCCTATTCAGCACTTCCCGACTGACTCCCTCCAACATGCAATCTGACATATGGGCCTCCAAAAGCAGCAGTGGCGGTGGTAGTCGGAAAAAAGCAGTGCTTGGCTGTTTCTGGCCTGCCCCCCCAGGGCTTCCCTCTGCCATGTCATCAGTGACGCGGCAGAGGGAAGGCTAGCAGGGAAGGCCAGGAGCAGCCTGTTCCAAGCACTACTTCTTCCTGCCAGCCACCGCTGCTGCTGCTTTAGGAGACCTGGAGGTGTCAGGACTCACTGAAATCGGTGAGTCCGATTTTTTTTAGAAAGCAAATCGATTCACCAATGTGAATCGGTGAATCAATTCATAGAAACATAGAAACATAGAAATAGACGGCAGATAAGGGCCACGGCCCATCTAGTCTGCCCACCCTAATGTCCCTCCCCTACCTTTGCCCTGTGAATAGATCCCATGTGCCAATCCCATTTGGCCTTAAAATCAGGCACGCTGCTGGCCTCAATCACCTGTAGTGGAAGACTATTCCAGCGATCAACCACTCTTTCAGTGAAAAAGAATTTCCTGGTGTCACCTCGTAGTTTCCCGCCCCTGATTTTCCACGGATGCCCTCTTGTTGTCGTGGGACCCTTGAAAAAGAAGATATCTTCCTCCGCCTCGATGCGGCCCGTAAGATACTTGAATGTCTCGATCATGTCTCCCCTCTCTCTGCGCTCCTCGAGCGAGTATAGCTGTAATTTGTCAAGCCGTTCTTCATATGGAAGATCCTTGAGTCCCGAGACCATCCGGGTGGCCATTCTCTGCACCGACTCCAGTCTCAGCACATCCTTGCGATAATGTGGCCTCCAAAATTGCACACAGTATTCCAGGTGGGGCCTCACCATGGATCTATACAATGGCATAATGACTTCCGCCTTACGGCTGACGAAACCCCTTCGTATGCAACCCATGATTTGTCTTGCCTTGGACAAAGCCTGCTCCACTTGATTGGCAGACTTCATGTCCTCACTGATGATTACCCCCAAGTCTCGTTCTGCTACCGTTTTTGCTAGGATCTCGCCATTAAGGGTATAAGACTTGCATGGATTTTGGCTGCCCAGGTGCATAACTTTGCATTTTTTGGCATTGAAGTTGAGTTGCCATGTCCTAGACCAGCGCTCCAGTAGGAGTAGGTCGTGCATCATGTTGTCGGGCATTGAATCTTCGTCTGTTGTGCATTTGCCCACTACATTACTTAGTTTGGCGTCATCGGCGAATAATGTTATTTTACCTCGAAGCCCTTCTGCCAAGTCCCTTATAAAGATGTTGAATAGGATCGGGCCCAAGACTGAGCCCTGTGGCACTCCACTGATCACCTCCGTCATTTCGGAGGGGGTGCCGTTCACCACCACCCTTTGAAGCCTACCTCCAAGCCAGTTCCCAACCCATTACGTCAATATGTCACCTAATCCTATAGAACTCATCTTGCTCAGCAACCTGCGGTGTGGTACGCTATCGAATGCTTTGCTAAAGTCCAGGTACACGATGTCCAGGGACTCCCCAATATCCAGCTTCTCCGTCACCCAATCAAAGATGCTGATCAGGTTGGATTGGCATGATCTCCCCTTAGTAAATCCATGTTGTCGGGGATCCCGTAGATTCTCCTCATCTAGGATCTTATCCAATTGGTGTTTGATTAGAGTTTCCATTAGTTTGCTCACTATCGATGTTAGACTCACTGGTCTGTAGTTTGCTGTCTCCATCTTTGAGCCTTTCTTGTGGAGTGGAATGACATTAGCCGTCCTCCAGTCCAACGGGACGCTGCCTGTACTAAGGGAGAGGTTGAAAAGCGCGGACAGTGGCTCCGCCAAGACATCACTCAGCTCCCTAAGCACCCTGGGGTGCAGGTTGTCCAGCCCCATTGCTTTGTTAACCTTGAGCTTTGACAGCTCACCGTAGACACTGCTGGGCATAAACTCAAAGTTACTACAAGGGTCAACTGAGCCAACCCTTGTCTGTAGCTGAGGGCTGAGCCCCGGCGCTTCTCGGGTGAAGACTGAGCAGAAGTATTCATTTAATAGTTGGGCTTTTTCCGAATCCTTTTCCACATAGTCTCCGTCTAGATTCCTAAGACGTACAATCCCGCCTGAGTTTTTTCCTCTGTCACTGATATACCTGAAGAAGGATTTATCTCCCTTCTGGATGTTCTTTGCCAGAGACTCTTCCATGTGGAATTTAGCCTCCCTGACTGCTGTTTTGACGGCTTTTGATTTGGTCAGGTAGTCTGCTCTAGAGTCCTGCTTCCCCGATTGCAGGACTCTAGAGCAGACTACCTGACCAAATCAAAAGCCGTCAAAACAGCAGTCAGGGAGGCTAAATTCCACATGGAAGAGTCTCTGGCAAAGAACATCCAGAAGGGAGATAAATCCTTCTTCAGGTATATCAGTGACAGAAGAAAAAACTCAGGCGGGATTGTACGTCTTAGGAATCCAGACGGAGACTATGTGGAAAAGGATTCGGAAAAAGCCCAATTATTAAATGAATACTTCTGCTCAGTCTTCACCCGAGAAGTGCCGAATTAGTGAATTGGGCAGCACTAGTCCCTTCTGCATCTAGGCACCTGCACTTATGCCAGGACTCTGTCTGGTTTAACTAAGGGCATGTAAAATCTGATAAGGGGTTAAGCTATCATTTTATAATCAAATCTAGGTGCCCAGATTCTGTTATAGAATAGGTTCCAATCATATGTCCTCAGGGCACCTAGTGGAATTGAGGAGAGAGATCAAGGACTATAAATATTTTGAAACATTTAAATTTAATTTTTATGGATTATACCCTTAATTCTATAAAGTTGAGTGCCCAACTTTATAACTATTGTGCAAAGCTGTGCACTCAATTTATAAAACATGGCAAGTAACAAACCATAAGAAACATAGAAAATGACGGCAGAAAAGGGCCATAGCCCATCGAGTCTGCCCACGCCATTAACCCTCCCCTAACTACCCTCCTAGGGGTCATGCTCTGATGGCATCACCTCTACCCTACCCTTGTAGAAATCAGACGTGGGCATCCCACTTTTTCTTAAAATCTTGCACACTGCTGGCCACGATCACCTGCACTGGGAGCCCGCTAATTGACATTAATAGCCAATTACTGCCTATAATTGGTGCTTATTAGCAGGAATAACATTAGTTACGAATGTTAACTGCCCCTAGTTGGAAATCTATAATTTGCACAGGCAAATTCCAGAGCATGCAACTGCAAGGGGGAAGTAGACTTGAGAGGGGTATGAGCAGATCAGGGGCATGTTGACAGCTGAACATGTGGATTATAGAATATCTTCATTTACCTGCCCTTCTGTCTGCAGTTAGGCGCAAGCATTTACACCAGCCATTTGCCTAGCTAAGAGCTCCTGCCTAAAATTAGGCACATAAATGTAGACTTACACTAGTCAACTGAATTGTAATATTGTCTCCCAGATATCCGAACCCTACTGAGAAGTTTGGTCTAATTCATGTTGCCCAAAGTCTGTGATCTGCAGTGGTTTGTCCTTATTCTGTTCTCAAATGTCAAACTGTCCATCAACCAACTGTGGATGCTCTCTTGCAACCTGTTCTGAGCTCTTCTGTGAGGACAGGATAGAAAACCAAATAAATTAATTCTATAATGGTAATTGTGCTCAATTGCAATTGTAGAATCTGAAAATTACCCCTCAGTTTTCATAGTTCTGCTGACCTTTTCTGTACAGCAGGGGAGGGTTCAATAAATGGGAGTTATAGCCTAATCTATACCAGTCTTTTTCAGCTATTTTTTAGAGGCAGATTTTTGTAACTGTACAGAAACTATACTCCAGTTATACAGCTAACCATCAGGGGACCGTAATACTTGGTCTGTGTGTTTGGAGAGAAGATTTTGAGGGAAACAAATTTTATAGCAAAAGACACCAACAAATAATTTATGCACCTGCCTCTGGTGTCATCCTCAGTCCCATTGCATCAGAAACCTGGCTACACAAGCATATAGTTTCTGTGTAGGCATTTGTAGTAGTCCAGTGTGTTCTCTTTTCCCAACAAGAAGTGTATTATTCCACATTCTGGTGTAATATCTACAAGGCTGCCTTTCCAGATACTCTGTGGCTGGTTGTAAAAAAGTGCAGCTATTGTGGCATCTTTTTGACTAGGGGGAAGAAAGCACTGTGCATCTATGGCCATCCTCCCCTCCCTCCAATCTCACCAATGTTGACTATCTTCCCCACCATCTCCCTCCTGATCTCCCCCATCCCAATAAGCAATGTGAAGGAAATATTCCCAAGGTCATCCTTCTTATTTGGATTCTCCTCTATAAAACGAAACATCTGAAGGAAACAAAAATGGGGGAATCCCTTGTGTCTCCTACTGCCTGAAAAAGAACAGTACAGGCAAAGGATGACTCTTTTTGGGCAGTAGGGAAAAGGAGACATATTTCCAACTGTAACTGTTCTTTTATTGAAAGCAGGGATAGACAGAAAAATCCCCAAACAGGGTTTCCTTTCCCTTTTGTTTTGTTTTAAACAGAGAAGGTCTGAAGAGCAGGAAAAGGATCTCAGCAACATTGCCTTCAGGCAGTTTACAAACAGGGAAATCAGGAAGAAAAAAAGATAGCCACAAGCCCCAGCAGCAGCTTTACTCCCAGCTGAGGAAATGTTTTCAACAGCAGGCAGGGCCCATGCTCCCTCTGCTATGAAGTAGAGAGCTGCACGGGAACGGGGATGACGGGAATCCCGCGGGACCCGCGGGGATCCCGCGGGTTCCCCCTTTGGGTCACGGGGATCCCGTGGGGACGCCCCCTAGGGTCGCGGGGATCCCGTGGGGACGCCTCCGAGGGTCGCGGGGTTCCTGCGGGGTTGGATCGCAGTGCACTGCATTCGAGCCGCGAGGGTAGTCTTCTCCTCCTTACCTGCACTGTCGCAGCACACAGCCGAACGGAAGTCTTCCCGATGTCAGCGCTGACGTCGGAGGGAGGGCTTAAGCAAAGCCCTCCCTTCCTCCGACGTCAGCGCTGACATCAGGAAGACTTCCAGTCGGCTGTGTGCGGCAGGGCAGGTAGGAAGAAGGCAATGGCGTACGAAAGAGGGGGGAGGGGGCGGTCCGCCCCGAAGAATGTGCACAGCTGGTCAGGTCCCCCGATCGACCGACAACAGGCCCGGCCGACAAATCTCCCTGCCCTGTAGCCGCGAATCTAAATTACCTCTTACAGCAGCTTCACTACTCCAGCTGCTGTAAGAAGGTAATTTAGATTCGCGGCTACAGGACAGGGAGATTTGTCCGACCGGGCCTGTTCTGTTGTCAGTCGGGTGCAAAAGCGCCACAAAGGTGGAGGCAGGGAGGGAGGAAAGGTGGAATGGAGAAGAAAAGACGCTAAGGGGGGAGAAGGCCGCTGAAAGCACTGGGGAAGACAAAGGGGTGGAGAAGGACGCTGAAAGGACATGGGGTAAACGGGAGGAGGGGGGGAAGGATGCTGAAAGCACATGTGGAAGACAGAGGGGGGTGAAGGACCCTGAAAGCACTGGGGAAGACAAAGGGGTGGAGAATGCCACTGAAAGGACATGGGGAAAACAGGGGTGGAGAAGGCCACTGAAAGGAAATGGGGAAAACAGGGGGGGAGAAGGCTGCTGAAAGGATATGGGGAAGACAGAGGGGGGAGAAGGCCGCTGAAAGGACATGGGGAAGACAGAGGGGGGAGAAGGACGCTGAAAGGACATGGGAAAGGCAGAGGGGGGAGAAGGATGCTGCCTGACAGGACATGGGGAAGATGGTGGGGGAGAAGGACACTGGAAGGAAATGGGGAAGAGGGAATGGGGAGAAGACCCTGGCAGGGAAGAAGACAGAGGTGCCAGACTATGGGGGGAGTGGAAGGAAAAAGATGGGTGCCAGACCAATTTGGGATGGGGGAGAAAGGGAGAGGCACAGTAACAGAGCAAATGGAAGACACAGAGAGAAGAGAGGCAGTGGATGGAAGGAATTGAATGAGAATATGAAGAAAGCAGAAACCAGGCAACAAAGGTAGGAAAAAAATTCTTTTTTTTTTTTGCTTAAGGATAAAGTAGTATATTAGTTGTGTTGATAAAAATTTATAAACATTAGAGGCTCTGGTAGAAACCCGTTTACAAAGTATGTATTCTTCCCAATTAATATTTCCAAATTAATAAAGTCTTTTTGCTTATTTTTAAATGGGTTTCTACCAGAGCCTTTAATTCAGTAGCATAATTAAATGAAATAACTATTTCTGTAGTTTATAGGGACGGGCGGGGACGTAGGGGATTCCTCGCGGGGACGTAGGGGATTCCTCGCAGGGACGGGCGGGGACGGAGGGATTCCTCGCGGGGACGGGCGGGGACGGAGGGATTCCTCGCGGGGACGGGTGGGGACGGGTGGGAGTCCTCACGGGGACGGGTGGGGACGGGTGGGACTTTGGCGGGGACGGGTGGGATTTCTGTCCCCGCGCAACTCTCTACTATGAAGCTCACATCTTCCAGCCCCTCCTCTTGTTCAACAAGTGGGCCCAAGTTTCCAATTCACAGCCCTTAGCTTCTCTTTCCTCATCTTATCTCCCTACACAAAGGTTTTGTCTGTGCATGTGCAAACAAGCCAATGCATATGTATGAATGCATGGACAGATGGACTGACCCAACTCCCCCCCCCCCCCCCAACAAGCAGTATTGTCCAATGCAAAACACACTTGAAAAGGGGAAAGACAACTTTCAGTGCTGGGTACCTCTGCAAACTGCATAGCAGATTTATACTATTATTATTTACTCAAATGTGAATCTTTTTAGAGTTTGTGCACCAGCAGTTGATCTCCTAGCAGGTGTGACTACAAACATAGAACACTTTCCTCCATGGAAACAAACATCTGCTGTTGCTGATCACAGCAGAGTGCCATGCCTATTTCATAACTGATCTCATATAGCTTGCAGTCTCTTAATGACAATTGCTCACACAATAAATACCAGCCATGGGGCTTAAGAAGCTTAGAATGTAGAAACACAAAAAGGTCTTTGTTTTCAAGTAAATAGAACATGGAACCTGGAGGCCATCACAAAGCTCTTCCGTACACTGTTAATCCATGTTATCAGGACAGCAGTATAGTTGCACACATATGCTTATGCGCACACACAAATACATACATATATTGTATATGCTGCTGAAACAATTTTAGGCATCCAATCAAAACATTGAAATACTGATGCACAAATTGAACGATCAGTACTTCCAATGAGACTGGGTGATTATTATGCTGATCAAAGAAATTAGGACCCCCCCCCCCCCTTTTAACAAGCTAGAGGTTTTTAGCACGAGCTGTAAACAGGCTGCTCACGGCCAGCCCCAGCAGGGCCTTTCCTCTGCCGAGTCAGATAAACCTTAGGGCTCCTGGTCATGGGCATTTTACCCAGGATCTCTTGCACATCCACAACAGAGTAGCCAAGTGTGGAGGCATATCTTTACACCCTACAAGGAGGAAGACTTGTTGCAGCTCATATTAGAATTATACTAATTGCAAGTCTATTTTCCTCCATTGCTAAAAAAGCAGGGCCATTATACTTTAATGTCTGTGAGGTCTAAGGAGAAAAATACGCAGTAAATAATTTAAAACCCTGCGGTCCAACATACTTTCCAGAATATAATCATTTGAATGTTAAAACCCTTGGGTGCCGATATATAGTGGAAAGGAATTATAGCACAAAGCCTGTCAGTGAATATTGTACTATTTCTACTCTGGAATTTCTTTTTGTTCATTGTTTTGAACTTATGTAGCTTCCACCTCTCTACCTTTCTTAGTCTTCAAAATCCCTGTACGTCCCAGTACAGAATTAACCCAATCTCACCACACAGCACTGCTCAAACTGCATTGAAACACAAACAAAACATATGCAGAAGGCTAGAGTGGAAGAGCCTAGGACGATTCATCGCGGCTGATTCAGAACAGCCGTTTCATCACTGAATAGGCCACAATAAATCAGCAGTACCTGACCTCTTGAGGGGGGGCCTATGCCCTCCTACTCACCTCCCCAAGATAGGAGTGCCCCCCCCTGTCCCACATACCTCTTAAAAAGTTCAAAGCTGCAAGCAGCATCTTCCACCTCCTGCTCACGCCAGCCTCAGCTCCCTCCGACATCACGTCCTAGTACTGCGACTAGGAAGTGATGTCAGAAGTGAACCAAGGCTGGCTGAGCAGGGGGTGGAAGATTCTGCTCACGCTGGTGAATATTTCAAGAGGTATGTACCTGCCTGTACCGAGAGCAGATGCAAAGAGACAAGCAGACCTCCAGGCTGTGAATGCATGGTTGAGGAGATGGTGCCAGGAGGAGGGCTTCCACTTTGTGAGGAATTGGACGTCCTTCTGGGGAAAGAGTAAACTCTACCGGCGGGACGGCCTGCACCTGAGCACAGCGGGAACTAGACTACTGGCAGCCAATGTGAGAAAGGAGATCGAGAGGGCTTTAAACTGAGGAGAGGGGGAAAGCCGACAGCTGATCTGATGTTGACGCTTCGGACAACGGTATCCAGAACAGATGCTGAAAGGGATGACTGCAAGGAGGAAGAAGAGAGACCGGTGGATCTTATGATCAGACAGCGAGGGAAACATCAGGTAAAGGGAGCTTGCTGGGAGGAGACTAAGGGGCATGGAGACACAGGGGGACTGGGTGGCACGAGGGCGAAAGCTGAGGGCAATATAGGGGTGCCACAAGGCGAAGGGGATCAAACTGAGGCTCAAGGGATGATAGCCCAAGAGGGGGCAGGTAGGGCTAGAAAACCCAGAGGAAAAGCGGGGAAGTGGGGTGGCGGGAAAGTGGGGAAGCCGAAAGCTACGAGGGTAAAGGCTGATGGCAAAGCAGAAGCACAGGGAACTGGAGAGCTGCCCGAAATTCAAATTCAAGGGGAGGCGGCCCAGGTAAATGCAGAGGTGGAGGAAAAACGACGGGACCTGCGGTGCTTATACGCAAATGCAAGAAGCCTCACGGCCAAGATGGGTGAACTAGAAGTCGTGGCCAAGGGGGAGGACCTGGATATCATTGGAATTACAGAAACCTGGTGGACAGAGGAAAATCAATGGGATGTGGCGCTGCCGGGGTACAAGCTCTACAGGAGGGACAGGACCCACAAGAAGGGAGGAGGCATAGCACTATATATAAAGGACTCTATCTACTCGGTCGGGATGGATATGGCAACGAAGGCAGAGGGGCTGGAATCGCTATGGGTCAAATTGCCGGGAAACAAGGGTGCAGGCATAAAACTGGGGCTGTACTATCGCCCACCTGGTACACCAGAAGGAGTCGGACACAACTTGGAAGCTGAACTGAGACAGGAATGCAGGACTGGAAGTGTAACAGTGATGGGGGACTTCAACTACCCGGGGATAGACTGGAGTACGGGTCACTCCAACTGCACTAGGGAAACAGGATTTGTAGAAGCCATGAGGGACTGCTTCATGGAGCAACTAGTCAGGGAACCGACGCGAGGGGGTGCTACTCTTGACCTCATCCTAAACGGATTAGGGGGGCCTGCAAGAGGGGTAGAAGTGGGAGGACCACTAGGCAACAGTGACCACAACTCGATCAGA
Organism: Geotrypetes seraphini; assembly: GCF_902459505.1. Classification (NCBI taxonomy): domain Eukaryota; kingdom Metazoa; phylum Chordata; class Amphibia; order Gymnophiona; family Dermophiidae; genus Geotrypetes; species Geotrypetes seraphini. Next base: position 175,419,632 of record NC_047086.1, on the reverse strand, counting down.
TTCAAATTAGAAAGGGGGACTCCCATAGTAAGGAGGACCGCAACAACTGCGCTCAACTTCAGGAAAGGAAACTATGTTGCTATGAGGGAAATGGTGGGGAGGAAGCTCAGAAACATCTTTAGGATGGAGACTGTAGGAAGCGCCTGGACCCTATTCAGGGACACCCTGCTGAAAGCACAAAGAATGTACGTCCCCAGTTTCAGGAAAGGCTGCAAGAACAAGCGGTCAAAGGACCCGGCTTGGATGTCAACTGAAGTAAAGAGGGCAATAAATGACAAAAAAGTATCCTTCCAGAGATGGAAAAAGGACCCAACGGAAGAAAATCACCAGGCGCACAGGAAATGCCAAAAGGAATGCCACCGAGAGGTTAGAAAAGCAAAAGGGAAATACGAAGAGGGGCTGGCCAGGGAGGCGAAAAACTTCAAGGCATTCTTCAGTTACGTAAAGGGGAAGCGACCAGCGAGAGAGGAGGTGGGGCCGTTGGACGATGGGGATAGGAAGGGAGTGATTAAAGAGGATAAAGAGGTAGCTGAGAGGTTGAACACGTTCTTCTTGTCGGTTTTCACGAGAGAAGACACATCTAATATACCGGACTCAGAGGAGCTCATGAGTGGGGAACAGGCCGAAAAATTGGAGCACATAGAGGTAAGTAAGGAGGATGTCCTCAAACAGATAGACAGGTTAAAATGCGGCAAATCACCGGGCCCAGACGGGATCCACCCAAGGGTTCTAAAGGAACTAAGACAAGAAATAGCGGGCACAATACAGCATGTTTGCAACCTATCCTTGAAAACTGGAGAGGTACCAGAGGACTGGAAATTGGCGAATGTCACACCTATCTTCAAGAAGGGATCGAGGGGTGACCCCGGGAACTACAGGCCGGTGAGCCTGACTTCAATTATAGGGAAGATGGTGGAAGCTATGATCAAAGACGGCATTTGTGAGCACATCGAGAGAAATGGCCTACTGAGAACAAGCCAGCACGGATTCTGTAAGGGAAAGTCATGCTTAACGAACCTTCTGTACTTCTTTGAGGGAATAAGCAGTCGGGTGGACAATGGGGAACCCATAGACATCATTTACCTCGATTTTCAAAAGGCTTTCGACAAGGTGCCACATGAAAGGCTGCTTAGGAAGCTGTGGAACCACGGGGTGGGAGGGGATGTGCACAGGTGGATCAAGCACTGGTTGTCGGGTAGGCTGCAGAGGGTCGGAGTGAAGGGCCAATATTCTGACTGGCGGGGAGTCACGAGCGGTGTGCCACAGGGATCGGTGCTGGGGCCGTTACTCTTCAACATATTTATCAATGACCTGGAAAAGGAGGCAAAGTGCGAGGTTATAAAATTTGCAGACGATACCAAACTGTGCGGTAGAGTTAGGTCCAGGGAGGAGTGTGAGGACCTGCAAAGGGACCTGGACAAGCTGGAAGACTGGGCAAACAAATGGCAAATGCGCTTTAACGTGGAAAAATGCAAGGTCATGCATATAGGGAAAAAGAACCCGTTGTTCAACTACAAATTGGGGGGGGCATTGTTGGGAGACAGCAGACTTGAGAGAGACTTGGGTGTGCTGGTGGATGCATCACTGAAGCCATCTGCACAGTGCGCAGCAGCCTCGAAAAAAGCCAACAGGATGCTGGGCATCATAAAGAGGGGCAGAAGTCATCATGCCATTGTATCGAGCGATGGTGCGTCCACATCTGGAATACTGCATTCAGTACTGGTCGCCACACCTCAAGAAGGACATGGCGGTACTTGAGAGAGTCCAAAGGAGAGCAACGAAACTGATAAAAGGGCTGGAACACTGCCCATACGCCGAGAGGTTGGATAGGCTGGGGCTCTTCTCTCTGGAAAAGAGGAGGCTCAGGGGAGATATGATAGAGACCTTCAAGATCATGAGGGGCATAGAGAGGGTGGATAGGGACAGATTCTTCAGACTGAAGGGGACAACAGGTACGAGGGGGCATTCGGAGAAACTGAAGGGAGATAGGTTCAAAACAAATGCAAGGAAGTTTTTTTTCACCCAAAGGGTCGTGGACACTTGGAATGTGCTACCGGAGGAAGTGATCAGGCAGAGTACAGGACAGGGATTCAAACAGGGATTGGACGGATTCCTGAGGGATAAAGGGATCGTGGGATACTGAGAGAGGTGCTGGGATGTAATACAAGTATAGAAAACTAACCAGGTAATAAGTATGGAAATCCAACCAAGTCGTGAATGTGCAAGACCGGAGGATTAGGACTTCGATGGGAAGATAGGACTTCAAATGGGAAACCAAGGTGGCAAGGGGGCCCCTTCTGGTTATTCAGATAGGTCGTGACCTGTTTGGGCCGCCGTGAGAGTGGACTGCTGGGCAGGATGGACCTATGGTCTGACCCGGCAGAGGCACTGCTTATGTTCTTATGTATGCAGGGGGGTGAGGGAAGAGAGGCACTGGCAGGAGGGGAGATGGAGAGACACTAGCAGGAGGGAGGACAGCAGGGTTGCAGAAGAGGAGAGGTACTGGTGGGGGGGGGAGAGGGAGAAGGAGAGGCTCATTGAGGCAGTCGTGGAAAGGACAATTTATCGCAATCAAGATTAAACATCCCACGATGAAACAGCTGCGATAAAATCACCCCAACCTGAATGTGGAAGGAGAGAGGGCACTCAAATTGACCAAAGGTACAGAGAGAAGGATATGTTGAATGTTTCTTTTCTATTCATTCATAGAACACAGCAAAACTACTTGAAATCATTAAAAATATTGTGCAATAGAAAAAAAACACACTCCCTTGCAACCAAATACCTTAATTATGAAATAGTAAAACCTAAGATGGTTAACATTTGTACTGCAAATTTACAGCGAAATAGGTACATACATTATGGAAAGCAGGTTTGATTGGTTCTACAAGAAATTCCTTGTTCACAGCTATAGCAGGCTGATGTAAATGTGATGTAAGGAATGACAGCAGTGACTATTTTATTAGTCATCTAGTTGACCCACCCACCTCATTGTAATGGAGAATGGATCAACATTTTCCTTTTTAGACAGGTGCTTTTTCCCCCTCACAGAAAAGGCTTAAGGGTGGTGAAAGGTAGGCAAATGCAAACTACTTCTGATCACAAGACAATGAAGTGAATCATCTTGGTTTTCAGAAACCAGCAGGCCGATGCTCGGAACTTCTGCGCAGGAGAATATCATAGGAACAATGCTAATAAAAATAAAAAAACCTTCTTAATGTCTAGCACTAATAACATGCAAATCATATGTATGCTATTAGTGTTGAACATTGGGAAATTATTTTTCAGAACCTGCCTGGCTCTTGAGCACGGTTAGCAAAGCTCTTGTGTGCAAGACCGGGTGATGTGGGGAGAGCAAGCTGGTATAATGGGGAATTACAGAAGGCAGAGGATCCATGCAAGGGAAGGAGGGCAGGGAGCAGTTCAGATCCCGGCACTAGATGCAGGCACAAAGAATGAGACAGAGAGCACCCGATTTCCGTGTGGCAAAAAAGTCAGACAAGCTGGCGTTAGGTTTTCTGCAATAGGGCACAGTGTTTGTAAGGGCGCTATTTCTGAGCATTGGGAGGGAATGGTTAAGTAGCTCGTTTGATTGCAATTTACGTTGATCTTCAGCGCCCATGCTGTTCCCTGCGCTCAAGCACTTTGAACATGTGCGAACCCTAGTGCCAGGTTCTGAACACCAACCTGCTAGAGCAGTGTTTTTCAACCTTTTTACACCCGTGGACTGGCAGAAATAAAATAATTATTTTGTGGACTGGCAAACTACTAAGACTGAAATTAAAAAAACACATTTCCACCCCGTCTCCGCAAGCTCAGTCCCCACAAACCATCTGATCCCATCCGCACAAGCCTCAGTTATGTTCAACATAAAATCATATTTTATTAAAGTATAAAAAGAAACAATTGTCATTTTATAAATATAAATATACAGAGCAAGGACCAACAAAACCCCCTGTCTCCCCTCCCCTTCACATATATCCCCTCTACTATCAAGAAAACTGAACAAGCCAAATTATTACAGAATGCTACACAGAAATATCATGCTAACAGAATACTGCAGTCACACATGACAGGAATAGTGTTAGGGGAGTGCCCCCTGGTCAGAGAGAGCCCTAAGCTAGCTGGAAGCTAAAGAAGCATTGTCTGGGCTTTGCAGTCCCCCAGCATCTGCCCGTTCCATCCACTGTCCGCCCTCTCCCCTTTCCATATATATCTGACTTCTTTCTATGCCCCTCTCCCCTTTCCATCCAGCTTGTGCCTCCTCTCTCCTTTTTACATCATTCATTCCAGCTTCACTGCTTTCTTCATTTTTATCTCTCCTACACCAGATCTAGCATCTTTATCCCTCTCTCATTTCTCTGCTGATCCCCTTTCCAGCATCAATCTCTCTCTACTTTCTCATTCCTCTCTCTCCCCTTTTCCTCATCTGATCTCTCCATTCCACTCTGACCTCTTTCTCACTTCTAATCTCCCTACCAGCTGTTTCTTTCCTTTTTTTCCTTCTTCCTTCCCTCCTCCCCCTATCCAACAGTAGCTCTCTTCCCATCTCTTTCCTTCCTCCCCTCCCAGCAGCATCTCTCCTTCTACCTCCCTCCAGGTCCAGTAGCTCTTCCTTTATCCAGCAGCTTCCCAGCCTCCAACAGTGGCTTCCTCCTCTTCCAGCAGCTTTCAGTACTTGCCTGCAGCAGTGATTTACTTAGGCAGCCTTGGGTCCGTTGCCGCCTCTGAGGAAAGAGGAAGTAGCCGGTGAATCACTGCCCTGGCAAGTACGAGAGCTGCTGGGAGGGGAGACAGCCACTATCAAAGGCTCCCCAGGATCTTGCTCCCGCGCACGCTGACCATCTCCCTCCACCTGCATCTGTGCCTACAGCTCTCTCCCTTCCACCTGCACCTTCCCCGCGGCCTTCTTCGGCGACTCGGCAGGGCGGCGAGATGCTGACGTTGGGATCTTCCCTCTCTGAGTCCGGCCTATTTTGTTTCAACTTCCTGTTTCCAAACAGGCGAGACTCACAGAGGGAAGGCCCTGACGTCGGCAGCCTGTCTTGATTGCCTGAGGCTTGGAGGAACAGCAGCCTTCCAACACTACCGCAGTTGGCAGGAAATTTAACCGCCAACTCGATCTCGCCGGCCCTGCACAGACTGACAGAAATTTTCTGCGGACCAACACCGGTTAGCGGACCGGCGGTTGAAGAACAGTGTGCTAGAGTACAAGACTCATGCATAAAATATCTCCTTTGCTTTATAAGTTATCTTACAAATAAAAGTCTGGTAGCCATGCATAACTATAGTTTAACAATAAGAAATTACCCATTCCTTCCTTTAGCTCAGCATGAAGAGTACAGCAATTCTGTCTTCAAGCTGGAATGGAGAATGTGCTCCCTCAGGATGTTACTCTGCTATGATTTACTTGCAACTTCCTCCTGCTCTGGGGAGAACTAGTGAAGGGAAGAGGTAGGGAGACAGTCAAGGGACCTCTTCAATCACAGGATCTGGTGCAGTTGTACATTTTATGACACTGTAAAAGCAACCTTGAGGCATAAGTCAGGGAACTAGTGAAGTGCTTGGAAGAGAATACTTTCTGTGGTAAAGGTTGTAAAGTACCGCACTTTTGATTTGTCAATACAGATGCTACTTAGATTAATATAACTAGAGAAAAACAGGTTCATATTTTGCTGACTAAAGACAATGTTGAACAAGATGAAAGGGATGTGTGTATGTTGGGAGGAGTCTTTATACATCTGATACTTTTGCATGCTGTTTCTCATGAACTGTCACCCAGTACTATTATAGATTCAACTCTCTTTCTGTTCACTGTGTAGGTTTTTAACTAAAGTCTCTTACACTCAAGGCATTTCTCAGCTATTGTCTGTAAAGCTGTTTAGGATTTCTCCTGAAGAGCCTACACAGTAATTATTATCTTGAGTTATTATGCAGAGTTGTTATTCTCTTTAGAATGGTTCCCACTGATCTCAAGATACTGAACTTTGCTTGCAACCAACCAGAAATGATCCTTTAATGATATACATACATCACCTTCTGGCACATACATTCCATGCAGCCTAGGACACCATCCACAGTATCTATAGCATGCAACTAATAAAATGCATAGTATTGTATGTAGCAATGCAAAAATACAAAAAAATTAAAATAAAATAAAATAAAAAAAACACTTTAGGTAATTGAGCCTGCTGTAAAGCAAAACCTTACATTCTACATCTGTTAGTGACAAACCAGCTGTTTTATAAAGTGCACAATAAAATAAATCTTGAACAAAAGAATGAGAATGCATGTCAACAAAAATCCCACCTTTTCTTTTCAAAGGAGGGTGAGCTTTGAATGGCTTAAAATCTAATTTCTTTTATCATTTAGAGTCACACTATTTATAAGTAAAACCAGAGCACAACTGTGGCCTTTAAACCAGTTTCAGGAAGAACAAAAGAATAACCATTCTGGGTCTAGCCCAGTATACTGTTTCCAAGTTTTATTAAAAATGTAATTGAACGCCTACCCAAAATTCTAGGCAATTTACAATGGTAAAAAAAAGGGGCCAATCCAGGTCACAAGTACCTGGCAGAAACCCAAATAGTAATAGCAACATTCCATGCTACCAATCCCAGGGCAAGCAATACCATCCCCCATGTTTGTATGTCTATTTCAACAACATGTTTTGGTTTATCTTTTTATGATATAAAGCATTGGCATACCTAATGTATTTGAAACCTGGAGTAGGTCATTTTTTTAACACATCCTTAGAACAAAGCGAAGAGGCTTATCTGTAGGTGTTTTCCCCCGAGGACAGCAGGCATATATTCTCACATGTGGATGACATCATTCACTTAACCCAGTATGGACACTGCCAAGTCCACTGTGACTTTAAATCTATAGGCAGTACCCATACAGTGCACACTTTGAGCTCTTTTTTCTAAAGTGGGTTAAGTTTTGGGCTTCACACACTATAATGCAGGATTTTAATAGTTCCAAAACTAACACTGGCTTCCAATAATGGCGCAAAGAGTTCAAAATCTGTATTTTGGTATATAGAACATTGGCTTAGCACTGTCTTATTTAAGCTCATATAATATGCTCTTTAGAGAAAAGCAATTTCTGGAAGATCTACATGTTTTTAACTTTTTTCCTAATAGGGGGAAAGGATTTTGGACTTGTATACCATCTTTTTTGTAGTTTTTATAACCACACTCAAAGCGGTTTACATACAGGCACTTCAAGCATTTTCCCTGCCTGTCCCGGTGGGCTCACAATTTATCTAATATACCTAGGGCAGTGGAGGATTAAGTGACTTGCCCAGGGTCATAGGGAGCAGCAGCACAGGGTTTCAACCCACAACCTCAGGGTGCTGAGGCAGTAGCTCTAACCACTATGCCACACTCTCCTACAAAACTGTATTATTCAAAAAAGGTTCTTTTGTTCTACTGTCTTATGAAACTGTGCATATCTGGAATTCTCATAAAGGAAAAGGTTCTTATATTTATAAAGGAAATGTTTAAGTATTTCTTTAAAAGGTAAGCCTTTAACCATTTATATAGAGATTTAGAGAAAACAGTCCATGCCTAGTTAGGCAGAGAGACAATAACACATGCTCATGGTTTTGCGAAGAGTTCAGGGATGGGGTGGGGGAGGGGTGAATTTTCTTGTATTACACAATTGCTATAGTTTACAGTACCAGGTAAATGTTAAACTTTAAAAAAGAAAGTAAAGTAATACTGCTTTCAATTTCTAATTCCATGGTGGGACTAATAAACCTACAGTGTAAGGCTGATCTGACCAATAGCTTATATGCTTCACAATGTGTTACTCTCGCACTTTTCTGCCATATAATAACAAGAAATATATATTAAAAAAATAAAATGAACCTATAAACTCTCATACTTAAATCCAACACCAACAACTCCTCACTCCCATATTGTTTATCCAATTTCTCAATGTTATTATATCTGCCCTCTGAATCTGTCCAAGGCATGTTTAAATTCTCTTTCCGGGCAGACCTCTGTTAGGCCATTCCAGGCACTGCCTTCCATCTCTATGCTATGTTGACTGAACATCTGGTCATCCCATGCTCATTGGTAATTAGGGTTCTTTAACTGTATGGCCAGATTACCAGTCTTCTGGGAAGCTTAGTACAGCCATACAACTTTTGTTAGAACTACAACTATATTGTTCCATTCAACCCCAGCTTTTTTTTTTTTTTGGGGGGGGGGTTGGCAGGCTGATATACTGTAGCTGTACCACCACTCTCTCCATGCATATAGCCTTGTAGTGTCTTCATTTTGCCCTCTAAACTAAAGTTGCATAGGACTGAACACTCAAGCTTCTTCCCTATTTCCTCTACCTGGTGTCCACCACTTGTCTTTACCAGAGCACTCTGTCTATTCCCAAGCATGCCTAAATTGTCTCATTTACATTAGCTCTGCTATTCCTGGCATCTATATCCTCTCTCACTAGAGCAGTATTTTCTCATGATTCCTCTGAACCTTTTTCCCTACAACTACATATCATGACCTCTTGTCTTTCCAATTATTTGGTCTTAAAAAAAATTCTCCAATAAATTTTATATTAGAATAGGGGACCAATCTATTGCCATTATTTTTAAAATTATTTAAGAATCTGTTGTGTTTGAGATAACATAGAATAGTATAGAAACATGATGGCAGATAAAGGCCAAATGCCCATCTAGTCTGCCCATCCACAGTAACCATTATCTCTTTCTCTCTCCAAGAGATCCCACATGCCTATCCCAGGCCCTTTTGAATTCAGACACAGTTTCTATCTCCACCACCTCTTCTGGGAGACTGTTCCATGCATCTACCACCCTTTCTATAAAAAAGTATTTCCTTAGATTACTCCGGAGTCTATCATCTCTTAACTTCATCCTTTGCCCTCTCATTGCAGAGTTTCCTTTCAAATAAAAGAGACTCAACTTATGCGCATTTACATTACGTAGATATTTAAACTTCTCTATCATATCTCCCCTCTCCCGCCTTTCCTCCAAAGTATACAGATTGAGATCTTTAAGTCTGTCTCCATACACCTTATGATGAAGACCACAAACCATTTTAGTAGCCTTCCTGTGGACCGACTCCATCCTTTTTATATCTTTTTGAAGGTGCGACCTCCAGAATTGTATACAATATTCTAAATGAGGTCTTACCAAAGTCTTATACAGGGGCATCAATACCTCCTTTTTCCTACTAGCCATACCTCTCCTTATGCAACCTAGCATCCTAGCTTTCGCCATCACCTTTTCAACCTGTTTGGCCACCTTAAGATCATCACATACAATCATATCCAAGTCCCACTCTTCTGTCGTGCACATAAGCTCTTCACTCCCACAAATTTTTTATATTGTACCTAGTTACAGTGCAGGCTATTTCCAGCAGGATCCATCACAATAATGCCACCTACTTATTCTGGTTGATCAATGGAAGAAGAGGAAAATTCACAACAGCCAAAGACATAACAAAGAGAATCAATCTACTGGCTATTCACTGAGCTGCTGTACATATCTGATAGGGTGAGAAGAATTGGAACATACTAGTCATTTCCATTCTGAAGTGACTGTACGACCTATAACTCATTTCTCGATTAGAATGAAACCAAAGAGCACTGTCAAGCTACTGTATCTCTACAGAACAAAAATGATAACACACTATTTCTCCTATTTATTGTGTTATTTTTCTATGAAAATTTTATTATATATTTATTTTGTATTATTACAGTATTTTAATTTAATGGACTGCAAATACATTATTTTGCCTTTACAGTGGTACGACCATATTTCACATTTCCATATCTCAATTGTTTGCTCTGACTTAACTGTTCTTTGGCAGTTCATGACACATAAGAATTGCCACTGCTGGGTCAGACAGTGGTCCATCGTGCCCAGAAGTCCACTCATGTGGCGGGCCTAAAGTCAAAGACCAGTGCCCTGAAGCTAGCCTTACCTACGTACGTTCTGGTTCAGCAGGAACTTGTCTAACTTTGTCCTGATCCCTGGAGGGTGTTTTCCCCTATAACATATTCCAGTTTTCTACCACTCGCTGGGTGAAGTCAATCAGGCTGTACATGTATACACATTGTGCCAATACACATAAGAACATAAGAATTGCAGCTGCTATGTCAGACCAGTGGTCCATCGTGCCCAGCAGTCCGCTCAGGCGGCGGCCCCCAGGTCAAAGACCAGTGCTCTAAATGAGTCCAGCCTCACCTGCGTACTTCCAGTTTAGCAGGAATCTGTCCAACTTTGTCTTGAATCCCTGGAGGGTATTTTCCCTATAACAGACTCCAGAAGAGCGTTCCAGTATTCTACCACTCTCTGGGTGAAGAAGAACTTCCTTACGTTTGTACGGAATCTATCCCCTTTCAACTTTAGAGTGCCCTCTCGTTCTCCCTACCTTGGAGAGGGTGAACAATCTGTCTTTATCTGCTAAGTCTATTCCCTTCAGTATTTTGAATGTTTCGATTATGTTCCCTCTCAGCCTTCTCTTTTCAAGGGAGAAGAGGCCCAGTTTCTCCAATCTCTCACTGTACAGCAACTCCTCCAGCCCCTTAATCATTTTAATCGCTCTTCTCTGTACCCTTTCGAGTAGTACCGTGTCCTTCTTCATGTATGGCGACCAGTGCTAGACGCAGTACTCCAGGTGAGGGCGCACCATGGCCCGGTACAGCGGCACGATAACCTTCTCCGATCTCTTTGTGATCCCCTTCTTAATCATTCCTAGCATTCTGTTCGCCCTTTTCACCACGTACCGCCCCGGACATCCTGTATTTGTGCATGAGATTTTTGTTATCGACATGCCTCACTTTACACTTATCCACGTTGAACCTCATTTGCCATGTCGATGCCCATTTCTTGAGCTTGATTATGTCACATTGTGGATCTTCACAATCTCCCTGTGTCTTCACTACACTGAATAACTTCGTATCATCCGCAAATGTAATTACCTCACTCGTCGTACCAATGTCCAGATCGTTTATAAAGATGTTGAAGAGCACGGGTCCAAGCACCGAGCCCTGCGGCACCCCACTTCCAGTCCGAGTATTGTCCATCTACCCCCACTCTCTGTTTCCTATGTTCCACGTATTTCACCCTTGATTCCATGGCTCGCAATTTTCCGAAGTAGTCGTTATAGGAGGGGCGGGACCGAGGCAGAAGGAACATGCTACGGCAGCGGCAGGGCTCCAATTTTGACGCGGCTCCTTTTAACACTGACGGAGCTGCGCTGCACCTGATGGAGGGAGGCAAGGAACGGTGATTGTGCACTGTTGGGCCCCTCTTTGGCCTCAGGCCCTCTCCTGCCTCAGTATCTGTGCGTTGTGGATGCTCCCTCCTGTCTCAGACCGCTGGAGGGAGGTGCCTGTCATCAGCTGCCGGGATGGAGGGAGGGAAGAAGAAAGGAACCCTAGCAAGCGAGTTATCAGAAGACAATTAGAGCCTGGGACCCCAACATGATCTGAATAATGACCAGATAACAAAAGGTAGAAAAAATAATTTTATTTTCTGTTTGTGATTACCAATAGGTCAGATTTGGAATGTGTATCCTGCCAGAGCTGGTGTTAGACAGCAAGCGTGAACGAGGACCTAAAAGAGAGAGGAAAAGTCTTTTTTTATTTATTTTGTTTATATCACAGAGCCGGCGTGCGGTTGGAGAGGTTGTAACCCTATACTTCTACTAAGACTAAGGAGTCCTTTTATTAAGGAACCGATTTAGCACGAGCTAAAACGGTTAGCATACCTTAATAAAAGGACCCCTAAGTATCTTAATAAAAAATTTGTCTCGCGACTTAGCCTATGCTTTAGATTTCAGTCCCTTATGTGATTGAGTTTGACTCCCCTGAGCTAGATGGACCATTGACTGATCCAATATGGCTATTCTTATATTCCTAGTGGAGTTGGTTAAGCAGGAGGAAAACAGATCTTAAAATGATTTTGTTTGTGTTAATTTCCAAGTAGATTATCTTAACAGAGCTGCTAGTACATGTTACTTTAAAAGTGTATGGCATCTGCAGAAATAAACTATATACATATCTCCACATATATGTATCAGAGCAAAAACAAGAGTTATCATCAAATCCTATTTTCCCAATTAAATCCGGTTTACTAAAGGGATCTAATGTTCAAGTGCTGATTAAGGCATAATGAATGTTACAATGAAGGACTCAGTATCTGGCTAAGCCACACAGTCTGGACAACTATTTAATGGGCTTAGGGACCTGTCACCATGGAAATCTTTGAAAACAGCGTCTAAGCCTATCAGCAGCTGTCAAAAGTGATGCCCAAAAAAGGTGCCATCAAGGAGTTAAGGTCAGAGAGGGTGGCAGGGGAATTAATAGAATAAAACTAAAGTGGCTTAGCTTTTCCTCACTAAATCGCCAATATTCCAAAACAAACTCTCCCACCCATCAACCTTGCATTAAAAACACTGCCATTACTAAGTTAAAAAAAAATAATAAAAAAAAATATATATATATATACTGTCCCTGCTGTATAGTGATGCAGTGCAAGTCCAAAATTTCAGCCTGCCTGTGGTTTAAAATTCGAATTTAAGGACTAAAGAAGAGATGAACAAGTCAATTTTGTTGATTTATTCACTAATAAATACAGAATGCTCCATTTATCAAAATTGAAATATTTACAGGAAAACATACAAAGAAACAAAATATTATGTCTCATTGAATTACACATTCCCCTCCATATTCGTGGGTTCGGAACTCGCAATTTCAGTTATTCGCAGTTTTCATCTCGGTGACCCAATCCCGCATCGCAGACCTCTCCACTTACTTTTTAAAACCTGTTGGTCTAGCAGTGAAGTGGGGCAGGAGCGATCTTCCTACGCTGCTGCCTCATGCAGAACTGGGAACAAAAATGGCTGCCATGAGTTCATGAACTCATGGCAGCCATTTTTGTTCCCAGCTCTGCATGAGGCAGCAGCATAAGAAAATCATTCCTGCCTTGCTTCCTTACTAGACCACTAGGCTTTAAAAAGTAAGTACAGTGGAGAGGTCCGGGCAGTGGAGGTGGGCCAGAGTCGGCCCTAAAGTTATTCATGGGCTGGCTTTGCCTCCAACTCCCCCAAATATGGAGGGGGATGTGTAGACCATATTAAGTCATAGAAAACAAGCATTTTCCTGTAAATTTTGTCTTTGAATGTTTATTTTTTGCTGTTTGTAATATTTACTGTAAATGTTCCAGCATTGCCATCTCTCTTGCACTCACCCCAAATCTCCTCCTCTTGCCACCCCGACTCGCCGCCCTTCTTTCGCCCTGACTCTCCTCTTGCCGCCCAGACTCTCCTGCCCTTCACCCATGGTTGGGCTCACAAAGTATTAAAAAGTTAAAAAAAAAAAAAAAGTTTCCAGCTCTGCCAGACATGGAGGGCCAGCACATGCACAGACCATCTCTAGGCAAAAAAGATGGTCTGCGCATGCGTCGGGATTGCTAGAGAGCGATCCATGCGGTTGGTTGGAGGCATGATTCTGATTGCCCTCATTTGCATGAGGGTGCTTCATGAATTAGCCCCCCGGATCGGATCAGATCAGTGGCCTTAGTAAATTTAACCCATAGTATGGAGTTGGCAGTAGAGGAGAAAGGTGCAGATGAGAGACTCGTGGGGAGGAGAAGAGAGGAGAGATACTGAGGAACTGCAGAGTGAATGCATTTGTAAGTCAATAAGAGGAGTTTGAACTGTATGCGGAAATGGATAGGGAGCCAATTAAGTGACTTAAGGAGAAGGGTGATGTGAGGAGTAGCCTAATGGTTAGAACAGCAAGACGAGAACTTGAGTTAAGTGGGTTCAATTCCCACGGTGACATCTTGTGATCCTGAACAAATCACCTAACCATCCATTGCTCCAGTTACAAAATAAAAGATAAAGACTGTGAGCCCACTAGGGACAGAGGAAGTACCTGCATAGATTAACTATAAGACACCTTGGTTGTAACCACTTGAGCCCAGTATCCTTCCTTTACTGAGGTTCAGATTTTGGTGGTGGTAGGAGAATAAACAACTTGCCAATACTTCAAATCACTATACTGCCCGATTTGAATATTCTTTAAATTTACTCATATGGCCCATAACACTCAATGGATGAAAATGAAAAAAAAAAAACCCCAAAACAAAAACCTGAAATCCTTTACTTGTGGCTTAAACACATTGAAAAGAATTAGCACCATATCTACATTATTTGAATGTTCTGATTTGTGCTTATTAGTTGCTTCATAAGTTTCATGTTTACCTTTTAGAATGTATTATATCTCTCTCATTTGAATTTCAGTGCTGTTAATAAGTGTATTTTTGAAACCGTTTCATGGTCTTATAAATTGCAATTCACTGATTTGACTTTATCTTATTCATTCTATTTATATTTGGTCTTTTTTCTACTGTTATGCTGTTAATGCACATATAAACAAGCAAGCAATTTTATATCATTTTCATTCTATTCATTCATAGACATTAAAGTCTAAATAATGCCAGTAACATAACAAAACATGATTTTACAAAAATAATTCCCTGCACAGTCAAGACTGCAAGGATTACTAGATGTCTTTCAGCAGCTCCCCTCCCTCCCTCCCCCTTACCTTCGTGGCCAAGTCAAAATGATCTAACAGCAATAAAATTTTAAAAAACACAAAGCACACTATATGCAGAGAAAATGATAATTATCATTTATATTCCACGGGTTTTCAAAGAGGTCAAGGCAGATGACTTTATGCAATATCACCTCAGTAACAACTATATAAAAATAGACAAATATACCCCCTCCTTTTTTACTAAACCGCGATAGCGGTTTTTAGCGTAGGGAGCCGCGCTGAATGCCCTGTGCTGCTCTCGATGCTCATATACTCCCTGCGCTAAAAAACGCTATTGCGGTTTAGTAAAATGGGGCCATAGTGTAAAATATAGACAGCAGATATAAATTCTCAAAACGGACACATTTTGATCACTAAATTGAAAATAAAATCATTTTTCCTACCTTTGTTGTCTGGTAATTTCATCAGTCTCTGGTTGCACTTTATTCTTCTGATTGTGCATCCAATATTTCTTCCCTTCTTTCAGCCTCCTGTATGCTTCCTCTCCTCCAGACCTCATTCCCTCCCCCAACTTTTTCTTTCACCCTGCCCCCTTCTTTCTTTCTGTATGTCTGTCTTTCTTTCTCTCTCCATGCACCCTTTCTGTCTGCCTCCCTGTCTTTCTGTCTCCCATCTCCCTTCTTTCTTTTTGTCTCCCTACCTCCCTTCTTTCTTTCTCCATGCCCTCCTTCAAGCCACTGCCATTGGTGAACAGGCCGCCACCGCCTTCAGAGAACAGGCCGCCACCGCCAAAAGGGAATAGGCCGCCACCACCGCCATCAGGGAACAGGCCACTGACGAGTTCTGAGCTCTCCCTGCTTCCCTTCCCCGTAAAGAGCATGCTGAAGCACCGGGCCGACCACCCTTCCCCACCCGATGTCAATTCTAAAGTCGGAGAGGAAGATCCAGGCCAGCCAGGCAGCAACTGGCTGTCCCAGAACTTCTTCTCCGACATCAGAATTGACATCGGGTGGCGAAGATTGGTCGGCCCGGCGCTTCAGCGTCCTCTTTACGAGGAAGGGAAGCAGGTTGGGCATCCCTGCTCTAGACGAGCCGCAAGTCGCGTTCAAGTGGCTAAAGAGCTGCATGCGGCTCGCGAGCCGCGGTTTGCCGACCACTGTCTTAGACAGTCCTCACTCGGAAGAGACAATTTCACATATCAGAAGGAATGATACTTAAACAATACAGTTAAACATTATAGTGGTATATCATCCCCAATTATTAGATTAATAGGATAGGATTCACCTGGCACCCTGCGTTACCACCCCATTTCTTTCTAAAAATAATTGTAATTGGGAGAGTTCATAAAACACATAACAGTTTTGATCTCTAAATAGATCAAACATTTGCAAGGATACCAAAATTGAAATTTTGCCCCCAATGCTTTAACATTTTCTTTCATTTCAAGGAACCTTTTTCTTCTTGTTTGTGTCATTTTTTAAACATCTGGAAAGATTGAGATTTTTTTTATTCAAAAAGGAGACTTCTATATGCCTAAAAAAAAAGGCGAAGTGCTTCTTTATCTTGTTGAAATACAAATGTTACAAGAAGCGTAGAACACATTATAACTTCCTCTTGAGAATGTTGTAATATATTTGAAAAATCCAATGGACTTAAAGATGTCACCTGAGGCAAAGCCTCAGGACCAGAGGAGGAAGGTTTTTTAGCAAAAACTGGCAAAAAAATATATCTTATGGAGAGGTGGAAGCCCTTCATCCAAATATTTAAGTATTTCTTTCAGGAATTTGTAGAATATTTCTTTAGGTGACATTGTCAGTGTTTTAGGAAAGTTCAAAAGCCTTAGGTTCAATTGTTTTGTGAAATTCTCAAAATTCTCAACTTTCCTCAGTAAAAATAATTTGTCCTGAACAATAGAGCCACACGTAGACTGTACAATTTGTACTGATTGTTCTAAACAATTAATTTTTTCTGCATGGGACTTTAATTCCTCTTAATTTTAATGTTTGAGCTTGAACAAAAAAAAAAAGATTCCTTGGCATACCTTGTAGAGGGAATCTAACGCAATCTAGATAGCATCCAACGTGATCTCAACGGGTCCAACGAGAGGCTGAATAGTTGGAGTTTCGCCTCCCTCTACTGAGGCTCCAACATCTCCCCTTGCAAAAGATTCTCCAGCTGCAGCCTCTTAGGGGGGGCTAGCACGCCCAGTAGCTCCGAAGACAGCGTTTCACTCACCACCTACGTTGCTGCTGGCACACCCCTCTATCTCGGCTGCAAGGGAGGCACTGGTCCCGCAGGACTAAGCGAGATCTCACTTCCTAGAGAAGACACTTCCTTCACGTCCAGCTCAGCAGGAGCGCCCCGAGACAAGGATGAGATGATGCCCATGAGAACTCCTTGCCACATTAAGGTAGGTTCAGGCTGCTGGGCTGAAACAGTCACCCTATCTCTCCTTTTCGGCATCAGATTTGTTGCTCTAATGAGCAGCAGATCAGAGGAAATATTTCATCCGGCAGGAGCAACTCTCACAGCATCCGGACACTACAACGCCATCTTGTCTCTCCACCTTATAGTTATTCCCATCTCTGTATCATGTATAACTACATGGTTGAGTCACGGGCTGCTGTGGTTAAAGTGTATCATGAGTGGATGAATGGATCTTTTTCAAAGACCCAATGTGGTAACTGTGGGGCAGAATAAGCCATCGATGCGAGAGGCAAACAATGGCTGCGCAGATTGGTGCGGGCTGATCAGCACACTAATGTGGAGCAACTATTGTCCAAACAAACCAGGGGGCTTCCAGATGTGTGTTAAAATGACTGTGTAATGAATCCTGTTGCAAATGGACTCCAGAGCAGTTGGCTGGTGACTTTAACCATGCTCAAAAGGGTTCATTGCAAACAAAGGCTGCAGTTTGCACAGGAGTACTGATATTGGACTTGCTTCGACAGGCAGAGGGGTTGCCTTCTCTGATGAGTCACGCTTTGAACTCCATCGAACAGATTGACACTGGCGTGTCAAGCGTGAAACCGCTGAGAACAAACACCCAGCAACCATTGTTGGATGTACACAAGATGATGGTGGCAGCATTGTGGTCTGGGGAATGTTTTCTTGGTATGGTCTGGGTCCATTGATACCTCTGGAAGGCACTCTCAACTGATATGGGTATCTCTCCATTCTTGCCTATCAAGTACACCTGTTGACGGTCTTCCCTATGGCCAACTGAATCTTTCAACAGGACAATGAGATATGTCATACCACCAGAATTGTTCGTGAGTGGTTCGCAGAGCACAACCAAGACTTCCAGCTACTTCTCTGGCCTCCAAATTCCCCAGACCTTAACCCAATTGAGTACACTTGGAACCATCTCGATCGACATGTTCAATGACTGGATCCACCACCATGCACCTGTCAGCAACTGTAGGAGGCACTGCAGTCTGCATGGCTCCAGATACCTCTAGCAACCATCCAGCATCTTATTGAGCTACTCCCATGGCATCTGGCTGCCTTCCGTGCTGCCATAGGCAGTTATTCTGGATATTAGCAAATGGTCATAATAATGTGAATTGACCTTGTAAGTTAAAGATCAGAAGGCACAAACTAAAGCAAGGTGACAGTTCTGTGGAAGAGCACTTCTCAGGAACTGAGCATTGTATCAATGACCTTATGGTCAGAATACTAAGAGGAAATCTTAAAACAATCTACAACATAAGCCATTTGAAGTTAAAATAGGATACTTCGTCAACAACAAGAAAAGACTTTAAAAAACTTGGGTTTCAATAAAATTCTGCAGCTTTGTCACTTTCTGATCACCCTTCCTCTCTCCTTCACTTCCCCAGCCTTACCCTTCCTCTTGAGCTTTCACTGGAATGCTTTTATGTTTCACTTATATTTTCTGATATTCTCATCTTTGGTTCACACTGTCAAGATCTGAGGAAGGAGATTCTGACATGTCCATTAAAAGATATTCTAAAAAATTTAAATTTCTTGTTACACAGGATGCCATTTTTTAAATCTGAGAGAGGAAAGGGAGAGGGAGAAAGAGACATGATCACCCCAACCTGTGGTGTTACTGGAATGGCACTGCTACTGCATGAACACCCATGTTCCATGTTGGTGTCTCAGAATAAACCTGAACAATCTAGCCTGTTGTAACTTCAATATATACTGTATATATTTTTATTCTGTGTCCATACATTAGCATTGCACAAACTTAGGTCTTCTGTCAAAATATGTTAAGATTCTCCACTCTGGTAGAACACCCCCAACCATGAAATTTCACTTTGGCAAATACAAAACAAATATCAAATAATTATATTTTTAAAAAATTCAAGTATAGTATTTTTTTCTAAGGCAACTATCGGTAGCATCACCTATGCACTGAATCCACTGCACTGCTAACAGTCCAATAAGATTTGTTTTGCCTAGCTACCCAGCCAGTGACCACTGCTGCTTTACTGGGGATCACCATTTCCAATGGTTTATCATCTACCTCATAAGTTCAAAGAGGAGATGAGATGGTCAAGGAGATGGATAAACAGATCCACAGGATCAAACAAAGGACAAAATTTATTCATTGACCTGAAACAGCAATGTTATTGTTCTGGGAAAGGCGATGTTGACGTAGCCATGATTAAGCTTAGCTTTCAAAATCTCAAGGGGAAGAAGTTCTTAGGGACTTGACATTTAATGGGGTGGGGGAGGGGTATCCTTTGTATGATGACAAAGCTGAAGGTTTATCTTGGTAGAACACCTAATACCCATCGACTGTCCTTGCTTAGGTCTTTTACTAATATGCATTATTTGCCATTAAGCTGATTTTCATGCAATGGGCTCTGCGGTAGACGCATGTTAATAGCACTAATGCACTCTGTCCAATGCTGCTAATTCATTAGTGATAATCACTTTATTGTACCTTAATATGCCAGCAGGAAAGTTTGCTCAAGACTTAAAAGCATCAAAATAAGAAATTAACCAACTTCATTTGAAAACAATTCAGTCACTGGTTATTAATCTGAACCTTTTAACCTCTAGGTTTTATTTCATCCCTGGGAAGGTATACTGGAAGAAATGACACTTCTTACTTAGCCAGCTCTCTCTCCCCCAATGCCATCATGGAGCTCATTAAACCCAGGCGCTGATCTTCCAATTATTTATCTAAAACCGTACAAACTACCATCATGAAGAGCATACAAACTACTTCAAAAATAATCTCCCTGAGGCTGCTTTTTAATTGTGTGTCATGGTCATAATACAACCTGCATTCAACATATTTAAATAATGTGAAACTACAAAATACTGAGAGAGAGAGAAAGAGAAAACCCAGAAATAAAGACCAACAGGGAGCTGAACACCACAAACAGGTAAACTGATACTGAAGCCTACTGCGTGATCTGAGCTTTGGAATGTCCTACTGGAATTCTTAAGATTCAAGATGCATTTGTTTGACTTTTGAAAGTCAAGACATCCTACTTTTCTGCAGCTTTTATTGAGCAAGGCCTAATTATAACCCTGGTAGCTGAATTAGTTTTATAGTATATTTTGTTCATTATGTTTATTGCTTTTATTTCTGTGTGAATTGTTATACTTTTTTAAAATTATTTTATATGTTTCAGCTTTGATATACTGCCTATCATGGTAATAACTACCCCCCGCTTTACTAACGCATAGCGTGAGTTTTACCACCGCTGCTGGTGCTAAAACCCGTGCTATGTGTTAGTAAAGAAGGAGGTAAGTGGTTTACAATAAATTTAAATGGACTTGCCTTGACAAAAATTAATAAAATATCCATAAAAATGGTCAAACCAGTCTAGAATTTGAACAATTAGTAGCTAGAAATAATTTAAAATAAACACAGATAAAGCATACAAATTAATATAAAATTCCTTTAAAATGTCTGAGCAATAATAATTCTGTTATCAAAAATTACTGTTGGAGCAAAGAAAGTGTTGTGATA
Source organism: Geotrypetes seraphini (assembly GCF_902459505.1). Taxonomy (NCBI): domain Eukaryota; kingdom Metazoa; phylum Chordata; class Amphibia; order Gymnophiona; family Dermophiidae; genus Geotrypetes; species Geotrypetes seraphini. The sequence goes on along the minus strand of NC_047086.1, from coordinate 175,399,129 downwards.
AACATGTAATAAAAAGAGTTAAACCTAGGGGACCACAAGCAAGTCGGTTTACATGCCACACCACATCTTTCAATACTTGACTGTATAGGGTAGGTGGACAAACAAGACCATGAGATCCCTCAGGATTCAAACCGCAAGACATTTGGAACACCATTAGGTGGTTTTAAGGTAGATCCACACAGATAAGTACGAAGATTGCTTGATACTGTTATGTCAAAGTGTAAAACCCAGGGCTGTCACCACAAATTGTTAACCTCCTATTGGCTTTGCCGATTAGAAAAATATGTTAACACAGCCACACCAAACCCAGTTTCTATCAACCGGATGTCAAAACAAGATTATATACTGGTAACATATTTGAAAGGAGTGGAGGAGTAGCTTAGTAGTTCAGAGCAGTGGGCTGAAAACCAGGGAAGCTAGGGTTCAAATCCCCCCCCCCGACATTCCTTGTGACCTTAGGCAAGTCATTTAACCTTCACTGCATCAAGTACAAACCTAGGCCCTCTTTTACAAAGCCGATTACCACGTTGGGTGATAATTGCACCAAGGCACCATTGGGAATTAACGGGCTTCGGTGCAGTTGTCGCACAGCTTTGTAAAAGAGGGTATTGGAGTAAGTCCTCCAGGGACAGGGAAGTACCAATCATCCCTGAATGTAACTCACCTTGAGTTACTACTGTTAAAGATAAGAACTAATTCCAAATAAATATGCAATTTGACATACAACAGATGGAAGTATTTTCAGAACTAAATAAAACTGGCAGCTTATTCAAAACATATCATTGAGACTAAGGGGCATTGAGACTAATCGAAACAGAAAAATATCTAAAAACCGGCCTAAATCGGCACTTGGATGATCAGTAACAAAAGTCATCCAAGTGCCAATAATCAAAACAGGTTTTAGATGTATTTAAAAATGACCTAGGCCTTCACAGTACTACAGAACGATGAGAGCTAAAAGGGGCGTGTCAGGAGGAGTGTGGAGGGTGGGATTTGGGCTGGATGTGGGCCATCCTAGACTTAGTCGTATTGCATGTATAACCGAAAGTTTTACAACACTACCAAGACGGAACTTGGACGTTGTGACTTAGGCCATCTTAAACCAGGTCTATGTCTACAAAAGGTATCCAAAGTGATCAGATAAGCACTGCAGACACAAAGTACAGACTCCCACACACTGCCCCAGTCATCACTGCCCCCCCACCCCCATAAACATCGTAATAACAACTTTACATATCTGCCTCCAAAACATCAGCACCTGGCAGAATGGAATAGGAAAGTCTAGTAGAGCTGCACAGAAGTGGCTTAAGTGGTCTTGGGGGTAGGTTAATGAACCATGGAGAGGAGGACCCAGGCCCATAAGCCACTCTAATCACTGCATTCATGTGCACACCCCAAAACCCCTTTGGACTGCCATATAAGTGGCTCCTGTAGCCATAAGGGCTATTGGGGTGGTAGATAGGTGAGTCTAGTAGATTTTGGGGGGCTCACCATGACCTATAAGGGAACTGTAGTGAGATGTCTATGTGGGACCCTTTTGTGAAGTTCACAGCAGTGCCCAGTAAGTTACCCCACTACTCTGGTGCCATGTCTGTGTATCCATTCCATCACTTTGCTGGCCCCTCCCGCACCCAAAAGGTCTTTTCTAGGCATTTGTGACTTGGATGAATTTTTGGATGAAAATGGAGGGTGACGGGACAAAAACGCACGAGACAAACGCGCGCCGACCAACGAGCACCGACAATTTAGCACAAGACTTCAGCGTGCCTCAGGAAAACCTTCTTTTAAAGGGTTCCGATGGGGGGGTATGGGGGGAACCCCCCACTCTACTTAATAGGGATTGCGCTGCCTTGCGCTGCCGTGTTGGGGGGGTGTGGGGGTGTAACCCCCCACATTATACTGAAAACCTAACTTTTACCCTAAAAAATAGGGAAAAGGTTAAGTTTACAGTATAATGTGGGGTTACAATCCCCCCAACCCCCCCACCCAACACCAGCGCAATCACTTTTAAGTAAAGTGGTGGGGTTCCCCACCAATAACCCCCGTCGGAGCCCTTTAAAAGGTTTTCCTGCGGCGCACTGAAGTCTTGCGCTGAATTGTCGGCGCTCTTTTGTCTCGTGCGCTTAAGACTATGAACCAAATGGGGTATAAAGATGGACGACTTAGCGGTCTGGGCGATCAGACGGCTGGAGGTACAATTGGATGATTTAAAAAAAAAATATGCTGGACGTATTTTTTTAAAAATGGACCTTTTCCCGTGTCCGACTTTGGGCGACTTAGGCCAAAATGGACTTAGACGTTTCTTTTGATTATGCCCTCCACAGGTTTAAAGTTTCCAGGTCATTTATTTAACAGAGACTGTACAATATCTGCAATTTATCAATGTACAATGTACAATTTACCATTTTCTTTTTAGAATTATCTCTCAGGTTTCCTGTAATAAATAGAAAAAGGCCTTAAGTTGATATACTAAAAGAGTTTTCCCCTATTTTGTGACAAATGAGAAAAGGCTTAAAATGCCTGGCCCTATAACCATTAACTTGACAAGTGCCAGGTGACAGATACACAACCCACTGACTTTCTGCAACCATAAAGTCCTTGGGGATTGGATGGGTCAGGCGCATGATCGGAATTCCATGAAGGGAAAGATTTGGAGGGATTTATTTCATACTCTTTTCCAGTTGTAGCCCTATACAGTAGGCAATTTCCTTTCCCCAGAAGTCTTACAATCTATGTTTGCACATCAGGCAGTGGAGGGTTAAGTGACTGGCGAAGATCAAAAGGAGACACAACAGGATCTGAACCTGGCTTCCCATGTGTTTCAATCATTGTGCTACTCATCCCCTTTATCTCTGGGCCTTCAGTTCCTTGATTCATATGGCATACTTGAATGAGATGGTAGGCTCAGTCCAGTTACAAGGGACACATCAGCGGTTCTCATATCACTCCTCCGCTCAGATTCTTCTGAGCCTGTGAAATCTATTGCACAACTCATTCCCAACTTGTGACAAGCACAAAGTCTCCTTACCACAGAATTACAAGCCAACCAAATGCTCAACACAGGTTTAAAAAAAATACACAGAAAAGAGAAAGATTTACATTTCAACCTCCACAGACAGCCCAGGTTCAGAATGTCTGAGGTCAGATGGTAGTTCATACTCTAATACAGAGTTTCTCAACTTCTCCAAGCCAAGTACCACCTAAGTCTAACAAATATAGTGACATATTAAATGACGGCAGATAAAGACCCAAGTGGTCCATCCAGTCTGCCCAACCATACATGCTCCATAAATTAATTTAGGGCCTGTTTTACAAAGCCGCACTACTGGCTGCTGCGCGGTAACGGCCCCGAAGCCCATAGAGATTTAAAGGGCTTTGGGGCTGTTGACGCGCGCTAACGCAGCTTTGTAAAACAGGCTGTTAGCTTAAGTGGTCCTTTTTCTTAGATATTTCTGGGCCAAAAACCCAGAGCCCTGCCCAGTAGTGTGCTTTGGTTCCATCTACTGAAGTCTCCATCAAAGCTCACCCCAGCCCATCTTAACCATCCCAGCCATCGAAACCCATATCAACCCCTATCCAAGCTCCACCCCTGACCTCACCCCCATAATAATAGTATTAATTGTAATGCAATTTCTTCCATTCATTTTTCATATATGCACAATGTTTGAATTTTTATTTTTATATTCTGCTTGTAATGCTGATTTGTGTTTGTTTTTATTGTGTATGTATTTTTTATTCCTCGTCTAGATTTGTGGATAGGCGGGTTATAAATAATTTTAAATAAATAAAATAAATGGTAACCACAAAATTTAAAAAAAACACAAAGCACACTGTATGCAGAGAAAATGTTAATTATCATTTATATTTGGGGCGTTTTTTTTTTTTCCAGAGGTCAAGGCAGTTGGCTTTAAAATATGCAATGTCACCTCAGTAACAACTATAGAAAAATAGACAAATATATTGCAAAATATAGACAGCAGATATAAATTCTCAAAACTGACACATTTCGATAATTAAATTGAAAATATAATCATTTTTCCTACCTTTGTTGTCTGGTGATTTCATGAGTCTCTGGTTGCACTTCCTTCTGACTGTGCATCTAATATTTCTTTCTTTTTGCCTTCTGCACGCTTCCTCTCCTTCAGACTTCATTCCCTTTCCGACCAACATCTCTTTCTGTCCCTCTATGAGTCCAACTTTTCTTCCTCTCTCCTCCACCCCTATTGGCAGCATGTTTCCCTCTCTCTCTCTCAATGTTCATCTGCCTTTATCTCATTCCTTCCCTTGCTGCAAAGAGAGTGGGGAAAGAGAGATCCAGGGTGCATTTCTCCCACCCTCTCTACTGCCACGTCCAACATTTCTCCCTCTCATCCCCAGGATCATGTGCAGCATTTTTCACCACTGCCCACCGGCTCCATGCCCATTTCTCTTTCTATCACCCCTCTCCAGCACCATGCCACATCTCTCCCTCCATCACTATGTCCAACATTCCTCCCCCTTGCATCCCTCATTTCTCCCCCCCCCCAACATTTCTCCCTCTCATTCTTCTATTCCCCATGCATCGCTACCTCATTCCTCTCTCTATGTCCAATTTTCCTTTCTTCCTTTCCCCCATGTGCACCATCTCTTTCCCTCTCACTCACACACTCATGCCCAACAATTCTCCCTTTCTATTCCCTCCCTCCTATGTCCCAAGTTAGTGCCCCCTTCCTAACTTCCTTGTGTCCCAAATTCATGCCCCTCTCATGTCCCAACATGCTCCCCCCCCTTCTTTCTCCCACTAACATGTCCCCTCTCTCCCTTACTTGGTCGCTCCAGGGCCACACTCCTCCCTTCATGGCCATCCAGCTGGACTGCTCCTTTCGGCCTTCAGCCACATGCAGGCAGCAGCTCTTACAAGCTGCATGTGGCTGACCCACAAGCCTTCCCTTCTGGGTCAGCCACCTGCAGCATGTAAGAATTGCTGCCTGCATGTGGCTGAAGGTCAGAAGTAACAGGCTAGTTGGATGGCCCTGAAGGAGGTTATTGGGATCCCCCGCTAACCCAGAAGGCTTCCCTCTGACATCAGGAGGGGGTGGGCTGGAAATAGGGCATGGTGGTGTCTTCGGCGGAGGGAGGCAGGCAGGAAGGAGGGCATGGGATCCTGGTGGCGACCATTAAGGAGGAAGGGGGGCGGGAGACCCACGCAGTGCCCAGTACCCCCAACAAGCAGCTCAAATACCCTTAAGGGTAAGCATACCACTTGTTGATTGTAGTTTAAGGGGCATACTTATCAATATGGGCTACTGTTAAGATGTGTTATTTTACCATTAACTTGTGCCATTTTAGTACAGGTGGGCAGACTGGATGGGCAATTTGGCCTTTATCTGCTGTCATGTTTCTCTTTTCTAGGTTCCATTTTATGCCATGAGACAACATTATTAACAACTGGTTTTAACAGTAAAATACAGTAACATGTCTTAGGAGAAGCCCATGTTGGTTACTTCTCCCCACTAAATGTCAAATCTTTTCCATAGATATCATTCACAAAAAATATATATATTTATAAGAAGCAACAATCTTATTTGGTGCCAATGCAAAATCCACAACGAGTTCTTCAGATATGTAAAAATCTATGTGCCACAGACAATATGTTTCTATGAATGGATAAATGAAGAAAATCCAGGTAAAAAAAGTTGATTGTTTCCAACAACTACAAGGGCAGGGAGAGTAAGTAGCACAAGGACACAAAGCTCCACTAGTAACCGTCTAGAAAAAAGATAAAGGCAAGCAGGATAAAAATAATCCTGACTCTCACAAATCTCAGTTCCAGAAGAAAAGGGATACCAACCCATCAAAAGTGGGAAAAGAGAACGAAATCTGGTTAAAATTTTGATTTGTTTTTCTTTTTCAAAGATCAAACACTGGACCTCCACCTACTAAAGTAAAACATTATAAACGATAAAAACCCAATCAATCCACATAAATGCCGGAAAATGCGACAGTGAGGGGACAAATTAAGTGTTATAACGCTTACCGGCTTCGGCATTTTCACTTCTATGCTTCTATTTTCTCCTTCAGCAAGAGTTTAATGGTGTTTCGCTTCTCAAAGTCCTGTTGGTGAAGAAGGGAAGGGGGAGGGGGAAAGGAGTGAATTTATAGCAACCAAGGCTAGAGGCAGGTGAGACTAGTGTAATCCAACAAGTTTCGACTCTTTACTGCACAGTATATAAGTGGTACCGGCCCCAGCTACAATGACACATCCACCCAAAACCACGACTAGGAAATGAGCAAGAAACGCAAAGGTGACTTCGCCCTACAGAGGAAAGTCCAACTGCAACTCTCAGAGAAGGTCATTTGACCACCACACCCATAAAGCTGCACACGCAGTCTCTCCCTCCCCAAGGACGTGAGCTCAGGTAGGCGCTGGCGCTGCCACTAGCAACAGGGGTCTCTTCACACACACACACAACCCCCAAACCCGCTAGAACTAAAGTCAGTCTCGAGAAAGGACATCGGCCTGAAATCAGTGTAAGAAACTCTCTACATTAGGGCAGAAATTAAAAAGAGGCAGGGGCTATCACTCTCCCATGAAAAACAGGCCAAATTAAATGTAATTGCCAAAGCTTCCTGGTTTGGGGGGGGGGGGGTCACAATCTGTAACAAACTAAAATAATCCAAGCAGCAGGTAGTAGACATGGAGGTGAAAGCTATATTAGGAAAAAAAAAAAAATCTTTCGCAAAAGCCTCCCGCATTGCATTAAAACATACAGAACTGAAAGTTCAGTAGAAGTTGGGAAAACTTGCTTATAAATTTTCAAAACGGGCAGGTTGTTTCAGTCCGATTACAAAAATAATAGAAATCTCAGTCGCCCACCAATCCTTGCGAGCCACAGGTAAAGGAGACACGGGGAGTTTGGGGAGGAAGCACAAAGAAATATAGATGGACACCCGCAATTCTCACACACACACAAATCTTACATAAATACCAACGCCTAAGAAAATGCCTTTTATTTCTGACCAAGTGGCGGGAAGCAGGGGTAGGGCACAGTGTCCCTCTGCAGGCCCTGAGACTCCACGGGCGTGCGCGCGCCTCGCCCTCTCTCCAGCACCTGTCGCGCGACTCCTAGACACAAAGGGAACAAGTGCAGCAGGACAGGGAAGGGTAAGAGGTCCAATGGTGGAAAAGGCGACTGGCACGCCCGGCACGGGAGGATCTCCTCAGTCAGCATTGTACCCAACGGAAGCCGCTCGCTGTATCTCACCTTCTTCCCCTTCTGGAGAGAATGCAGCCCCGTCCTTACTCCTCTCTTCCTTCGCCGAGTTTCCCTGTCTGTGAATGTGAGTGCGTCCGCGCCTCTCCTCCCCCCCCCCCCCCCTCTAGCTGCAATATGGCTGACTTGCCAAGTCCAACAGGTCGTGGTTTATGCTCCCTCCCTCTTTTTTTTCCTTTTCCTCTCCTCCCTCTCTAATTCTTTCTGTCACACGTACAGGAAAAAAAAAACACTAAACACAAAGTGGCCTTTTCTAAACCCAGTTTTCTATAGTCAGCTGCTTCAACAACCGGGCTGCTCTTTTACGCTGTACTGTAAAAGAAAAAGGGGGAAGAATAACTGAAAGGTAATATAGAAGGTATTTATTAGAAAAAGAAAAAGAATCCATTCTAAGCCCTTCTTCCCCTCGATTTCTACATCTTTGAATGACTTTTATCTTAGACAATCAGTAACTTAGAATCCCTCTGATAGACACAGGGGAGCTAGAAAACAGTAAGAAAACAATTGTGGAACTTAAATCATTCTAATTATTGTGTTTTACCTTTATTATTTTCTTTGTACTGTGGCACGATGTGATCCTGTAATTGCAAACAATCCAGAAGAGGATATAAATTGTAAGTCTATAGCAGTGGACCAGAATCATCCTGAGGGAATTTCTAGGTTGTGCTGGCAGTGAACTTGCCCATGGTACTTAAGCAAGCTTAACTACCATGGACACATTCACTGCCAGCACAAAGAAACAAACTACAATAATGGAGCTTTATCAGATTCAAACATAACAAACAAAATACAACTGAGAACTATGTAAAAATAAAACATAATCATGTACAGTCATATTCAGTTCTTTCTTAAGAAATGTTCACATATCAATGTCAAATCCTTATTTAAAAAAAAATGTATCTCTAGAAAAGAAAGTTATGTAATTGCAGGAAAACAACAAAAACTTTCCTTGATTTACTCATGAAACAAAAGTTAGGCACATGGGATCATGGTGACAGGTCAAAATTGCGCAAGACAATCGCGATCTCTTAGAGAGAGGAAGAGATAATGGTTATTGCGGATGGGCAGACTGACTGAGCCATTTGGCCTTTATCTGCCATCATGTTTCTATGTTTTAATTATTTACAATAGAGAATGACGTGGGGGAAAAAATAATTTGTGCCCGTTCCCTCAGACTGTGTCCCCCATCCCAGTGGACTCTGTCTGATCCCATCCACACAAGTCTTCAATAGCTATTTTATATTGAAATCATAAAGTATGCTGTACAACTGTCATTTTATAAATCACAGGATCAACAAAACCCATCTCCCCTCACAATATCAGGAAAACTGAATACTACATAGAAAATTCATCCTAACAGAATACCTCGGTCACACACACAGAACACAAATGCCAAATACATAACTGATAAAAATTGATAAACATAAACCAAAATCCCAAGAAGCCACACCTTCCATATAGTACAACGCCAAAGAAATAAAAAGATTAATTTCCTCCTATACTGTGCAAAATATAATAATAATAATAACTTTTATTTTATAAAGACCACACATGCCAGGGATGGTGTTAGGCCAAGGAATGCAATTAGGGCAACTGCCCCCTTGCTAGAGAAAGCCCTAAAACTGCCGGAAACTGAAGATGGGCATAGGCTAGTAGGGGGCTTTGAGGCTTCTCCAAAATTTCTGCCATGGGCTCTACCCATGTCTTAACACCAGCACTAGCAGGATAAACATTTCAGTTCTTATATATTCTAATCACAAAATAGAAAATAAAATTAGTTTTTACATTTTGTTGTCTGGTCATTATTCAAATCAGGCTCTGGTTTCTGTTTGTCTTCTGTTAACTTGCTTACCAGGGTCTCTTGCCCATTTGACGTTTTTTTCTTTCTCTATGCTCACCATCCATCTTCCATCTCAGTCCTCCTCTTCCCTCTCCTGGAGGTCTGGCATCTTTCCTTTTTTTAGTCTCCATCCCCGCAGTCCAGTATTTCTCTAATGACCATCCCCCCCCCTGCATTCCACCAGCAAATTCTCCCCCCCTCGTTCCTCCTGCATGGGATCCAGTAAGCTCTTGCGCTCTTTGGGCCATTGGCAGCATGAGTGAAGCTTTCCCTCTGCTACTGCTTCGTGCCTAAGAGGGCCAGGAAGCAGTAACAGATGGAAAAGCTTCCAGCCCTGGAATGCAGCGTTTTTACTTCATTCATGTTGCTGGCAGCCCGAAGAATGAAAGAGCAGCTACAGCGATGGATGCCACCATCCCTAGAGCCATCATCTCTCCTTTTCTCAACTACCCTTTCATCCAGCATCTCTCCCTCCTTCCCCACTAAACCAGGGTGTATCATCTCTCCCTTTCTCTTCCCAACTGCCCTCCTATCCAGTATCTCTATCCCCCCTCCCTCACACCACCACTTGGGTCCTTCTCTCCCTTTCTTGTCCATCCCTCCTTCCCATTGTCTACCATCTCCCTCTCCTATGTTCAGACCCATTATTTATTTCCCCCTCAGTCCGGCATATGCCTCTCCCATTAGACCCCCTCCCTCCATGTACTTATAATAGCTTCTACCCCAGGGAGTCATCCAAAGTCCGGCATGCTTCCCCCTTCTCTCCACCATCATCTGGCGTCCCCCTGGTCTCTCAGTCTCACTTTAAAAACTAATTCTGGCTTGTGGAGGATCGCTGGTGCACTTTCCCTCTGCTGTGGTCCTCCCCAGACCAAAACAAGACGTTAAGTCAGAGGAAAAAGTGGCAGAGAGAAAGTGCACCAGCAATCTTCCACAGGCCGCAATTAGTTTTTAAAGTGATACTGGGAGGCGAATCGGGCAGCACTAGCTCACGGGTCCAGATGACTTCCCTCCCTCCCTGCCGCTGGCACAAATCTTGCAGAGGGAGTTATAAAATGCAGGCTTGCTCGACAATGCTCATGACCTTCCCTCTGCCAGGCTCCTCCTTATGATGCAACTTCCTTTCTTTGCGAAAAAAGAAAGTTGCATCATAAGGAGGAGCCCAGCAGAGGGAAGGACGCGAGCACAGGCCAGCAGCCCTGTGTAGAGATCGGCTCACTCTGCAAGGTGTGTGCTAGCAGCAGGGAGGGAGGGAAGCCGACTGGAGCCACTGGACCCATGAGCAAGGAGGGGCTGGGCTGGAGCCGGCGGACAAGTAATGGTGGGATATCGGGGAGCTGTGTTGGGTGGGGTTCCCCATGGGGACAAACCTTTTCACCACTCAGTGGAGCAATGAAAACGTTTGTCCACGTGCCGGTGGTGAACAGATATTGATTTTACCCATTCCTGCAGCTTTACTGTGGTCACCCACAGTTAGCCATGGAAATGGGTCACCGTGTCATTCTCTAATTTACAATAGGTAAAACAAATTGCATGCCACCAAAAGATATCATTCAGAGTTGTGGTAGTCTTCCAGCATTCAAGAATCATTCAGATTGCAAGCACAATTAATATGTCAAATAAAGATTGTTTTGTATCATCTAATTGTAAAGAAATATGTGCTGAATGTAGGATGATGATGGATAGTGAAATCAAATTGTTGATTTTCAGAATTTTTTTTTGCAGTTGACTACATCTTTTGCTAGAAAGTATTAAAGAGCAATTAAAGATCATATGAGCTAGGGCTCCATCAATTTGTTTGCAATGCCAGCAAAGTTTGGTATTGGCAATGTTCACCCTTCATTTTCTAACCGGAGTCTATATTGCCTATGGGCTAGAAAATATAGGCCCCCTTTTATCAAGCCGCTTTAGGGTTTTTTATCGCCAGCCGCTATGGTAAAAACTCCAATGCTCATAGAATTCCTATGAGCTTTGGAGCTTTTACCACATCAGCCAGCGATAAAAAACCCTAGTGCAGCTTGATAAAAGGGGGCCATAGAGATTGGGATGGCCTAAGATTGGCTATTGACCTTATACCAAAAGTATTCCCAGTTTACAGTTTTATCAGTAATTTCCAGAACTTGTTCCCAGAGTTTTCTAAGTCCAAGATGTGCATAAAGGGAGAGAGATTCAAGATGGCGACGGAGCTAGTCGCATAGCTGGAGGCTCTCCCTGCATCGGCAATTTAATCATTTTGTACCTCTTTCCGCTTTGCTCTTTAACATGCCCAAGCGCAGAGGGAAACAGAGAGGTGATCTTCCTGCCTCCTCCGCCTCCTTGCTAACGCGCCAGACAGCAATAACTTCTTTTGCTGTCCCGGTTGTTCAGGGCGCTCCGGCTCGTCGAGAGGGATTGATCTCGACTTCGGGAAGCGAAGTTTCGCTTAGCCCAGTTGGTCCAGGAGCCCCCCCACGCCCAGGGAGAATGTCGGGGACGCCGACGTTGCAGGAAGCAGGAAATGCAGGACACTATCCGGCGTTGCAGGAAATGGCGGGGACACTATCAACCCCGCTTGCGCTGTCTGGCTTACCCCTGACCCCGGAGGCAGTTCCAGTCTCGCTGGATCCATTACAACAATTGCCAGCGATGGGGGGACTAGGAGTTCATGGTGGTTCAGGAAATGGAACATTTCAACCTGAGTTGGACTCTTCAGTTTCATCGATGTTTCCAGTTTCCCTCCTGACCCCATTGAAGAAACCATTGGTGATTGACTTGGAAGCACTCTGGGAGGCTATTGAAAGCCTTCACAAGGTATGCTCCTATTCTGTTACAGCTATGCAAACTTCTTCATTGCAATTGAAAGATATTGAGGAGAAAACTCAACACCAAGACCAGAGACTAGAGGTCTGCACGGGAACGGGGATCGCGGGGATCCCGCGGGTTCCCCCCCTGGCCCACGGGACTCCCACGGGGACGCCCCCTGACCCACGGGACTCCCACGGGGATGCCCCCCTGACCCACGGGACTCCCACGGGGATGCCCCCTGGCCCACGGGACTCCCACGGGGATGAAAACAGCCTACCTAAATTCTGGCGATGCAGGCGTGCAGCTTACAAGTCCGGCGTCGCGGCGGGAAATAGCCACACTGAGCAGTGAGTTCAGCACGTACACAGATGAAAGCCTTGCTTGCTGATTGGTCCGGCGGTCCCGCCCCGCCGTGCCGCGGACCAATCAGCAAGCAAGGCTTTCATCTGTGTACGTGCTGAACTCACTGCTCAGCATAGCTATTTCCCGCCGCGACGCCGGACTTGTAAGCTGCACGCCTGAAAAAGAAATCATCCTGGCCGGGGTCGGTGTCATGCTCCGGAGCTTCTACAGCCTTCCTATCTCCCTCTCCCTTCTACCTGCTTCCGGCCACACCCCCTGCTCCACGGCTCTCTTCAGCAACTCAGCAGCAGCGATCGACACAAGCTTCTGATGTCGGGACCTACCCTTTGCGAGTCCCGCTTGTTTCAACTTCCTTTTTCCACAAAGGCGGGACTCGAAGAGGGAAGGCCTCGATGTCGGCAACTTGTCTTGATCACCGCTGCTGACGAGTTGCTGAAGAGAGCCGCGGAGCAGGGTGGTATTGCCAGGTGCAGGTAGAAGGGAGAGGGCCAGATGCAGGACTCGTGGGTGAGGGAGGAGAAGAGAGAGAGAGAGAGGGGAGGGAAACAAAAGGAAATATTTCATACTGGGCTGGGCCGGAGTGGAGGGAGGGTGGAAAGATTCTGGCTACCGGGTGCAGTAACAAAGGAAAAGGGGGGAAAGCTGAAAATGGAGATAGTGACACAAAGAAGAGAAAGAGTAAGCAGGACCTACTGAATAAAGATATAGATACAGAGGGGACATGAAAAGGAGGTAAAATAGAGACATAGAAGTAATGCTGAAAAAGTGGGGGGGAGGGGGGAATAAAGACATTGAAAGGGCAAATGGTGAACATGGGGTAAAGACAAGGACAGAGACAAATGAAGATTCTGAAAAAGTGGTGAGATAGGGATATAGGTGAGATGGACACGAAGGGTGATGCTGGAAAATAGGTGGAATGGTAATTCTGACAAACACAGAAGGGAAATGCTGGATCAGGCTGGATGGAATGAGGAGAAATGCCTTGTTGGCCCGGAACTTCCTCTCCTACGTCAGAACTGACGCTTCTGCAGGGAAAGCTTGGGACAGCGGTGGCTTGGGGGCTATTCCCCAATAGCGGTGGCAGCAAACCGAGTGGCTTGGGGGAGGGCACGGAGAAAGAAAGAAAGGGGGCAGACAGGGAGACAGAAAGAAGGGGGAACAGGGAGACAGAAAGAAAAAGTTGGGGGAGAGAATGAGGTCTGGAGGAGAGGAAACATACAGGAGGCTGAAAGAAAGGAAGAAAGATTGGATGCACAGTAAGAAGAAGAAAGTGCAACCAGAGACTCATGAAATCACCAAACAGCAAAGGTAGGAAAAATGATTTTATTTTCAATTTAGTGATCAAAATGTGTCGGTTTTGAGAATTTATATCTGCTGTCTATATTTTGCACTATGGCTCCCTTTTACTAAACCGCAATATCGTTTTTTAGCGCAGGGAGCCTATGAGCATTGAGAGCAGCGCGAGGCATTCAGCGTAACTCCCTGTGCTAAAACCTACTATTGTGGTTTAGTAAAAAGGGAGGGGGTGTATTTGTCTATTTTTGTATTTTGTTACCGAGGTGACATTGCATAGAGTCATCTGCCGTGACCTCTTTGAAAAAACCCAGAATATGAATAATTAACATTTTCTCTGCCTTTCATTGTGCTTTGTGTTTTTTTTTTATTTTATTGTTGGTAGATCATTTTGACTTAGTCATTATAAAGTAGCTCGCAAGCCCATAAAGTGTGGGCACCCCTGCTCTTACTCTTGGGCACCAGACCTCCCTCACGGCACACACACGGCAAATGGAAGAAAGAGGAGAATTTTTGGTCGTAGGGAGGAAGGTACAGAATGTGATAGGGAAGAAAAAGATGAGAGTGAGAAATGTGGCAAGGGAACAATGGGACAGATTGAAAGGGATGCAAGAGGGAGGAATATTGGACAGTGGTGAAGGGAATGGAGGGAAAGATGTGGCATAGTGTTGGAGAGGGGTGATAGAAGGAGAAATGTTGGGCATGGGGCTGGTGGGCAGGCACGAAAGATGAGAAAGAGATAAATGCTGGACCATGGTAGGGGGAACCAATGGACAGCAACAGAAGAATTTACAGAAGATGGGAAAGCGGAAAAAAGAAACTGGGACCAACTTTATGGAAAAATAAGTCTCCAGACAACGAAGGTAAAAAACGGAATTTATTGACTAAAATATGTTAGCTTTGGGAAATGTATATGGCAGATGTCTTTGTTTTGTGTTCAAAAGAAAAGGAAATGCATTTCTGGTTTTATTTCTACAGTGTTGAAGTACTTGTTGACCCATGCTGTGACTGGTGGGGATCCCCAAGCACCGCCAGCAGAGGACCTCCTCTAGAGATGGCCAGAACTCCCCTCCACCAAGTGCAGTAGTCGCTGGCAGCATCCATGAGCCACTGAGGTGCCAGCATCTGTGACTCAGGGACGCTACTGCTGCCTGCCAAGCTTGGCAAAAGGGACCCCCGGCCAACTGCAAAGGAAGTCCTCAGCTGACAGTTTGTGGGTTCTCATCAGCTGAGTATTTATATTTTATATTTACATTAGAGGTTCTGGTAGAAACCCATTTACAAAGTATGTATTCTTCCTAATTAATATTTCCAAATTAATAAAGTCTCTTTGCTTATTTGTAAATGGGTCTCTACCAGAGCCTTTAATTCAGTAGCATAATTAAATAAAATAACTATTTCTGAAGTTTATAGGGAAGGATGGTGACGGAGGGGATTCCTCGCGGGGACGGGTGGGGACGGAGGGGATTCCTCGCGGGGACGGGTGGGGACGGAGGGGATTCCTCGCGGGGACGGATGGGGGCGGAGGGATTCCTCACGGGGGACGGGTGGGGACGGAGGGATTCCTCACGGGGATGGGTGGGGATGGGTGGGATTTTGGCGGTGAGATTTCTGTCCCCGCGCAACTCTCTACCAGAGACTAGACAAATATGAGAAACAGGTCTCTGATTTACAGAAAATCTCTAATCTTCAAGTTAAAGATAAAGCAATGTTGTCTAGGAAGATTGAAAATCTGGAAAATGCCAACAGGAATTTAAACTTAAGACTAATTAATTTTCCAGTTACCAGACTACAATCACCCAAGGAACTTTTTCATCAGTTCTTAACTTCAGTCTTAAAATATCCTGAGACTTCAGTGCCTCCCCTACAGAAATTATATTATCTAAATACTTCTAAACCAACGACTCAGGACTTAGAAAATCAAGAGACTGAATTAGATATTACAAATATTCTGGAGTCTTCATATTCCGAAATCTCTGAAAGGGCTACTTTACTTGTGACCTTTGTTTTCCTACAAGACAAAGAAGCAGTTCTTCGTCTATTCTTTAGGTCTGAGAATGTTGAATTTTATGGTTCAAGGATAGCTATGTTTCCTGATGTTTCTAAATGGACGCAAATGCGTCGTAAAAAATTTCTAATGTTACGTCAATCTGTATTGGGGTTAGGAGCTACTTTTCAGCTGCACTTTCCATGTAAATGTTGTATTATTTATCAAGCAAATAGATATGTCTTTTATGAACCCGATCAATTACAATTTTTCTTGGAGGGTAAAGCAGCTTCCGTATCCCCTCAGATGTCCACTGAAGTCACCAACCAGACCGTATAGTTAGTATACAATCGATGTGCTCCGTATTTATCCTATGAATATTTTTGGTTTCTTGTTATAATCAGCTATCCCTGATTTGTGCTTGATTCTCTCTTCCTAGTTGTGGACTGTTATCATGGTAATATATAAGTAATATTTGATATTTTATTTCTTATTGGATATTGTTATGTTTCTTTTTCAAAGAATTTCCTTTGATGTAAAATAAAGCTGAATAAATAAAAAATAAAAAAAAACCCAAGATGTGCATAAAAACAGAAATTATTAAGAATGTTGTAAATGGATGAAATAATCCTACCTTTCACTAATTACTTTTTACTTAGATCAAAGGTAGAAGAGTTTTCTTGTAAGTTTTCAAAATGTATGGAGCTATTTTTATTGTTTGTTTAACATGTAGCCAATTAAATTATTGATTTTTAGGTAATATTTTTTTATAGTTCTTGAAAAGAGTAAAAGATATAGACCCTCTTTCTAAGCTGCGGTAGAGGTTTCTACCTTGGCCCAGGGCGCTAAATTCTCCGACACTCATAGGAATTCTATGAGTGTTAGAGCATTTAACGCTCCAGGCCATGGTAGAAGCCTCTACTGCGACTTAGTAAAAGAGGGGAATAGTTAGAACTAAGTTGTTTCAAAAAACAAATGCCAAGAGAATGTGAAAAGGAACCAAAATATAATTGACTGATCAATTTTAAATTGGGGATACTGTAATTCCAAATATTAAGGGAGTTCCAATAGCCAGTTTTTAGACATTTGTCTAATAATAGTAAGGGTTTATGAGTGTCTAATAATAACTTACAACCTATGACCTTGGTAAGTATTATACTAGTTGGGAATAAACGCAAAGTAATTGGAGTTAAAATTTACCTTTCAAGTTGCAACCAGAGAAATTCTTGATTTTGTAACGCATCTGATGTTAACCAATAGATGAACGAAAACATAAGACAAAAAATCTTCCACACAATACAAGCACATAAAAGCACAGCACAGAAGATGAAAACCAATGGAATTGGATGGGAATACTTTATTCAGTATCACAATATGACGCGACACGAGTCGTGTTTCTGCCAAAGGCCTGCATTTGGAGTCCAAAGCTTATGAATACTCAAGGATGTTCCAAGTTGTTTTGATCCCAGTTATGGACTGATATTAAATCTTCAAGGATTTGCAGTCTGAAGAGCCGATAAAAGGCGTAGTGATAGCTAATGCCACTTTTTCTTTTCAAAAGTGGCATTAGGTAACCAATAGATACTATATCAAAGCAGATTAGAATAGAAAACCCCTTCTTTATCTTTAGTAGTTTTAAGTAGTTTCATGGCTATCCTTGGAGGTTTATTTTTCCAAAGGAAATCAATTTGTAAAATTCATTAGAGCAGTATTCAGGTAGCGTCATGAATACATATCTAATCCATAGGATTAGTGCCATTTTGATTATAGCTAGCCTAAACCACCAAGACAGATTTAAAGGGTGACTATTTTGTGGTGACTTCATTAATGATGGTCAAACTCTTTTTCACATTAATATATATCATTTATTCTAAATCTTTATTATGCCATAGTCCTAGATATTTTAATTGAATTGGGGTATATTTAAAGTTATATGTTCTAATGTTATGTTGTATAGCAGTGGTTCCCAACCCTGTCCTGGAGGACCACCAGGCCAATTGGGTTTTCAGGCTAGCCCTAATGAATAAACATGAGAGAGATTTGCATATAATGGAAGTGACAGGCATGCAAATCTGCTCCATGCATATTCATTAGGGCTAGCCTGAAAACCCGATTGGCCTGGTAGTCCTTCAGGATAGGGTTGAGAACCACTGTTGTATAGTATATTGATTCATTGACATGATTTTAGATTTTTTTCCCCAGTTTATTTTATATCCTAAGAAAGCGGATAAATTATTTACTGTGATCATCAAGTGTTTGATGGATAATTCTGGCTGGGATAAGAATAGAAGCAGATCATCTGCATAAGCAGCAACATTTATCTTAGTAGTTCTTAGCGCCATAGTATTGGAATTCTACCTAATTGCCAATAGTAATGGTTCTAAAGACAGATTAAAGAGTAGTGGGGAGAGAGGCCAACCCTGTCTCATACCTCTATTAAGTTGTATTGGGTTGGTATTAGTCAAGATTCTTGAGGCTGATTTTTTAAATCAGCTTAACATCTCTGATCATTCATCATCTCCTAGATTGAATTAATTCATAATCTTTAAAAAGGTAAGGCAATTCTATTCTGTCAAAGGCTTTTTCAGCATCTAGTGATAGGTCTAAACAAGATTTTAATAATAGAGGCAGTATAATTAAGATCATAAAATAGTCTGAGATTATCTCCTATATATCTATTTTTCATTAAATCAACTTGCTGGGTATGGTCAATAGAATTTAGCTTTTTAGAGAGCCTAGTAGCTAAAGTTTTAGTTAAAATGTTATAATCAACATTTAACAAAGATATCAGGGGAGTCACGTGACGATGTGAGCTGCACAGGCGTGTTTCAGTGCTGCTCCCGGGCCCTGCTCTTCCTCCCGCTATTTTCGGCTCTGATTTTATAACTTAAGCGGCTCCAATTTGGTTTGCACGTTCCAGGCTTCTTATGGACAAATATCTGAGCGCTTTTGACAACGGGATGGCTGGTAAATCGATGAAGAAACCGAAAGAGGTGAGCAAGGACTTGGTAGATAAAATGGTGGCGCCTGTTATTGGCTCCGCGGAAGAGTTTACAGCAGCGCAGCTCTCTCAACTAACCTGTGCGGTCAAATGCGCGCTGGAATCTCAGTTGGAAAAACTATCTTGTCCACTGGGCCAGGCTGAATCTTGCTTGTGGATACAGTGCACCGTACCAGCGAACTGGAATCCAGGGTTTCCACATTGGAAGACACCCAGCTGGCGGCGGCCCCCACAATAGCGGCCCTAGAGCGGCGTCTGGCAGATCAAGAGACTAAACTAGAGGATCTTGAAAACCGCTCTAGGAGAGTGAACTTACGGTTTGTGGGGCTGCCGGAGACTATTCCCAGAGCAGCAGTTGGGATCTATACCGGCCGAATGGTTACACAAAGATCTTGCTTTGCCTGAGGCGCTGCAGTCCCTCTGCTTTGAACAGGCTCATTGGTTGGGCCACGCCTCGGAGGACAACCGACGGCCACGGATGGTCATTGTAAAAGTGCATAATTACCTGCATAAAGAAACACCGCTCCACCACTACAGCGAGCGCCGGGATACCCTCAAATATGAGGAGCACCGCGTTCAGATTTTCTAAGATTACTCCCCTGCACTGCAGGCCCGTAGGAAGCGGTTCCAGCCTCTCTGTGCCACGTTGGCAGAAAATAAATTGTGCTTTCTTTTTCTCTACCCTGCCATTCATAAGATCTATTTGGATGGCGCCTGGAAAATTTTTGACACGGTTGACAAGGCACAAGCTTGTTTACATGCTTTGAACACTTGATTTACCTGCCTTTGTTCTGTATATTGAATGCTGCTTTGCCTTGCTGTTCTTATGATACTGTGGTTTGGGAGCTGATATTTGCTTGGTCTGGGGCACTATGTTACAGTTCTGGTTTACACTAGCCTTTGGTGGCTCAGACTCCCCTATTACTAGTGTGGAGTGGAGTGTCTTTTCCCCCAGCATCATAGGCACTGGTAGGCATGTTCTGGGGTGTGGGTGCATTGGGGGGTGAGGGGTTGGGGGTGCTTTGGGAGTGAGAGTTGGGGATTGCTTGTTACTGGGGTTTTTTCTTTGTTGTTTTTTCGGGTTTGCTTTGGTTTTTTTCTTTGTTTTTGACTTTTAATCTTTTCGGCTGTTTTAGCCTGTTCTGGCTCCGGGGACAGGGATTCTTTTCTGTGCTGGTGACTGGAAGGGGGAGTAGGTGAGGGCTGGGTACCCCCACCCCAGGTTTAGATCTGGTTCTCTGATAGTTGTTTTTCCTTTTCCTCTTCTGAGTACTAATAATACTAAATTTATCTCCTGGAATGTAGGGAGCATTACTTCTCCGGTCAAGTGTACTAAAATTCTCTAGGCTCTACAAAGACAGGGAGTAGATATAGCTTGTCTACAGGAAATGCGCTTGTCTGATGCGGAACACCTAAAGTTGCGAAGTTTATTTCTTGTCTTTGGGGGGGTCGGCATGGGGGAATAGCGGTTTTGATGCATAAATCCTTACAATGCACAGTTCAGATGCTTCAAAAAGACCTTGAGGGACGCTATTTATTATTACACCTTAGTTTGCGGGGAAGAGAATTGACTTTGTTGGTGGTCTATGGCCAAGCATACAGAGATAAATCTTTCTATAGAGAGCTGCTGCGAGTGTGTACCGCTCAATCTATAGCTAATCTTATTGATTGGGTGGGGGATATGACTATGGTTATGGATCCTAGTTTGGATAGATCGACAGGCCACTCCTCTGAGGGAGAGCGGATGCCTAATGATTTGAAGTCTTTTGCAGAGGCTCTGAATAAGTACCTGATTAAAATAAAAATATGTAATACAGTACATTTCCAAGATCAAAAATCAAGGAAATAGAAAATAGAAATAATGAAAGAAGATAAAAAATAAAATAAAACATATTTAAGAGATAGAAAAGTCTTTGAGGTGGTTTGATAGTAAGTTCAGTCTGCAGAACCAGGTCAACCGGCCGCCACCAAAGAAGCAGGACCAGGAACCACGCCAATGAAGACTACCAAGACACCAGTCATCGGACAGGCAAGGCCAGGCACCGCCAACAGCAGACCCCTGATTTCCAGCTTATCTCTTTCATGTCCCTCATTTTGGGCGTTATTTGCAGACTAAATGGACTGACTGTGGCAAATAACTCTCAACATGCTACAGATCCCTTATTATTTTGGTCAGCTGGTATAGCGGTGATCAGAGGGGACATAATCGTGTATGTGAGCACCCTTAATAAAAGGCTTGCGGCGGGTATTTTGCGCTTGGAAAAGCAGGTATTAAAGGACAAAGCTGCTTACATCCAGACACTATCTCTGGCTACTTGGGATGCCTTGCTGGTGCTAGATTCTATGATTCATGATCGCACTTCCCGCTTGCTGATGTACCACAGAGGGAAATTCTTTTGTTACGGCAATAAGAGTAGTAGGTTGTTGGCCCAGATTGTCAAATTGGGGGGGGGGGGGACTCCTGTCATATCATGATGGTTAGAGATCCCAGTGGGAGTTTGAATTCTCATCCTGAACAGGTGTCCCAGTTGTTTGAGGAATTTTTTTATGTCCTTATATGCTGAGGGGGCGCATCCTTCTGAGGATGCAATCCATGATTATTTACACCATCTTCAGTTCCCACGCCTTACGGAGGTTCAATTGGAGGCTTTAAATGCCCCTTTTACATTCATTCCCTCAAATTAGGCTCTGCCCCTGGCACTGATGGGTTTTCTGGAGAATTTTATAGAATATTACAGGTTCCCCTATTGCAACCCCTTTTGGAATATTATGGTACAGTTCTTAACAATGGTTTCTTTCCTAGTCATGCCAATACGGCTCTGATAACTTTGCTCCCTAAGCCCAAGGCTGACCCTGTTTTGGTATCCTCGTATCGGCCGATTTCCTTAATCAATTAGGACATAAAGTTAATGTCGACTCTTTTGGCATCCTGGTTGGCTGACCTTTTACCTGATTTGATCAGGGCTGAATAGGTGGGCTTTGTTAAAGGCTGGCAGTCTGTCCTGAATGTGAGGAAATTACTGCTTCCCATGGCCTCCAATGAGTTGCCCTCTTTGGCGGTCAGCCTGGATGCCGAAAAGGCGTTTGACAAGGTTTTGTGGCCCTTTTTATTTGGTGTGCTTTCCTTATATGGGTATTCAAGGATTGTTTCTCAATGCTGTTCAGGTGCTCCCCACTGGTGAGTGTGTTGGTTAATGGTGTTGGGTCTGCCTCCTTTCCCATTTGAGGGGCACTAGTTAGGGCTTTCCCCTTTCCCCACTGCTTTTCCTTTTAACTTTAGAACCTTTACTTAGGCAGCTCAAGCAGACTGCTGAGATCACTGGGTTCCTTTGTCCCAAGACCTGGTTAAAGTATTAGCCAATGCAGATGATCTTTTGGTTCTTCTGACTGATCCCCAGAGGTCTCTTTCCATTTTATTGCAAACTGCCTCTTTTTATGGTACTCTTTCCGGGTTCACTTTGAACTAGTGTAAATCATATGCCCTCCCTTTGTTACCTGATTTACAAACTTCCTGGTTGGGACCCTTTCCCCTCCAATGGACCACTGACTATATCCGTGTTTTGTTTAAGCTGGGTTGTCTTTGTTACAAAATTGTGTATGGTATTGCTCCAAACTATATGACCAATAGATTTCTCATAGCATTCCATAAACATAGGAGAGAATCACTTGCATTGTTTAATTTTCCATCTGCTCAAGGTTGTAAGACAAGAAATCCTTGGAACATACACTAGCATTTCAGGCTGCTTTCTATGACAGGGAATTTAGGCAATAGTTGCGTAGTGCTTGCTCTTACAAGCACTTTAGAACTCAATTGAAAACTCATCTTTTTTCAAAATATTTAGCGAACTAATTTAAATCATCCTTAGGTTTTGTTATTTTTAATCTTTTGTTCACCGCATTGAACTTACGGTTATGTGGTTTATAAGTACGATGTTATATTATGTTATCTGGGGGTTGTTGTTCCAGCTAAGCTCTCCAAGTTATATGCTTTGAATGTTGATCCTTTGTTGCATGACTCTGCTGTTAAATTTAATTTGTGGCGGGCCTACCCTCTTTCCCTGCTTGGTTGCATACATTTATTTAATATGATATTGGCTCCTAAGTGGATGTATGCGTTTCAATTTTTGAAGTTATGAGATGAACATAAATTGAGGAGGTTATTGCAGGCCTATCTTTGGCAGGGAAAGAGGGCTAGGCTTCCTTACTCTCTTATTTGTACTGCAGCTCATTATGGTCTGACTGTTGCCTGTGCCATGTGACATATCAGTGATTGGTACCGCCGGACCGAAGATTTCACAGCCACCAGCCTGGAACTGTCCTTCCTAGGTGATGTCCACTTCAGCTGTTATCTTCACTCCATTGGTCTTCAACTCCCACCGAAAATGTCTCTTTTTCACATACTTCCCTCTGTATGGGCTGCCTGGCAGTGGATTTCCAGGAGGGCAAACTTTTCTACTAAGGTGTCACCCTATTTGTCCATTAGACATAATTCACAGTTTCCAGTGGGTATCTCATCTCCGGACTTTTTGCATTGGGAGCAGAAGAGTATCTGCTATCTTTTTCATGTTCTGACGGAAGAGGGTCACATGAAGTTGTTCTAGGATTTACGGAGGGAGTTTTCCCTTACTCCTAAAGATATTTTCCCATATCTCCAGCTTCGCCATTATGTGAAGAGTCTGCCTTGACGGAGGATATACAGGAGGAATTGGGTTTTCTTTTTACTCTGAGGACTTTGAATAAGGCTACTTTGTCTTATCATAGGGCTTTAAAAGACTCCTCACCTGAACTTCTATATCTCAGATATGTTGCTGCCTGGGAGCCGGACCTTCCTCTTGCCTTTTCTGAGAGCATCTTAAAAGCATTTTTTCTGTCTAGCCGCAGAATTACGGTGAATGTGGCCTGTTGGGAGCTTCAGTATAAGTTTGCTCCACGACTCTACATTTCTCCCCGCCGGGCATACTTGGCAGGCATAGCACAGTCCTCCAGCTGCCTGAAGTGTGGAGCCCATGAGGAAACCTTAGGACACATGTTCTGGACCTGTCCTCTGGTAAGTAGCTTTTGGGACTCTTTGCTTGAAGCCCTCTCCTCCCTTTGACTTGTGGTGTAAAACTGGATCCAGGCATTTTATTTGATGTTTTCTCTCTGCAATCACCTACCCCTATGGGGTATTCCGCCTTTCTTAAAAGAGCAATACTGATGGTGAAAAAGGCTATCCTTCTTCTCTGGCTGGATGCACAGAGCCCTTTCTTACAACAGTGGCGACTGCTTATGACTAATCTGCTGAAAATGGAACACTCCCAGATTAAGAGTTTCAAATCCCCATCTGTCCTGCAGTTCACACAAAGTTGGAGCAGATTTTGGAACTCTTTTTCTCCTGTAGCCCAGAGCCGGCTGCTGAACTTTTGAACTTTTCCCTGAGTCCCCCCTTGGATGTTTGGTTGTTGTTTTTTTTTTTTTGGGGGGGGTTCAGTTTTTGTTCTGGCTGGTGGTGGTGGAGGGATTGTTTATGCTGTATAACAAAATGTTTGAGCTCAATCTGATCTTTTGTATATCGGTGTTGGTTGTTTTACTGGTGTTGGTGGCTACTTGTTGTTTCTGCTGAGTTCAATAAAGATGATTTAAACATAACAAAGATATCATGCTTGTAATTTTGCATTAAAGTAGGATCTCATTTAAGTTTAGGAATAAATGTAATGGTAGCATTGCAAAATTATGTTGGTTAGAATGATATTGATGAAGCTAATATATGGTTAATAGGGGAGAGGAAGAATTTATGGAAGGTTTTAAAAAATTCTGATATGCAACCATCTAGTCCCAGAGTCTTGTTAGCCAGTAAAGATTTAATGGACTTGACTATTTCTTTTTCAACAATTTTTTTCTCCCAGGAAGGACTGTTGTTTATCAGTTAGTTAAGATTTTCAAAAAAAATTAATCATTTTTCCTTAGAAGTTGAGTGGAATTCAGATTGAAACCGATGTTCAAAAAGTTGGTAAAATTCATCTCAATATCTGCTTGTTTGGTACATATCTTCATTATAGAGTCTTTAATAGAGTTAATGTGTGGGGTTTTTTTGTTTTTCTTTGAGATATTGAGATAATGTCCCATCATCCTTATCTCCTATATACCTCCCATAATTTTGAATAAAGAAGAGAGAGATCACTAGAGAAGGACATCATATTTGGGAAGCTCAAAGGAACCAGGCGAAGGGGGCGACCTGCAATCAGATGGCCGGACATGTTGAAAACAACTATGGGGATGATGCTGGAAGACCTTCCTGGGCTAGCACAAAACTGATTTCTTTTTGGATCTGCAATTCAGCACGAGTCGATGGCACCTAACAACAACAACAACCTGTGAGGAAGGAGCAACTGGGAATCACTTCTTCTCCCAGAAGCTCCATGGGGCGAGAAGGGGTCAGGGGCTCCAAGATTTCTCAAGGGGAAGTAGATTCCTAGCAGAGATTGGTCATAGGGGTAGAACTATGAGGGGCATATGGTGCTGGGGGTTATCTACAATCAGGAGTTCCCTACCTCAGGTTCAGCTACCATGTTCACTCTAGTAGAACCTCAGCGAGCTTGTTAGCATGTGATACTCAGCCAAAGACAAGCCAGTATTAACTGTAGCTAACTTTCACTTATGCTAATGAGGTCATTTTATATATGAGTGAAAATGCAGTGTTTATGAAGCATTAATGGAAAAAAATACAATTGACTGAGGAGCATTAGTGCTAATTTGTAATGAACCCAGAATGACTTGAAGTATCAGTTTAATCAGCGGTAACTAAGTTAGATGATGCTATTGAATTTTCCCCCCATCCTTTTGTGAAAGCATGTTTTTGCCTACATGGCAAATAGTTGTTTCTGGATGGACTGTGTGAATTACAGCTTAGTTCAAGCTCCACTTCATAAACTGAAGTTGCACATTTCTGATCTTTGAACATCTAAAGATGCATCACTGCACTAATGAGAGTTTTCAACTCCAGTGATTTCTAGAATATTCCACTTTAGAAAATGATACACTTATGCTGACCGAGGTCAGGTCAAGGGTATTGGATGCCCTAGGTGAACCTCCAGCCATATTCCCCCCCCCTCACTCAGTTAACGTTCAAGTCCCTAATCTGCCCCTTTCCAAGACATCACATTTTTAAATATTAAACTTTGCTGTGTGTGTATCACACACTCAAATAATGAGAGCAGTTTCCAATAACAATTTACCCAGGTGCTTGTACTAATGTGCACTTTTACCTGCAGGAAGGATGGATAAATTGCCCATTCTTCCTGTAGATAAAAGTACTCCTTGTTGGTTCTTTGTATGACTGTCAGGATCTATTGTTTTGCATTGCCTACTGCTGCTGTTTGCTGCTCCCACCCCTCCAGGCTATGCCCTAGGCAGTGACTTGTCTTGCCTAATAGTTGGCCTGACTGGTTTCTAGCCAGTAAGATCTTGTTAAATCTTGTTCTGTGTGATTTAATTAAAAAAACCAAAAAGAAACCTCACTTAAAAGAGTTTTGTTTTTAAACTATCTTCTGGTAGAAATAATGGCATTATCAGATATTGATGAGCAAAGGCAGTATCATTCATGTTTTTTTTTAAAAGGTGCCAGGTGGGAAGGAGGAGGGCATGATAAGATACATTCCAAATTTACCTTCACACTACCTTTCCATGGCGCAGGCCTGTTTCAGGGCTTCTGCATACACTCCTTTGTTTCTCTTGCAATTGAATAAACACCTTTCCTTCAAATCACACAGGCTACTGATACCACGTTCTCCTTCGCTTTGGCCTCTGTAGGCAGCTGATGAGGCTTTTGTCTCTCGCATGACTTTATTTTCATTTTGCTTTAAGCAGGCCCAAGTGTTGGAACTACCATAGGTATTCTGGTACCCAGGACAATGATAAACAAAATACAACAGCTCCATTCTCTGCCCCACTCCAGAGAGCAGAGTTTGGTACCTTAGGTTATCTAGAAGAATGGAGCAAAGTAATTGTGTTCCTCTTTGCTCTGTATGTTCTAGCCTCTCCCTCCCCATCAGTCTCCTTGGGAAGGAAAAAGGTCAGATTGGAGCAGAAACTGCAGTGCAGGCAACATGTTATTAAAAAGCTTGAGGGGAGAGGCTATATAAGGGAACAGAAATTGCTTGTAATTCCGTTGTTTCCCCTCAAGTCTGTTCTCTTCTCCTACCATCTCCTTGCTTCAACAGGCAGCACACTAGAACAGAAGTGGAGAGGCTCTGGAAACACAAACATAGCCAGTGATTGGGTGACTTGGGACTCAGGAGCAGATAGGGTGGGAGGAGAAAGACCCTTAAAGCCAACATCAGAGAGCTATATGTGACATGGGGAGGATAAGGTAATAGAAGAAGCACCCGACTCAATATATCTCTTCAAATATATGCACCAGGTCAATATCCCAAACAGAAAAGAAATGTCATACACAACACTATAAATGTAATTTTTGGTGGTTTTGGACCATCAGAGGTATACACTGTATACTGCTGAGCATAACATAATGCGTGAACATTACTTCTTCATCAGTCCATTCTTTAAATATAACTTTTTGGGGAGAAAACTTTTTCAGCAATTAATTTATCTATACTTTAAAGTTCTTAAGCACTTATCTTTAAAAGGGGTATTAGGTGCAGACACAAATCCATGTTTTATCCTGGCCAGGCTGTTTTCAAGGCAGATCCCCCTATATAAGTAAAAAAGTGAATTAGTGATTGAAAGTTACCTTAAAAAATGCATATATTTCATTCATATATCTTGCACATACCTCTGTGGAAATTTTGGAGTTTACCTCATGAAAGTGCTCTGACTATAATTTGGCTGCGGTGTTTTATAATCAAGTTGCAAGTGGTATCCTCCAACCCATTACCGCTGGCAACGGGAGGACCCTTGATAAAGCAGAACGCAAAACATGTTGGGTCCAGCCCTTCCGAGCCGAGTTTAAAGTATTAATGAAGAAGAAAACGTATTAAGATAAGTCATTCATTTAAATGAATTTCAAACAAAAAGTATTTATATATTTATATTGAAAAAGAAAAAAGTTTAAGAGATGGATTATTGAGCACTACAAAAAGGAAAAAAAAACTTTTATAAATATTAGATGGAGCCAGTGACGATCTGCCACATAAAGCTCACCGCCATGAAAGCTATTTGAAGTAGTGGCACTGAGGCTCAGAAGAAATCTGTTATAGCTGGTAAAGGTATATGTGTACACTTGGAGGTGAATATTATTGTTGTGTATCAAATTCAGCATCTGTAGAACATATCCTCCAGATTCTTAGGAACTACCTTACAGGCAAGCTCTTCTTCAACCCATAAGGGTGTGAGCTGTGGAATCTTAGATAATTGTTACAATCTACCTCCTTGAGATATAGCGATGTTTTGAAACAATCAATTTCCTAAGTAATACAGATATCTAAAAAGTTGATGCTTGTGATATGATAGGTCAACTCAAATTTCAAGTTAGGATCAACCAAACTGATCCAGGGGGCAAAACTTAACAACTGAGCTTCATCCTCTAATCAAATTCATCCAGATAACATTTCCATAATGCCACTTGATCAAATTGAGGTGCTGAGTAGAAATGCCTTTCCTCAAACTTTGCCATGTATAAACTGGCCATGGTAGGAGCAACTGTGGCCAGGGCAGGATTAATTCATCGAGGGCCCCTAGGCACACAAGTACACTGGGCCCCCTGTCCTGCCCCACCCACCATGCCCCGCCCCACCCCACCATGCCTGCCCCCATGTATTTACTTCTTTATTTCCACTTTATTTCTTTTATTTTAAAATTCAAAACAAACAAAAATTACCATACCAGTGTCAGTGTACAGTTTTTTTTCAATGCAACCTCCAAACATCTCTGAACAAAACTCCCCTTCCTTCCTAGAGGAAGAAATCTTCAGCTGGCAGGGCTTTGGGAAGCCCACCAATTTATATTTTGCATTTGGGTAGGAGGCATGGGACATAGTGGGAAGAAAATTTAGTGCCCATCATTTTATTGGGTTAATACATTTCTTTCTTTGCTTTCTGAGGTTAAAACCTCTTTCTTCAGATCAGTAAACTATACTGCTGTTACAGTATCCCTGTCTTGACCTGAGGAAAGGAGTTATGGTCTCAGAATTTGTAAAAAATGTATTAAAATTAGTTCAATAAACAGTATCATCTTATTTCCATTTTCTATTAATAAACGATATCAACACAGCTACAATAATACCTTATCCTAAAGCAAAAATAAATAAATAAAACAAATAGAAATTTTTTTCTAACTTTGTTGTCTGGTTTCTGCTTTCCTCATCTTCTCATCATTCTCTTCCTTCCATCCACGGTCTGCCCCTTCCAGAAAATGTTTGTCTCCCTCTGCCATCTCTGCTCCTGCCCCCTCCCCTCCCCTCTTGGTCTGCATCCTTCACCTTCCCCTCATAGTCTGGCATCTCTCTCCTTCCATCTCTCCTTCCCTCCCCCCTGTGGTTTTTAGCATCTCTCTTCTCATTTCCTTCACTCGGATGTGAATATCTCTATGTTCTTCCCCGTTCTTTGGCATCTCTCTCCCCTTTCCTTTTCTTCTCTGGTCTTTCTTCTCTATTGCCACCCCTTTACTTCACCTCTCTACAATCTCACTAACTCTATCTTCTTCCCCCCATCCAGCATGAGGGAAAGCAGTAGCAGTGGTGAGGAGGTGAGGGTTGGGCACAAGTTCTCCCCACTTCCATCATCTGCCCTGTTCCCTTCTGTCTCCCTTATCCCCACTTCCATCATCTGTCCTGCCCTGCCTCTTTCTTCCCACATCCATCATCTGCCCTGCTTCCTTCTGTCTCTCTTCTCCCCACTTCCATCATCTGTTCTGCCCTGCCTCTTTCTTCCCACATCCATCATCTGCCCTGCTCCCTTCGGTCTCCCTTCTCCCCACATCCATCATCTGCCCTGCTCCCTTCGGTCTCCCTTCTCCCCACATCCATCATCTACCCTGCTCCCTTCGGTCTCCCTTCTCCTCACATCCATCATCTGCCCTGCTCTGCCTTGCCCCCTTCTCTCCCTCCACCCAGGCCCATCTCACCACTCACCTTTCACTGCTATTTTTTTATTTTAGAACAGCGACGCCCCCCCTCCAAGCATAGATCGGCAAAGCGGCCCCCCCGATCGGCAATGCGGGCCCCACATCGACGGAAAGTAATACAAATGAGCAACGCGGGTAAGAAAGGCAAGGGGAACTGTAATTTTGTAAGCAGTGCTGCTTGCCCAAAACTTCCCTCTGATATGCCCAGGCGGAAACAGGAAGCTGCGTCAGAGGGAAGCTTTGGGCAAGCAGCACCGCTTGCAAAATTACAGTTCCCCTTGCCTTTCTTACCCATGTTGCTCGTTTGTATTACTTTCCATCAATGGGGGACCTGCATTGCTGATCGGGGGGGGGCCTGCGTTGCTGATCGGGGGGGCCTCCTTCATCGGGCCCCCTGACCATTTTGGGACCTAGGCACGTGCCTACTGGGCCTATTGGTTAATCTGGCCCTGACTGTGGCACCCATTGTCATTCCATGTATTTTCCAAACAACAAAGCACCTGGCATTGATGGAATCCTTGCAGAGCTGCTCAAACCAGTCCCAAGGGCCACACTAACAGCACTATGCCAGAAGATCTGGAGGACCTGCACATGGTCAAAGGACTGGAAAAGATCAGTTTTTATCCCACTGCTGAAGAAAGGTGATACCAGGAACTACCAACTATAGAACAATTGCCCTGATCCTCCATGCCAACAAAGTACTTCTAAATATCATCCATAGGTGCTTGGGCAACATCCATGATTGAGAACTTCCTGATGCCTAAGCTGGATTCCATAAGGGCAAGTGATCACATCACAAACTTGAGGTGCATCATAGAAAAGGCGAGGGAGTACCAGAAGAAGCTCTACCTGTGCTTCATTGATTATACCAAGGCTTTTGACTGTTGAGCATAACAAGCTTTGGGAAGCACTGAGTGAAGTAGGAGTGCCAGTGCACCTGATCAGGTTAATCAGATCACTCCACTATGATCAAGAAGCTACAGTGCAAACCAGGTATGGAGATACAGAATGGTTTAAGATCAAAAAGGGTACAAGACAAAGATGCATCCTCTCTCCTTTTTTTTCAACCTCTATACAGAAGTAATCATGAGGAAGCTGGACTTAGATGATTTGAGTGTTGGGGTGAAAATAGGCGGAAGAATCATCAGCAATCTTAACAAGCTCAAAGTGACTGAAACAGAGGTCAGGAGGGGAAAGGAGAGGAGAGGAGAGGAAAGCGGAGGGGGGAGCATGGGTGGTATGGGGACAACCAGGTAGAGGTTAGAACAATTAGTTGTCAAAGAGGTGAGATTGCAGGCTTTTTCTGAATGTGGTGTGGTTTGCTTCTTTCCTGATTGCTTCTGGGAGGTTGTTCTATCTTTTTCTCCCAGGTAAGTTAGCATGGTCCCTCCAGCTCCGACTCATCTGTTGAGGTAAAGGGGAGGGGGGTCACTACTAGTGGGGGAATGGATGGGTCTGAATGCGGCAGGTAGTTTACTGCAGCAGGAGAGAATGGGCATCTCTCCTGCTCAAGTGGGGGGGGGGGGGGGGGGGTCGGGTCATGGTCGGAATGCAGTGGTTAGTGCAGCATGAGAGAGTGCAGGAGGGTTAGAGGTGTTGTGTTGCAGCGGAGATCGCTCTCACTGCATCACAACACAGGAGCAACGGGAGAGTGCGGGCATCTCCTGCTGTTGCTGTGTTTTGTTATGGTTGTTGGTTTTTTTACGGCAGCGTTGACAGCAGCATTTTTTCTGCGCATATGCCCATCAGCAATGGGCACATGCAAATTAGGAAATCTTCGCTGCTGTCCACCGACCTCATTTCCATGCATTATTTTTTTAAGAATGTCTCGGCTTTTGGGATTTGATATCTAAACGGCTGCGTTAGCAGACTGTCGCTTTTTAACACGGGTTTTTGAAAATCCTTCTCTTGGTTCCTTAATAATGTAATTAATTTTATTTTTTTGGGATAGTATTTTATCCCCAAACTATGGCTTAATTAGTTTGCATCTCTAAGAGGTAATGCCGTTCATTTTCTTCCACACATACACACCCTTTTTCATGGAATCACTCTGTTGACGGAGTTGGGGTGGTAGCCTGTCTGCCCTTGGAGAGAATTCCATTGCTTTCTCTGCATTCACTTTTTTTTCCCAGTGAGCACAATGGTACGCTCTCTCCCTTGTCCCCTCCCTTTTGCCTGCTCTCTCTTGGGCTCTCAAGTCAGAACAAAGAGATCATTGGAAGCTCAGGAAATAATCCTGCCTGTTTGTTTGCAGTCTGAAACTGTTTTTCTTGTATTTGCCCTTCAAACCTATATGAGGGAGTTTGGATTTGTTGTTCAAAGGGCTAAAGGAGGCAAAGTCACCCTATTTTAAAGAAAGTAATATGGGGACAGGCAGTGTGTGCCTGATAATCTAAGGTGACAATGCTAACACGAAGATAAAGAAAGTAAATAATAGACTTTTCTAATGCACACATTAAGTCCTATCATGACTAATACAGTGTTACTTATATACATATGAATGCAACTTGGAAAAAATAAATTGATCCAGAGATGCCTTCCTTTTGCCCTGCCCCTTATGTGGGTCCACTTTTGTATCTGGCTGTTCTTATGCAGTAAAGGTAAAGTATAACAACCCATTTAGTCACAAATCACTTTGCCTTCAGACTTAACTAGTGTTACCATATAGCTCCAGAAAAAGGAGGAAGGATTGAGACATCCAGGTTTTACTTCCATTGAAAGCAACTGAATAAAATCCGAATGTCACAATCTGTCCTTTTTCTGTATCCAAAACAAACACCCTATAAGGCTCAGGACTACATATATTCTATATAAAGGAGAAAAGACCTCCGTGTCCAATAGGGGCTATAAAAAGCTACTCACATAGACAAGCTAGTTTCAAATAGAATTTGAGACCAGCAGACACATCCTGTGTGGCTGTGTGGGGAGAAACCCAGTAGGGATCGAGAAGGGAACCAGACCTTCTCTGCCAGGAAACAGAAGTGCACCAGAGCCTTATACTCCAGAAGGGCAGCAAATCCCTGAAGAAACGTGATAGGACTACTGAATATAGTCAAAGAAAACTGGGATGTCCCTGAAGAGGCAGAAACCAACATAATTTCCTACCTAGCCCAGCTGAAATATAGGTTGTCTCAAGTCACCAAGCTGAGCGGTGCTAATCTGGAATGGAGCCAGAAGAGGCAAAAAGCCTATTATGATCAAAAGGCCAAGGACCGGCAGTTGCAGGTAGGGGATTGGATGCTGATATTAGTACCTTCCAATCCTCATAAATTCTTGACACAGTGGAAGGGACCCACCACGATAGTGGAAAAACTAAGCCAGATGGACTACTGGGTCATGGATTAGAGGAATCAGGTACAGACCTACCATGTCAACATGCTCAAACCTTGGAAGTACAGAGAAGTTTTGGCTCTAATAGCCAAGCACTGTCAAGATGATGATTTGGGGTCTCAGGTGTTGGACTTGGTACAAGTGGAGTAGGTAAACATGGGGACCAAGTTGTCACCGCAAGTGCGACAACTTCAGACCCTGATGTATTTTCAATAGTTCCAGGACACACCCAAATAGTCTGTCATATTATAACTTCCCCAGGAAGAATTGTGCAGGTGAAACCTTACTGGTTATCGGAAGTTTCAAGTTTAATATGTATTTGATTAATCACTTATCTTTTTTTCTAAGCAATATACAATTTAAATTAAGAAAAACAAATTAAAAAATACAAAAATTCAAAAAACACACAATGACAAACAAAAGACAAGAGGGATGAGGGGAGAATTACAATAAAGTCAAAAAAAGGAGGGAAACAAGAGGGAAGGGGATTCTTTTGTTTGGAGCCATTTCTTTGAAGGACAGAATGCAGTCCTCAAAGGCATCTTTAAATAAGAAACATTTCAAAGCTTCCTTGAACTTGTCCTTATTTATTTCCTCTCTGATATGAAAAGGTAATGAGTTCCATATAAGTAGAAAAGTAACTGAGAGCATTGCAGTAGAGAAGAAAGAACTAGTACAGGAACTGGTGAAAGAAATGATAGACCTGGATATGATTGAACCCTCACTAAGTCCCTGGAGTAGCCCTATAGTGATAGTGCCAAAGGCTAATAGCACCCCTTGATTTTAGGACACTCAGTCTATCACAATGGCCTAAATGTTGAGCTAGATTTATTTATTTAATTTCAAGGCTGGTTTGGCATTGGGTGGAGATCATGCTGGGTTTCTGCTCAGGGTGACTCTGTATAGTTCCTTGTTTGTTTGAGTTTGGGTATCATCTGAATACATATTGATGTGTATCCCCTTTTATCTCACCAATTTTTGTTTAATATTTTGCTCAGGGTGATTAAATAATACTCTGAATTTTTTAT
Source organism: Geotrypetes seraphini (assembly GCF_902459505.1). Lineage (NCBI taxonomy): Eukaryota > Metazoa > Chordata > Amphibia > Gymnophiona > Dermophiidae > Geotrypetes > Geotrypetes seraphini. The sequence goes on along the minus strand of NC_047086.1, from coordinate 175,365,192 downwards.
AGTATAAATAATATATTTACATTTGAATCTACAATAGTTTTTTGTTACTATATATTTTATAATGATGGACTTCTTTTTTATGAAAGGTGAAGTTCTTATTCCTCTTTTTTTATGCAAATTGCAAGCTTTGGATACTTAGCTGGTTCCTTTTCAACAAATTATTGGGTTTCTTCTTTTTCATGCTGCCTTTTTTATATGTTTACATTTAGAATCTTGAGAAGCCAATAGACTGGCAAATCATTTTATTAGTATCCCAGATCAATATTTTTACTAGCAACTGATTTGACATGAGTGGGATCTTTCCGCAACTAACTGCGTCTGCTGGCCCAGCCCCCTCCGATGTCACTTACCTCTTCCATTGGAGCAGAAGCAGCCATCGCTGGACCTTTGGGATGGAGAAAGAAAGGAGATCAGGGTGGCATGAAAGGGTGTGGAGGGTGACAAAGGGGGGTCAGGGTGCTATGGAAACATGGTGAAGGGTGACAAAGGGGGGTCAGGGTGCTATGGAATCACGCTGAAAGGTGACAAAGGGGGGTCAGGGTGATATGGAATCACGCTGAAAGGTGACAAAGGGGGGGTCAGGGTGATATGGAATCACGCTGAAGGGTGACAAAGGGGGTCAGGGTGGTATGGATGCGTGGTGGAGGGAGAGAAAGGGGCAGATGCTGAAGGAATTGCAGGGAAAGAGACATAAGGGGAAACGATACTGCATGGAATTGGGTTGTAGGGAGCGAAAGGGGGCAGATGCTGATGAAAGTGGGGGGAAAGAGAGAGAAGGGGCAGATGATGGAAGTGGGGAGGAGGGGCAGATGATGGAAGTGGGGAGAGAGAAGAGGGCAGATGATGGAAGGAGGGGATAAATAAAAGGAGGGCACATGATGGGGGAAAAGGATTGAGTTAGGGAAATACTGGAGGGGGTGAGGAAAAGAGGTGGCGAGCTGTAGGTAGACAGTAAAAAAGGAAATTGATGAGAGGGTAGTAAGAACGTAATCTAGATGGATGCAGAAAATAAATTGAAAAGGAAAATGAGGGAAAAAAGGGATTGCAGAAGAGAGGTGTGGGAGAGGGAAGGAGAGGAGAGAGATGCCAGACCAATGGGGGTGAAAGGAGAGATGGAAGGGGGAGGCAAACAGTTTCTGGAAGGGGCATTGAAGGAGAGAAGATGCCATATAGGGGCAGAGAGATGGCAGAAAGTGGATGGAAGGAAGAGAGTAAAAAGAAGATGAGGAATGCAGAAACCAGAGAAGACAAAGGTAGAAAAAAATTTTCTATTTATTTATTGCTTTAGGAGACGTGTGTCATTGTTTCTGTGGTGTTGCATTGTATGCAGAGTCCAGCTTCTTTCTGGTTCAATTTAACCTTTGTCTATGTATTTCTATTTTATCTCCCCCTTTTACAAAACTGGAGCGTGTTTTAGCGGCAGCCGTGGTGGTAGCAGCTCTGATGCCCAGAATTCTATGAGTGTCAGAGCTGTTACCACTGTGGCTAAAATCCACACTACAGTTTTGTAAAAGGGGAAGGGGTTAGTTTGTGATTACAAATTCCATACTAGGCAAAGGTGTTTCTGTGTTCTGTGTGTTCGAAAGACATGGTTTTCTGTTAGGATTGACGATGTAGGATTGCTCTGTACTAGTCTGGCTTGTTTAGTTTTACAATGGGTGTATTGATGTTGTACTGCTCACTGCATATGTAAGATGCTGCCTTTTCCTAGGTACTCATGTGTGACGTGTAGATTGTTACTAAAAATCATGTTTTCCGTACAGATTGGGAGGGGGGGTGCCAAAAAATGATGGGCCCCGGGTGTCACATATGCTAGGTACACCACTGACTAGAAGTCTTTCAATCTAAATATATATATATCTGGATGAAATAAGATAGGTAAAATGTCCTTCATCCCTCTAGGCCTATAACTTCTACAGTAACTATTGTAGGCCTAGAGTTTTGCACAGGATATGTTCACAACAGCAATCTGGTCTGTTAGAATAAAGCATTGACTATCTGGGTTAAGTGCTGATATCGGGCAGAAAGCATGCTGTCTGGTGCCAGCTGAATATTGGGCCAAAGTGTTATAGTATTCTTCAGATCATAAGCTAAATGTAGTACAAGCAAGAGACCAAAACAGCACTAGGCCTCAAGATACCACAAAAGTGTTTAAATGGCTCAAGAAACATAATGACAATAATCTCACTGTACACTGCCTTGAATTAATTCCTTCAAAAGGCGGTAAATAAAATAAAATAAAAAATAAAAAATTAAGAATATAAGAATAATATGGGGTTCATTTTCAAAAAAGAAAAATGTCCAAAAAGGGGCAGACGGATGTTTATCTCACCAAACCTTCCAATTTGCTATTTTCAAAACGTATTTTGTAGAAGGATTTCCATGGTGATTGTCTGCAGTGTGTCTAAATCTGAAGGGGCATGTTGAAGGTGTGGTTTGGATGGGACTAAAGCGAGCTTATGTTTGCTAGTGGATTTTTGTACATGTTCCGCAAAACATCCAAACTTTGATCCCACATGCCTATCCCAGGCCCTTTTGAATTCAGACACAGTTTCTGTCTCCACCACCTCTTCTGGGAGACTGTTCCATGCATCTACTACCCTTTCTGTAAAAAAAGTATTTCCTTAGGTTACTCCGGAGCCTATCACCTCTTAACTTCATCCTATGCCTTCTCATGATGTAAATGTGCATGAGTCGAGTCTCTTTAATTTGAAAGGAAACTCTGCAATGAGAGGGCTTAGGATGAAGTTAAGAGGTGATACGCTCCGGAGTAATCTAAGGAAATACTTTTTTACAGAAAGGGTGATAGATGTGTGGAACAGTCTCCCAGAAGAGGTGGTGGAGACAGAGACTGTGTCTGAATTCAAAAGGGCCTGGGATAGGCACGTGGGATCTCTCTGAGAGAGAAAGAGATAATGGTTACTGTGGATGGGCAGACTAGATGGGCCATTTGGCCTTTATCTGCCATCATGTTTCTACGTTTCTATATTGGATATGCCCCTCCACATAAACAAATTGGTTTGATTCCTAACCTGTGCAGTAGAGAGCCACTGTGCGCAAATTTGTCTCACGCATGTTCATTGTGGTTGACCTGAAATACTGTTACCATATGGCTGCAGAAAAAGAAGGACAGATTGAGACATCCGGGCTTTACTTCCATTGAAAGCAATGGAAGTAAAATTCGGATGTCTCAATCTGTCCTCCTTTTTCTATTTATAAGTTTGTATCTATAAGACTCTGTTTTGCATTGAGTTTGAATAGTGAGTCTTTAGATTTTCATAAATATCGAGCTGGTTTAAATTTGTTCTCCTTTTTCTGGAGCATATGGTAACCCTATCCTGAAAACCTCACTAGCTAGGTGTGCTTCTAGGAGAGGGCTAAGAAACACTGCCTTAAGGTATCGTAGGCAACATCGGAGGACTTATCAGACCATGAGTTAGATTCATCCCAGGTTCCCAATGCAGCCTGGATCTCTTTATTTCGGTGCTTCTCTTTGCCTAGCTTTTTTGGTCTTGTTCACATGCTGGCTAACAATTTCTTATCACTTAGTAAACGCTTACTCCTACTGCTCTCTCAACCTGCTGTTTTCTCCTAGTACTATTTTGGTGTACTCGCATGACACCCAGACTTGGAACACAGAAAAATGCAATATAATTGTATTCCAGATATGTGGCTGAATGTACTGGGGCATGAATGTACTCAGGTCGATATGATGCACATGATTCACTGACAGGGCCTGGGCAAACATCCCAGGGGGAAGGAGGCTACTCACTGAAAAGACATTATTATAACTAAACTATGCTAAGCACTGCCAACTCAAAAGAGGGTTCATCAGCAAGGCACTGGCCTTATGAAGAGGTCCAGGTGGCATTACAGCTCCTCCTCTCTATATAGCCCAAAGTCAGTGCCTCAGTACCTCCCACAAATCATTCAGCCTAGACCTTCGTGCTGGTATGAAGGGAAACAAAGATGCCCAGTAAAGAAATGAGTGCTACAACTGGCTCCCCATTGCCGTCTTATCTCAGAGCTCACAGAAAGGCAGCTTATGTTTTTCAAAAGCACTTTTACAGCTGAAACCTGAAAACTAATCCTGCTGGTATACTTTTCAACCTCCCAGTGTAAGAATTAGATCGTGTGTCTACCACATCTACATGTTAGCATTCTATTTTTTCAAAAAGGCTTTAAATGAGTATTTTCTTAAGAAAAAAATGAGTGAGAAATGTTTATGTTTAAGAGTTACGTCTTTTTCTTAGCTTTGCCTCTACTTAACACACAACTCAGCAGCAGGTAAATGAGCCTTGAAGAGCTCCAGTGTCTTTTGGGAAGTGTGCCCAAGGTCGTCAGAGATGTAACTAGGCCCAAGATGGCCAAGAGTATTAGTGTTTCCTTGCCTACATTCTGATCCCTGTTTCTCTTTCATGCTACCCTTTCCATTTAATCCTCAGTCATTTTACTTTCCCCCTCTCCCCTTGTCAAAATGGTAGGAGGACATTGGCACACTTCCTGGCAGATCATTAACAAGAAATCCACTTGTAGTTCAGCCATTTATGTGCCCCAAATGTTTTTATGCCTTGGGCAACTGTCTCTCTCACGCACCCCTAGTTATAGCCCTGACCCAGGTGCTAGCAATATAACTGTTTTCATTTTAAGGGCAATTGAGTAAACTAGGTGCCAGTATTTACACGCCCCTTCCATGTTTCATTGTATAGAATGCTAATGTTTACTTGTATAATTGTACATTTACCCATAAAAGTGTTATCATTTAACAGTGGGCTTGATTCTATAAATGGTGCCTTCTGGTAAGCACCTAGATTGGAACACCTACTGATGTAGGTGCCAATTTAATTTTTTTTAATTAGTCCAGTTGGTGCTGTTAATTGAATAGCGCCATTAAAAACTAATTTAAAAAAAATTAATTCCAGTGCAATATGTGAGACATTCTAGCCAAGTGGGTTGAATCCCAATGGTCGCGTGCCAAATGCAGAAGGAATCCACTCTGGATTTTTTTCTTTGACTCTTCTGTACTTCATTGGGAGATCTAGCTCCACCTGCGGTTTTTCCCTTCTGCACACATGCCTGAAGGAGTGTTTCTGTTCTGCTCTCCCATTTTTCTTATTTTATTCAGTGTTTTCATCCCTTTGGGGGGGGTTGTTTCTATATGCTCAGAACATTTGTTCAGCTCTGCCTGCATAGAGAAGAAGCAGACTCTGGTCTGCAGCTGACAGGCCAATCCCTGTTGGATAGCCTGCATTAATTTATTTGCAGCTCCGTGCTGTCCCTGCTTTTTTCTCACCCTCTGTTAAACAGGGGTTCAAACGCAGGCTGTTTGGCATCCTTTGGGGCTCAGTATTGTCTTACAGGGCACTGGATGTGTTTTCGCCTCCACCCATCCAAGTAAGCGCATCCTTTGGTCCAAGGGGGTGGAGGTATGGTCAGGCACTGTGTCTCACTGGCAGCCCGAAGATCAGTGTCGTGGAAGCATTCCCAGCATGAGGCAGTGATTTCTTCCTATTCAGCTTCTTTAAGAGAGCTGATGCAGGCTACAGCAATTTTCCAGCACAGGTCACAGTGAGTAAGGCTGTCAGAGCCTGTGAGATGGATCGGAGATGGGGAGGGGGCTGAATTTTGCTGTTTTCTGAGTTTCTGCATGTCTCCCTGTGTTCCCCCACCTAAAAAATCCTAAAATCAATGTTTTTGGACTTTGCCAAATGTGAAAAAAATTGTGATTTTGTAACAATTTTCTTAGCGGTGGCCATTTTGGATTTTTAGTCATCTTTTTTCAAAAGCTCCCTGCACTTTCAAAACTGCAATTTTTGCTTCAAATCTTGTTGGGCTGGAGTCCTTGGGCTTTCCCCTTCTGGAGTGTGTTATTTTGGTAGAAGGGGGTTGTATTGATTATTATATTTGCCTTCCACACTTGTGTTTGTGGATCTACAATTAAAATAGGAACATGTTCTAGGAGAAGTTTGGAATTTGAACCTATGATCTCTGGAAGATGAGCACAGGGCTTTTACCCATTGAGCCACAGCAGCTTCTAATCAGGTGTCTCTGATTGCTCTGTGATATCATAGCTTAGTGATATGCTAAGGTACCATCACATGGCTAGGATATCCTAAGCTCTCATGGTAGGAAACCCTTGACTAAAAAGAAGCAGCTATGGCTCAATGGGTAAAAAAAAGCCCTGTGCTCATATTCCTGAGATCCTGGGTTCAACTTCCCCAACATATGTTCCTATTTACAAGATCACATCAAGAACGTCCAAAGCCCGCTTCAGTCCCGTCAACAGAACTCATGTCTATCTGAAACCTAAACCATGCTCAAAAATATACTCCCTTACAATGCCTATAAGGCCTAGTTTTACAATTGCTATGCAGCTTGTTAGCTTCCTTTGTAGCACACTGGTTAAAGCTACAGCCTTCTACACTGATTTTCCTAATTAAAATCCAACTCAGTACCTTTGACAGAAAATAAATAAATGAAAACATTAAACTAAACAGATTTTAAAAAATGATATGGTGCCAACATTTTACAATTATAATAAAAAATAGCATAAATTCACCATTCTAATAATGCCAGAATTATAACATTAAGGACATTGGTTGGACGTCTAACTCCCGCCTTAAAAAAAAATCCTGATTCTATGAAGGATGTCTTAAAAGGTGGACGTCTTCCTGACGCTTTTACACTGCTCAGCATTCTTAAGCACGATTCTACAAAGTGTGCCTAACGAGGACGTCCAAATCATGCCCAAATGTAAGTGCACTTTGCAGAATTTGGCCCTAAAGACTGTATAGATTGTAACAAGTTTTTTGTTAATTAGATATATGCTGATATTGTACACCACAAGTTCATTAAATTTAGCAATACTTTGTTATGGCTTTGGCGACTTGTTTTCTGACTCAAATAAACATATTTCTTTTCATATGTATGAGGACTGAGCTTTTCATCAATTCCTATGGAGTTGAGGAAAATAACTGTTTCAGAAACTATGGGCCCTTGTTAAGTGATGATCTTAAGGTAGCCAAAGAGGTAGAAAAGGCAACAATGAAAGCTAGAAGAATGTTTGGGTGCACAGGGAGGGGAATGGTCATTAGGAAAAAGGAGACAATAATGCCCCTGTATAAGACTCTGGTGAGACCTCATTTAGAATATTGTGTACAATTCTAGAGACTGCACCCTCAAAAAGTATAAACAGGATGGAGTCCGTCCAGAGAAAGGCTACTAAAATGGCTGGTGATCTTTGTCTTAAAGCATATGAGGAGAGACTTAAAGATCTTTGGAGGAAAGATGTACTTTGGAGGAAAGGCAGGATAGGGGTAATATGATAGAGATTTTTAAATGCGCATAGGTATATAAACTTAAGGTTTAGATTAGATTAGATTAGATAAGGAGAGTCTCAATTGAAAGGAAGTTCTAGAATGAGGGGGCATAGGATGAAGGTGAAAGGGGATAGACTAAGAATTAACCTCAGAAAATACTTTTTCAAAGAAAGGATGGTGAATGTGTGAAATGGCCTCCAGGTGGAGGTGGAGGAGACAAAAAAATGTATCTGAATTCAAGCAAGCTTGGGATAAGAACATTAGATCTCTAAGGGAAAGGAAGAAGGCAAACTTAAAACGTAAGCCAAACTTAAAACTTTTCTCTTTACAGGTGCCTTTACTCTTTAGTACCAGCTTCCGCTTCTCAAACCTTTAATTCTTGTGAAGCCTTGAAACATCAAACGCTTCTTCTAAAGCGATTCCCATCCTAATGTTTTGCCACTCCCCATTTACCTTCTTTTTTTAAATTAATTTTACTTCAATGTATTTTAAACAACCTTTCCCTCCCCAACTTCCCTTTTGTTCCATGTACGTTAATGTGAATTTGTCTAGTATTTTTAATATTTGATAAAATATTGCTTTTATTTACCTATTTTAATTGTTTTCTACAATCTTTTTTATATTGTACACCGTTTAGACACTTGTTTTGATAGACGGTATATCAAAAATAAAGACACTTGAAACTTTATCTGCCTTCCTTTTTCTGTTTCTGTGTTTTACTAAGGTGTAACTTTTTGTGGGAATTTTTGGGTAGGCCACTTTGTAAAGGAACATAGGCAAATATGCTGCCATTATTAAACAGAGGTACCTTCCCTGCGCCTCTTAAGTTTTTTTTCTAAAATTCTTGGCTATAATAAAATATTCATAGGGAGAAAGAATAAGAGTACATACAGTTCTTTTCACTAAATTGATCAGTTGAGAATGGCCAAACAAGAGGATCATTCATGCTCTGATTTTGCAAGAGGTCGGGAGAAATATTAACAAGTCTAAATTTTTACAATTGGCTAGTGTTGCAGCAAATTACAATTTCAGAAACAAGCAGGACCGTGAAACTAACTGCCCAAATGCTTGGAAGGGTGAAACAAAGAGGTAAGCTAAAGCAGTGTAAATGGATTTTTATAATACCCTGAAAAAAGGACACACCTAGTTGCATTCCCTACAGTGAAGTAATTAAACATGAGTCATATTGCAAGAGGCAAACACCGTTCTCAATTGTCAGTTACTCATTTCTTCTCAAACCCTCTTCTGTCTGCAGGGCCTTTATTTTCTGAGATAAAGAACCTACTAAATGCAACTAAAGTTTACATCTAAGTCACAGTGCTGTTTGTGGTATATTTTATTTATTAGAACTTCAAGCAATTCGACTGAACAAACTGAAATCAAGAGGCTGGGACCCCCCTCTTTCTCTTAATATTTTTTGTATTTAGTTAGCCTTCCCTCTCTCTGCCAAGTCCCCTCTTTCTTTTTTTTTGGTCAGGATTTTCCTTAATTGATTTGTTTATAGTCAGCATAGTAGGTGCTCCAGATTTCCTGAGTCAATGAGCTGACTTCAGCAGCCAATAGAGATGCAGACGCTGAAGATCATGATACCCAACGCAAGACAACTGCAACATTTAGAGACTCTATTAGACTGGTACACTGTGTACGCACACATGTAGTGTATTAGGCTACATTCATCTTAGCAAGACACACTTCAGATCTGTGTATTTAAGTTCACGATAATGTACATTGTAGTGTATCTGTCCTAAGGAATACCTGTGGAATGTGAATTTCCTGACACCTGTAAGGGGGTGGGGATGATTGAGGGTATTTGTGGTCAGGGGACCATTGTCCTAGCGTGTAAGGGTAACCACCACATGAGACGGGGGACTTTAACTTATCTGAGGATAGAAACCCCGAATGTGGTCAGTCGAAACACTGGGTTTCAGTAGTCATACGGGTTTAGGGGTAGATGTATGGTATAGTTTGTGTCTTGTAGCATTTAACCTTAAATGGTAAATACGACATCCTGTTTACCTTTGTAAGCTTACCAATCGCTGAATGCCATCCAGCCCTACAAACTGGTACCTACCCTAAAGAGTTTACCTAGTGCTCCTCACAAAATTTTGCTCAATATACTTTAGACTTCTTTTCTTGTTGAATCCCTTGGTTGCGTGGAGTTATTTGTGAACCCTGCTAGGTACCATGACACTTGCACCAACTTATATCTAGAGGCAGTTATACCACTCCACTGACAAGGGGTCCACAATATCTTTAATTAATTATACTTCAGTCCTATTCATGCACTCATAACTTGAGCATTGAATCTGAAAAGGAACCACCCTTTTCCTTGCCCTTTTTTTTTTTTTTTTTTTAAGTTCCTGAGGTACAAACTTCACTCTTGTAACCAAAAGCCTGGTTCAATATTTGCAGTACTGCCTTTTCATAAGTACGGTAGGTGCTCTTTGAGGGGTTTTATCCAGTCTAAATTAATTGTTTATTTTATGGCCAATGCACAGAGGCTTCCTGCAGGAGGAGAGTGTAGTGCAATGGTTAGAGCTACAGCCTCAGCACCCTGAGATTCTGAGTTTAAACTCTGTGTTTATTTTTTTTAATTTAATTTTCTATACTGTTCTCCCAGGGGAGCTCAGAATGGTTTACAATGAATATATTCAGGTACTCGAGCATTTCTCCCTAACTGTTCCAGCAGGCTCACAATCTATCTAATGTACCTGGGGGAACTAAGTGACTTGCCCGGGGTCACAGGGAGCAGTGTGTGTTTGAACCCACAACCTCAGGGTGCTGATGCTGGAGCTTTAACCAATTCACCACACTGCTCCTTGTGACCCTCGGGCAAGTCACTTAATTCTCCGCTGCCCCAGGTACATTAAATGGATTGTGAGCCCACCAAGACAGACAAGGAAAAATGCCTGAAGTATCTGTATGTAAACTGCTTTGAGTGTGGTTGTAAAGCTACAAAAAAGTGGTATACAAGTCCCAATCTCTTTCCGCCACTGCTTTACCGTGCACAGAAGCAGTGACTGAAAGTCTCATGCTAATAAGCTTGATAGTATTAAAATGAGTTCATTAGCAGATTATGTGCAATGCCCAGTACAATGGGCTGCACAAAACTGTCAAAACACTGACAGCTCTGAGCTGTCGTAGCACGCCCTGTGTTGCTTTCCTGCCAGTGCCTAAGCACTGATGGCCCAGGCACTGAGTGCAAAGCAAAAATAAACTGGCCAGCGCACCCCTCCCGACCCAACCACTGGACCACCAGGAATAGTTTTATTTAGAAAGAATTTTTATTTCTAGATATAACTAAGATTAACAAATGATATGGAACACTGAATGTTACGTATAATGTGTGTTTAAAACAGAGGAGAAAAGACCTCAAAAAACCCCTGGACTATAATCAAACAGATCATAACCAATTGGGGTTGGTTTTCATCACTGGTCAAAAACCCCTGTATGTAAATTTTAGATAATATTTTGTAATTTTTATGCAAATAGATTTTTTATAATTCCATATATGTGTAATAATAAGTTAAAGATAATAATTAATTATCAAAATCTCTCATATAATAACAAATGAGCATCAAAAAACCAGCTTGTAAATGCTGATGCTGTCCAATATTGTTAAATGCAGCTTTATAATGTCAGGCACTTATTTTAATAACCCGATACGTCGTGCTCCCTCCCTAGCAGCGTTCAAATCCAAGCTAAAAGCCCACTTTTTGAATCTGTTTTCAACTCCTAACTCCCACTCACTGCTGTCAGATACCTAGACCCACTGTATCATTTCCTCTACCATAATCTCCCCAACCCCAAAATATCCTGTCTAAATTAGATTGTAAGCTCTTCTAAGCAGGGACCGTCTATTGTATGTTAAAATGGGTTCATAGTCTAAAGTGTGCGAGGACAAAGGCGCGCTGACAACCGAGCGCAGACAACTGAGTGCAGGACTTCATCACGCCAAAGAAAAAACTTATTTTAAAGTGCTCCGACGGGGGGAGTTGGTGGGGAACCCCCCCCCCCCCCACTTTACTTAATAGAAATTGTGCTGGCGTTGTGGGGGGTTTGGGGGGTTGTAACCCCCTTCATTATACTGGAAACTTAACTTTTTCCCTGTTTTTTGACCCGTCACCGTTAAAATGTACAGCGCTGCTTACGCCTTTCAGCGTTTTAGAAATAATAAATAGTAGTAGTAGCTTTCTAATCTTTTTTGAGCTCCTCAACTGAAAAATGCAAGTATGACAGTCCCCCCTTCTCTGCTGCCTGATTAACCAGTTTGGGATAAGACCTCTTAGATTACTCCACCGTGCAGCAGAAGTAGATTAGTACTCACATTATTGGAGAAATATATAGCACCTACAATTACTCCATCCTGCTTATAGTAGCATTCTGCTATCTTATTACTAAGGAAAGAAGGGAAGAATGGAAATCAGACTTCCATCATCCAAGAAACTACCGTAGTCATCTGAGTATTAGCTTGGGGGTATAATATCTTGGCGGATTTTCAACATAACCTTTTTTTCCACATCACACCCACTTTTTATTACCCTCAAGACAATAAATACCTCACCTTTGAAATATGACAGCGTTTACACTTGGCACTGAGATAGTTAAAAGATATCAAATTTAATTATTTACCAAATACTAATTAGATGATCAAGAGATAGGAATGTTTCCACATTCCATCACAAATCCGAGGTATAAATGAAGATGCAAGGAGAACAGAGAAAAGTAACTGATTTATTATTTCTAGTGGAGCATATTTACTGATTATGCATACTATCAGGCAACGATGATCATGCATCACCCTTTAATGAGGATGCTTCTAGGTGTAGAAGTACTGGTGAGGAATTCTATAAATGATGCTTAAAAATTGGCTTTCGGAAAAAAAAAATTGCACTTAGTGCGATTCTATAAAGGGTGCTTGCCCTTTATAGAATTGTGTAGAAATGCCAATTCCTGTGCCTAACGTTTGGTGTCAGACTCATGCATGCTGAAACCTAAATTCTAGTGCCCAAGTTAGGCCCTGAGGCAGTATTCTGTATTAATGCTCATAACTTTTCAGAATGCCTCTGACACATAGAAACATGACGGCAGATAAAGGCCAAATGGCCCATCTAGTCTGCCCATCCGCAGGAACCATCCCTTCTGAGTTATACATTATTAGAGTTAGGTGCCATGACTTATACCACTACTACTAATCATTTCTATAGCACAACTAGACATATGGAGCGCTGTACATCAAAACATAGAAGAGACAGTCCCTGCTCAAAAGAGCTTTCAATCTAGTCAAGGCAGGCACACTGGACAAGAAGGTGCATTTATACATAGAGCTCAGGTGGGGGAATTACATAGGAAATGATAAGAGATGTTGGTGCTTAGAAGGAGGAGTTTGGAATTGAAAGTATCTTCAAAAGAAGTGGGCTTTGTGTCTGGATGTGAGTACTGCCAGAGACGTAGCTTGATGAGTCGAGTCAGGCAGTTTGTTCCAGGCATACGGTGCAGCAAAGTAAAAGAGACGGAGTCTGGGGTTGGCCGTAGAGGAGATGAATACAGATGAGAGACATCCGATGACTGGAGTGTCCAGGGGGCAGTGTGAGGAGAGAAGAGAGAGGAGAGATAATGAGGCGCTGCAGATCGAAAACACTTGTAGGTTAGTAAGAGGCGTTTGCCAGCTGCCCAAAGACTCAATTACAGCGGCCAGCCCAAGGAAGAGGTAGGTGGGAGAGTCAGAAGAGCCGGCTAAACCCATACAGATCCCCCATTTGTAAAAATTAAAAATAAACAAACTGTCCTTGAAAAAGAGGACATGTCTGGGTTTTCCCGGACGTCTGGTAACCCTAGGCCCATGTTCAGAATCAAGAAGAGCAGATAATATCTATATGACTGACCAGTTATTCCATCTTTGCTCTTTTTCTTGGTAGGTCTATGGCCAAGTGGTTCAATAAATACTTCACCTGGGAAACAACTACATTAGATAGACTGTGAGTCTGCTGAGACAGATAAGGAAAATGTTTGAGTACCTGATTGTAAACCACTTAATACTCCTTACCCAAGTGGTATATCCAAACCCAATAAAGGACATGCATATTAAGATTCCCCTTCCTACCACTTCAGTGATGCACCCCCCAAAAAGGCTGAAAAGCGTACGCAGCGCTGTACATTTTGACTTTTATAGACGGTCCTTGCTTGGAAAAGCTTACAGTCTAACTTGGATAGACAGGCATGACATATAGGGTTGGGGATACAGAACCCAAGGTGAGAGGAGTTAGGAGTCAAAAGCGCACTCATTCAGAAACCCTCCCTACTTAAATATTAACGAACATGCTTCCATTCTGAATTGTTCCTTTTTTTTTAAATCATTTCTAAGTTTGAAGTACTTCTATTTTGCAGTGTCTCTAACTTATCTCAACTGCAGCTCCTTACTCAACTGGAGAACTGTGTGTCAACAAAGTACAACAGTACCTTCTTCATAAAGATAATGGATGAATACACATTTGCCAAGAAGTGTGCTTGGTCATTTGAAATACTGAGCATTCTAAGGCTGCATGGTGTCTTTATTTATTTATTTAATTAGCTTTCTATCCCATTCTCTCAGAACGGGTTACAGGTTAGCATACATATA